>NW_026606104.1:9670000-10055000 GCF_029834395.1 Sorex fumeus
GCCTGCACGCCAGAGCCTGGCAAGCTCCCCGTGACGTATTGGATATGCCAGACACAGTAACAACAACAAAAGTCTCTAATGGAGACGTTACTGGGCCCGCTCGAGCAAATCAATGATCAACGGGAGGGCCTTTACTTACTTACTTACTTCTTTGGGGTACAGAAGCTTCTTAGTTTAAATAGTCCCATTTGTTTATCTCTGTTTCCACTTGCTTGCTCGGTCAGTTGGCATTTCATCTTTGAAGATACCTTTAGCTTCAATGTTCTGCAGGTTGCCGACCTTTTCTTCAATGTACCTTATGGATTCTGGTCTGATGCTGAGGTCTTTTAACCCAGTTTAATCGGATCTTTGTGCATGGTATTAGGTAGAGTTCTGAGCCCATTTTTTTTTGCATGTAGCTGTCCAGTTTTGCCAACACCATTTGTTAAAGAGGCTTTCCATGCTCTGCTTTATATTTCTTGCTCCCTTCTCAAAGAATAGATGATCATACATTTGAGAGCTTGTTTGGAGGTTCTAGCAGGGGAGCACAGCTACTCGTATACCCTCGACCAAAGACTGGTCCGTCTCTATTCGGGGAAGGCTGTCCTCTTCGACCTAGCTCACAGCTTCAGGAGGGACGCACATGGAGTGGTGAGGGAGGAAGGAGACATCCGCTTAGCCAGCCAGATCAGCCGAATCAACCCTGGCGATCAATGGGGTGATAGATGTCGCAGCCACATCGCCCTCACATCCACATTTGAGGGTGTGTATAAGGATATTTAAACCTATTCCGTTGGTCTGCAGATCTGACTTTGTTCCAATACAACGCTGTTTTAATTATTACCGCTTTGTAGTACAGTTTGAGTTTGAGGAAGGCGATGCCTCCCATCTTTTTTCCCCAAGAATTGCTTTAGCTATTTGTGGGGGCTTGTTCCATATGAGTTTCAGGAGTGTTTGATCAATTTCTTTGAAGAATGTCATGGGTATCCTTATAGGGATCACATTGAATCTGTATAATGCTTTGGGGAGTTTTGCCATTTTGACAATGTTAATTCTCCCAATCCAAGAGCAGGGAATGTGTTTAAATTTCCTCATGTCCTCTTTTATTTCTTGAAGTAGTGTTTCGCAGGGGTTTTTTTGTACAGGTACTTTATGGAGGTACCTTTCTTTAAACCCTGTTCTCCAGCATGCCATTCTGTTATTTTTTGCTTCAGCCTATTCTCTAATATTATTTCTCCAAGGATGTTATAAGCAAATTCTAAGGATATCAGTTATAATTACAGCATATATTTTAATCAATTATTATATTTGAGGTTCTGAATTAACCTTTGTATGAGAGATATTATCTACATTTTATAAAGGAAGATATTAAGATAAGGAGAGTTTAATCAGTTTGTCCAAGTATATAAAACTAGTTCATAGCAAAGACTAGATCTGAATCCTGGAAAATTTAGTAATAAAATATTTCACACTCTTGAACTAGTGATGTTAACTGTATTACTACACATGAAAGTCTAAGAATGGCAGTGACTCTGAAATGGGAATCCCCTAATTGCTACCATGCAAAATTCCTGAAGGAACTACCATTACTAATAGGATATACCTTTCTCTGGTAACTCTTCTGCAACAAGCTATGAGACACTTAATAGAGTATATGATTGTTTAAACATTTATCATCTGTGGCAATTAACTCTAATGATGGCTTGACTACATAAGACTTGAATTCAGTCACAAAATTGGTTGAGGGTATATGAATTTTTAGTTATGACCTATTTCAATTTAGTTCAATTGAAGTAACAAATACATGTTATTTATTGTTGTTTTTTTCTCCTTTCGGGTCACACCCAGCGATGCACAGGGGATACTCCTGGCTTTGTACCCAGGAATTACTTCTGGTGGTGCTCAGGGGACCATATGGGATGCTAATAATTGAACCCTGCGGCTGAATGGTCAGCTGCATGCAAGGCAAACACCCTACCCACTGTATTATCACTCCAGCCCCTACATGTTATTTGTGTGTAACCAGTTTAAAGTGTTAGTGATTTAGGAGCAGGCTCATAGATTATTGCTAGCAATTCTTCAGGTAAACCTAAAATGTGACATGAAATCAGTTGTGACCTACTGTTAGGAAAATTGTAGTTGTAGTTTTATTGACATTCTTTGTTCCTTCTCAAAGTTAGGAGAAAGTCGTTTTAAGCAACTCAGTTTACTACCAAAGAGTACTTTGGATCAGTTAACTCTTAAAAAGTAATGTGTTATTTCATTTAGTGTTTAGGTCACTATTTAAATTATGTATTACTATTTTTTAGGGATTCTGTTTTGCTGAAAAGTGGTAATTGGACTAAAAAAATTGATGTGCAGAAAGCTCTTATATCAGAAGATCTTAGCATAAATCTAATTAGTTCTGAATATGGTAAGTTTATTGAATTAAAGGAAACATGAATGTAAAGAATATAATGGCATTTAAAGAGTATTCCGTGGGCAACCTCCCCTCACTGCCCTGTCTTCCAAGAGTTTGGCAGTAATGCCCACGAACCGTTTTTGGTGCCATATAAGCTCATCAACTGACCATGATTCAGAGACTCACAAATACATGTTGGAAGAGGTCAGCAAGCTACAGAGATCTCTCAGACCTGAAAGTCATCATCCAGTTAAAAAATCAATTTCAACTGTGTTACCTTATTTAAAATTTTAGAATTCCTGGAGTGCACATCATGCACTCTCATACTCTCTATCATCTATGTACCAGAAGTAACACATATTTGACAGGATGTAAGGTAGAAGGCAACCAATCTCAATTAAAAAATATTAGCACACAAGGATCAACCTCTAATGACTTGTTAGTAATCTTATACAAGGGCTCAATGGCTCCAGGGTGAGATCATTATCTTCATACATTTTCCTCTAAGGAAACATCTTTTGATTATTTTTAGAGAATTGTTCATAACAAGCAATACAAAATTATTTAGGGCCTGCTATTGGGGCAGGCTTGGATAGTGGTTGGAAAAATTCGAAATAATGGTGGTGGGAAGGTGTAATGGTGGTGGGGTTGTTGTTAGAATATTGAATGTCATAAATTTTTGTGAACAACCTTATGTAAATGAAATTAAGTTTAAAAAATGTTAAGTATTCCTCAAAAAAAATACTCTATCATTGACTTTTCAGCAGGTTTGATTGGTGGTGAGACTGGTGTCGAAATATCGAATGTAACCAAAATAGAGAGAGAGAATAGGGGAAATTGTCTGCCACACAGGCAGGGGAAGAATTGGAATGGGGGTGGGGTGGGGAATACTGGAGATTTTGGTGGTGGAAAATGTGCACTGGTGAGGGGATGAGTGTTTGATGATTGTATGACCAAAGCTCAAACATGAAAGCTTTGTAACTGTATCTCACGGTGAATCCAAAAGGGGGGGGGGGGTGGAAATAATAATAAAATAATAAACATTCAGAATAGAATGAAAAAAGTAATATGGAGTTGATGCCCAGTTCAATCAGCTTAATCAATAGATGAATAAATAGAAGTACTACTAGCACAGCGGGTAGGGCGTTCGCCTTACAAGCGGCCAACATGGCCGACCCGAGTTCGATTCCTCCGCCCCTCTCGGAGAGCCCGGCAAGCTACCGAGAGTATTCGATATGCCAGACACAGTAACAACAAAGTCTCCAATGGAGACGTTACTGGGCCCGCTCGAGCAAATCGACGATCAACGGGAGGGCCTTTACCTTTACCTTTACTACTACATTATTTTAAAAAATGTTAAGTATTCCTTTGATACTGAAACAGAAAAACAAGATAAATGATAAAATTAAGTTATTTAGGGGCTGGAGCAATAGCATAACGGGTAGGGTGTTTATCTTGTGTGGAACCGACCCGGGTTTCATCCCCAGCATCCCATATGGTCCCCTGAGCACCGCCAGGAGTGATTCCTGAGTGCAGAGCCAGGAGTAACCCCTGTGCAGGATAGTGAATCTTAATTATTATAGGATTTGATTTTTATTTTTATGATCATAGTTGTATAAAAGTTCATTTGTTATATTTAAATTTTATTTCACATTATAATTTCCTGGACTGTTAGCCCTGTAAGTTCACAATTTTAAAAGTATAAGTGGTGGAGAAATAGTATAGTGGGTGGGGTGTTTGCTTTGCATGCAGCTAATTGGGATTCGATTCCTGGCACCTCATATGGTCTCCTCAACCTGCCAAAAGTGATTCCTGAGCCAGGAATTAACTATGGGCATCACCAGGTGTGACAAAAAACAAAACAAAAAACAGTATACACAATATAAAAACAAATAATTGGTGTGATATATGGATTTATATGGTTATATTATGCCTTATATCTATTCTTATTTTTTTCAGTTGGACTTGACATTCAGAAGAAATTTACAGTCTTATATTTAGGACCCAAGAGATTTGAAAATCAAATAATTATACAAAAGAAACCAGAAACAGAGGTATCTCGTTCTTACCGTTCAGATAGACCTAACATCATGGGATCTAATAAAGGTAAATACTATATTTATTCCTATTTTTTCATTGGGGCAAAGATGCCTAGGAATGTTCTACAAAGAAATAGTGGGTACTCTGGAATTAAATGTTTATTTTTCATAATAGTTGCAATAATAATATGTAGTGAGGTGGCTGGAAAGATTCACCCATTAAGTAAGGAACTTGCTGGGCCGGAGTGATAGTGCAGCAGGTAGGGCATTTGCCTTGCTCGTAGCCAACCTGGGTTTGATCCCCAGCATCCCAAATGGTCCTCCAAGCACCACCAAGAGTAGTTCCTGAGTGCAGAGCCAGGAGTAACCCCAGAGCATCGCTGGGTGTGACCCCAAAAGTGGAAAAAATAAAGAAAGTAATGAACTTGCTTTCACAAAGCTGACCCCAATTGGAATCCCCAGCACTACATACTTTCACAAAGCTGACCCCAAAGACTGTGGACATCGACCACTTAAATTCAGATCTCTCAAGCCCTCAAATTTATACATCAAGAACTCTAGTGATTATCTCTATTTTTTATGTTTCATATCCACATCTAGGTTTATTCTTTTTTACTCTTTCCAACTAACATCTGCTGAGCTTATATCGCTCCCTGTCTTAATTTCTCTAACTGGTACCTGTTCATCTATCAAGCAGTTTTCTCCTGCCTATAACCTAGGAGTTATATTATTCCCTGTCTTACCCCATACATTCAGTATTTTGGCATGTTTTAGTCTGTAGCAGTGTAGCACTGTCCTCCCATTGTTCATCGATTTGCTCGAGCTGGCACCAGTAACATCTCCATTGTGAGACTTGTTGTTACTGTGTTTCGCATATTGAATACACCACGGGGAGCTTGCCAGGCTCTGCCATGTGGGCAGGATACTCTCGGCAGCTTGCTGGGCTCTCCAAAATAACTCTTGAAAGTGGTTCATGGTATGTCCTCTGTAGGTATCATTGTTGAATGAAGTGGAGGAACACTGACTTAAAATGGTTGTGTTAATAAGCTAGTGAAGAAAAGCAAATGTGAAAATGTTTTGTAAATGAATAAAATACTTTTCTAAATTTTACTATCCGCTCCTCTCGGAGAGCCCGGCAAACTACCGAGAGTATCGAGAGAGAGTATCTCACCCGCACGGCAGAGCTACCCGTGATGTATTCAATATGCCAAACACAGTAACAACAAAGTCTCACAATGGAGACGTTACTGGGCCTGCTCAAGAAAATCAATGAACAACGGAAAGACAGTGATACAGTGATGTTATACCATATTTTTAGTTCCTGTTTTCCTTAAAATTCCCGTGGTTTATGCATTTGAATATAAATAAAGACTATTTTTTGCCCAGCTTTTGGTGGTCCCTTTTCTCTTAGAACTCCCAATCCACAGAAGGAGGCTACATTTGTAATACTGTATTCTAAAATCTTCAGTCTTCAATTCTAGTCACTATTTTCCTGACAGCAAAATTTTCAGTAGCCAAGGTAGCCTTTTATTAATTTGATTGCAAACTGGAATTACCAGTAGGAAGTGCCTCAGTTTAAGAAAGAATAGGTTTAGGTCTACACTATAATATGTAAATTCAGATCATTAGAATAAGAATGCCCATCCTTTGCCAAATGCAGAGAGTCAAAGATAGATGACTATAAAAAAAGACTAAAGCAGAGGTCTAGAAACAAAGGTGACAATGCTTGAGCCAGGGTTCTAGTGACTTTCCTCTTTTGGATTCTATTCTGTCCTGGTCTAGTGATATTGCTGCTTTTGGTATTCTTTGAGATATATTTTTGTGCAATATATTATGTTTAGCTACCACCAATTTTTGTTTTTTTCAAATCTTTGATTTGTTTTATGCAACTCTATTGTAAAGTTTATGTCTATTTACTATGCTTCCTACTAGTATAAGTACTTTTATTTTATTTTTTATAAAGTTGCTCACAATAATTGATTGCATTTAATATTTAAACACTAACCCCACCACCATTACACCTTTCCACCACCATATTTTGAATGTTTTCATCCCGAACCTCAAACCATGCCCCCAAAGCAGAACTGAAGTAATTTATTTTGTACTACTTGTTATAAATAATCATCTAAAAAATGATCCATAAAGTTTTCTTTGAGGAAAGTGTGTGAAGATTGATGTATTTCACTTAGGAACTATTAAGCAGCCCTTCTATAGGAGATTAGTAACATGTTGTTAAAGGTTGAGCCTTGTGTGGACATATATATATATATATATATATATATATATATATCACTGTCACTGTCCTCCCGTTGTTCATCGATTTGCTCGAGCAGGCCCAGTAACATCTCCATTGTGACAATTGTTACTGTGTTTGGCATATCGAATACACCACGGGGAGCTTGCCAGGCTTTACCGTGCAGGTGAGATACTCTCGGTAGCTTGCCGGTCTCTCCAAGAGGGGCGGAGGAATTGAACTCGGGTCGGCCATGTTGGCCACTTGTAAGGCAAATGCCCTACCCGCTGTGCTATCATTCTAGCCCAGATATATATTTTTTTCATATTTTATGTATATATATATTTTTTGCCCCTAAGATTGGTAGATTGGTTGCCTTCTACTTTAAACCCCATCAAACATGGTGTGCTACTCTTGGTATATCAGTGGTGCAGAGTATCAGATGTAATTCAGTCACAAATGCAGCTGTACAGTCCAGGAATAGATTTACTAGTGGGTGAGGCTTGTCTATGCCTGGGGAGAGTGGCTGTGAGCATGGCAGTGATTGGATTCTGGAGGTTTTTGGCTGTGGGGCTGGCTCCATTGGGGTGGGGAGGGGAATTCACCAGCCCCTCTCTGGGTTGCCCCAAATGAAATAGCCTGGCACAGGTTCTGGAGGCAACTCTACAATGTATCATTCTGTGCTCTCTTCTAAGAGATTTATTGTTGAAACTCTGGATCATGGTCGTTAATGAGATTATATGGCACCAGAGGTGGTTTGTGGGCATGACTGCTAAGCTTCCAGAAAAAGGGACATGGTAGTATGGGGAGGTCATCTATTCCTAGCTCTGTTGAACCTGGATTTTTCAGTCACAAGTCCCACATACCTGGGTTTTTCTGCAGATTCAGTCATGGGTGAAGCTCGTCCAAGACTGTGGAGAGCGGCCATAAGCATGGTGGTAGTATGAGTATTTAAGGGCAAAATTCCCCCACATATTCAGCACAACCCTGAGGAAAACAAAAAATGTTTCCTGTTTCCTATTAGACAAATATTGTTTTATTACACACCTTTCACACGCACACACACACAGTCATCCCAAATCCTGTGTACTTCTTTACTATATACAGTTCTTGCATTCATATTTATATTTCCCCAAATATACCTTGTACCTTTGTACATGAACTCCATGCACTATATATGTTTTTTCCTTAGGAACTTATGCATAAAGATGCCATAGATTTACCCTGTGGAGATTGTGACAACGAAATTTGGCTTTTAAAATAATTCAAATGTAACATTTTTTGAACTTTTGTCAGACAATAATATTAAATAATACTAACTTATTTTCTACTCAGAGATAGTTGCCAAATGTTTCTAAGTATGCTTACAAATTGATTCTTTTAATAGTTTATTATCAAATTATAGGATTACTATTTTTTTAAAATATGCACCTCAGTGTGAAAAATTTTAAATTATTTTTATTCTTTTTACAATTCTGAAACCATTTTATCATCAGTTTTTATATATTATTATATTCAAGAAAAAACTTTTGTTAAATTTAAGGAGAATTTTTGGCTATTTTAAATATAATGGAAATGTGAAATTCACTTTTTTTAAATTAATTCACCATGAGATAGTTATAAGCTTTCATGTTTGTTTCAGTCATACAGTGATCAAACACCCATCCCTCCACCAGTGCACATTTTCCACCACCAATATTCCCACTATTTCCCCCAACTCAACTCTCCCCCTGCCTCTATGGCAGACAATTTCCCCCATACTCTCTCTCTAATTTTGGGTATTCTGGTTTGCAATATAGATACTGAGAGGTTATCACATTTGGTCCTTTATCTACTTTCATCACACATCTCCCATCCCGAAGATCCCTCCAACCATCATTGACTTAGTGATCCCTTCTCTATTCCAGCTGCCTTCTCCCCCAGCTCCTGAGGCAGTCTTCCAACTATGGAGCAATATTCCTGGTCCTTGTGTCTACTGTCCTTGGGTGTCAGTCTCATGTTATTTTATATTTCACAAATGAAAACTTACTTCTTAAATTGTAAAGTTAAAAGAAATTCAGATTATATATTTCTTAGTATCCAATTTTGGTCATTCAAAAACTGGTGGTATTGTTTTGGGGCCACACCTGGTGATGCTCAGGATACTCCTGACTATACTCAGGAATCACTCCTGGAGGTACTCAGGGGACCAAATGGAATGCTGAGAATCCAAGCCTGGTTGGCTGTGTGCAAGGCAAGTACTGTACTTGCTGTGCTATTGCTCTGGCCCGGCATTCAGAATCTTAACCTTTTAATTACATTACCAATTTGTCGGGCTATTATTTAGGCTTTTTAAAATTTGAATAAAAACTGATTTGACATTAATAAAGTGATTTGTATTTCCTTTGTCATTCTAAGAATTTAATGTTTTTGAAGAAAGTAGGGTGGGGGGGGACACATTACCTGAACATTTTGGTAGTGTGTACATTTAAATACTAATCAAAAGTCAGTCTTTTTATCTACTCTTCAGTGTATATTTACATTAAATTGCAACATAAGAATTGCAGTTCATCAGTGTGATTTTTTTGATAAGTAAAAAAAGTATAATTTTGACTAAAAATGTATTATCATTGAAAAAGTAAAAATCATAAGGAGCTTAAATCTATTATTAAAATAAATCATAACTATAAAAGTCAAAGTAATATTTTAGATTTTTAACTCTAGTAGCT
This sequence comes from Sorex fumeus, assembly GCF_029834395.1. NCBI lineage: Eukaryota > Metazoa > Chordata > Mammalia > Eulipotyphla > Soricidae > Sorex > Sorex fumeus. The sequence goes on from NW_026606104.1 coordinate 9,679,361, forward strand.
TTTTCACTAACTTATTTTCATTTCAAATTAGTATGTGAGGTGAAATTATGAGGAATGCCTGATACTTTTGATTTTTTTCTTGAAATTTTTTAAAGCACCGAACCTTATCCCCCATCCATTACTGACCTGTTAAAGTATGTTTAATGTCTTATCTACAAAAATTCTAGTTGACATTATGGTTTTTACTTTAAATATATGGAACTGAGGACATTTTATTTAAATGAAGTAACACTGCATTATTATATACCTCAAGTATGCATCATTGAAAATCAATATGTGTATATCGTATATTAAATTCACTCTTTACAATAAAATTGTCTCCTTTATCCTATTTTATACACTCTACTCTCAGCCTTCTAGTAATCATTAATTGGTCCTATAGTTTTTTTTAATTCACATGTTTTGTATTCTCTGCATATACATATGAGTGAAATCATATGGTGTTAATATTCTTTGTGGTTTATTTCACTGAGCACAATTCCTTCTAGGTCTATCTATACTGTTGCAGTATTTCATCTTGCTTTCGTAGCTGAGTAATATCCCATTATATATATGTACCACATCTCTATCCACTGTCTATTCACTATCATTGAACATTTAAGTTGTTTTCAGTTCTTTACTGTTGTAAATAATGCAGTAAGCATGGCAGTGTATATATTTCTTCAATTAGTGCTTTTGTATGTTTCAGATAAATGCAAACTTGGGACTTTAGAAATATATAGATTAGAATGATGTGTTACAAAACTGAAAATATATGCATTTCAGATGTTAATAGTGATGGTGTGGGATCTGCTAATTATAAAGTATACCTAAGATTAGGTAGGCCAATTTTGTCAAAGTATCTTATTTATTTAACAATCAACCTTTGAAAGCTTATGTTTATTAGTAAGATGCATTCAAACAGTTCTCAGGATGTAGGGAGTAGGTGGTAGTAAGATAGCAATAATATTTATTTTCTAAGTACAATTTTTAAGGAAGGATAGTAAAATAATCACTAAGGAAATATTCATATACTGATATTATAAGCAAACATGCATATAGTTTTCATTCCTCACCAAATCTGACAACTCTGCCTTGAAATTCGAAACAGTCTCTGGAAAATCTAAGATTGGAATCCTGATCTGTTTGCACAACTGGAAACGTGTGGTCACTGTGCACCACCGTGTGGAAATGTTTTGAAAAGCTTCTATTAGAAAGTTTTAGATTAAGAAGCAAAGCAATGCCTAATCCCCAAACAACCTGTAACCTATTTCCTTCCTGTCTTCTCACTCACAGAAAACATATTTCTTAAATAAAGTCAGTTACTTGAAAAAATAAAGGCAGTCAGTTAGTATAAGTAGGGAAGCAGAGTAGCTGAGAGATCAGATTCTAGAATTAGACTACCTGAATTAGAATCTCAAAGTTATATATATTATCTGCATAAACTCGAATGTGTTACTTAACCCCTTATGACTTAGCTTTACTCATTTTTGAAATGGGGATATAATAGAACTGCCTTAGCAGCAGATGGCAAAGAATAAAGAGACGTTTGAGGAAAACCTGAAACATTGAAAGAAAGCCCCCAAAAAGTAAACAGAAGATAAACTAAAGAGCAACTGGATAATTTATGAATGTAATAAAACTTTAACTTAAAATAATTGGCAATATCAGAAATTAAATTTTTAATTTTCAGCCAGTAAATAGAATAGGATGGCATAGAAAAAGAATTAGAGAATAAAAGCAAGCACAGGAAAGTAAAAACTGTAACAAACCTACTCAAAGCTGTTCATTTTTCAAGGATACAGAAAATTTAACTTTCCTTTCTTGGACAGATGCTTAAGGATGTGCACAATAAATTAGTGCTAAATTGAAAAAGAATAAAAATTGAAGAATCTGGCAATAATGGATTCTGTCTACAAACAATGAAAGGGTATTCTAGGATTACAACTATAGATCAGTCCTGTATTGCATTAGGGTGGAGGGATTAAAGAAGTAAGGTTCTGAAGGGTGAATAAATTGCTAAGATGTCTCAATATACTCGTTTACATCTCTGAAATATAAATGAAGTTAAATAAACTGAAGGTAAATATTGCTAGACTTCAGGGCAACCTATACACCTCAATAATTTTTTTACAGGGCTGGAGCTATATAGTATAGAGGGAAGGGCGTTTGCCTTGAATGCGGCTGACCTAGGTTCGATTCCCAGCATCCCATATGGTTCCCCGAGCACCGCCAAGAGTAACTCCTGAGTGCAGAGCCAGGAGTAACCCCTGTGCATCGCCGGGTGGGACCCAAAAAGTAAAATAATAATAATAATAATAAATTTTACTTCCTGTATCTCTCAAATAAGTTCCTTCTTTTTGACTTTACTACTGCCACCACTCTAGACTATCATTTTCTTACCTAGACTTCAGCTGTAGTCTCTTAGTAGTTTTCTTTCCTCTACTCTATTTTTCTTAAATCTATCCTCCTATTATATAGATAGATTTATTTCAAAATGCAAATTTGGTTATGTTTCTTCTTTGGTTAAATACTTCAGTGGTGGGGCTAGAGCAATAGTACAGCAGTTAGGGCATTTACCTTGCACATGGTCAACCCTGGTTTGATCCCCAGCACTCCATATGGTGCCTTGAGTCTTCCCTGCCCACCTACCCCTGCCCCGCCCTCATTCCCCAAAAGTGTTACCTGAGCGCAGAGCCAGGAGTAAGCCCTGAGTACCATCAAATGTGACCCCAAAACCAATAAATAATTTAGTTGACTTCCCATAACTCTTGGAATAAAATATTTAAATTATTACTATTCCCTACAAGTTTTAATACTGTCACATAACCAACCAGTCCCTATATTTAGGGAGTGGGATAGTAGCTTTTTGTGTGGTCTTGCTTCATCTCCATAGTGTTGACTAATAACAACATGAGACCTAAATGGATTTAAGCAGTTTGTTATTTATCCAAACAGCAAAGCAAGATCAGCATGGTATCGGCTATTTGCATTTCTAATCCCATAAAATGACACTCAACGAAGGGACCCAATGATGTGACTACGGGTACCTTTGTTTTCTGAGGGTCAACTCTAGATATTAACTAAATTGTTATATAGCCGGCACTTACTCCTTAAAGGGGGATAGTGGAAAGATCTCTGCCTTACTGGAATTAGGAAAGCAGATGAAAAACTGTCTCATGCGAATCTTATGAAGATTAGGAGACAAATGAGAACCAGCCTTTAATTGTTCCCACAAGAGTGTCTTTCATGTCATAAAGAAAAATCAAGTTTTTCTGTAGAATACAGAAAGAGAGAAGGGGAGGCTAGAATTACATTGTGAAGGACCTTGAATATGGAATTAATTGTTCTGTCAATAGAAAATAGACAGTAGAAAATACACAATTCTAGATTGTGTACTCTAATATTTTTTGTCTTTTAAATTTTATTGTTATAAAATAGCTCACAATATTTAATTATGTTTAATAACTTGAACACCAAAACTTATCAGATAACACCTTCCCACCACCATACTTGGGATGTTCCCATTCTGAACCCCAACCCCTGCTCGAAAGCAGAACCACAATAATTCATTTTGTATTGTTTGTTATGAATAAACCACTGAAAGAGATCCAAGAAAGTTTCTGTAGAGGAAAGTATATGAAGATTGTTGTATTTCATCCAGGGGCCATTAAGCCCCTATATAAGAGATAACTAATATGTTGTTGAAGGTTGAGCCTTGTATGTTTATATATATATATATATGTACATATATATCTGTAAAAATATTTCTTTCTTTAATATTGGTTGCCTTCTACTTTAAACCCCACCAAGTAAAGTGTGCTACTCTTGGAATATTAGTGGTGTGAGTTATGACATGTCACGTGGCCACGAATGAGGCTGTGTGGTTCAGGAGAAAGTTCACTTGTGGGTAAGGCTCAGCCAAAGCATGTGGAGAGTGGCCATGAGCATGGCGGCGGTTGAGTTTTGGAGATTTTTGGCTGCCGGGGCTGGATCTCTTGGGGCAGGAAGGGGCCTCACCCGCCCCACTCTGGGGTGCCCCGAGTGAAACAGCATGGCATGGGGTCTGGTGGCATGGCAATGGCAGTGTCATTTTATTCTGTTTTCTGAGAGAGAAGGACAATGGATCTCTGGATCGTGGCCTTTGATGAGATTATCTGGTGCCAACCAGAGGCGGTTTATGGGTATGACTGCCAAGTCATGGGAAACAATGGGAGACGGGGGTAGCCTAATATTTTTAAGTAGGTAAGTGATCTGGCCAGAGTTAAATTTAGAAGGATTAAGGATTAATTAAACAGGAGTGCATAGAATAATTTGTAACATAATAGACTGGCTTCAAGTGAGCCAAGTAACTAAGTGACAAAAAAAAACTGCAGTAAACTTTCACTATGTCTCATGTTGTTAAATAAAATGTCCAAATCTTTCAAAGACCATTGGAACACATCTGTATTTGAGAGTAACTGGCATTTTTTAAAACTTGTCATAGCAAACATAAGCACAATAATTATGTGAGTCATCTCGAAGAAATGATAAAATTGCTCGGTGATTTTATGCTAGGTGAATTGGTCTTTGAAGAACAGATAGGGAAGCTGGAAATAAGTTTATTTTTATTAGAGCATTGCCTTTAAGTGAACCAGAAATATTGGAAATACTAAAAAGTTTGTGCTAGGTGATTCTTCAGAAGGGTCAGTTCTTAAAAAGCAAAGATCAATTCTAGATTGTGTACTCTCAGAAAGCAGGGTGGGGTTTTTTCTTGTTTTGTTTGGAAGGGGTGCATTGGGCCACAGACTATGATGCTCAGAGGTTACCTCTGGCTCTGCACTCAAGAATTACTCCTGGTGGTGCTTGGTGAACCATCTGGGATGCCAGGGATCAAACCCAGTCAGCTGGTGCAAGGCAAACACCCTGTTCTCTATACTCACTCCAGCCCCAGCAACTGGATATTTTGGCAGATATTATTTTGGAGATGGAAGGAATTAGTTGTCGTTGTGTTTGCCAGAAGAGGGAGATATTTAGTTATTTTTGTGGTTCTTGAGTATCTTTGTTTCTTTCAGAGATGGTTGCATTTTAATCTTTTATCTGACATCTACTATAAGTAACAGACTTTCTTTAGATAGTTTATATTCTACCAAATTTTTTTATCGCTTACCTGTTAATGTCCAGCTGCTAAGGCTGGTTTATTACTTTATCAGTACACAGTATATTGATCTGCTTAGCCCTCAGGTGTCTAGTTAGTTGGCTCTTACTGTGAACAACCTTATACAGGCTGCTGTGAATACAGTATTGTCTAGATATATCATGCCTTTTGAAGGGCTGATCAAGCAAGGCACTGAAAATGCAGAATGAACGACCAAGAAAAGCCTTTGCAATGGTATTCAAACTCTTTAGTATCTTCCAACATTTCTGGTTCACTTAAAAGCAATGTTCTAGGGGGTATGATGCCTCCAACAGGTGAACCTATACCTGCAGGGCGAGTGCATCAGCAGCCTGATGGTGCCTTCAGGCTTCCTGACACCCCAAAATTGCCACTGTGCCTTTGGCCGGACCCCAACAACTTGGGACCAAGTTTGCCAAGAAATTAAATGGCTGACAGTTAGATATGTGGGAGCCATGCCCACAAATCACCTTGGACTCAGCTATAATAAATAGATAAATAATAAATAAGCTCATTTATTGGCCTTATCTCAGAGACCCATAGATAAATCTTGAAAGAAACCAAAAGCCACAGTTGATCCCAGACCCGAACATGGCTGAACAGACTGGGGTAAATCAGAGGGAGGCAGGTTGGCCTGTGCCTGCCCACACTGAGCCCCCAAAAGCCACCTGCTTCCACAGTCCAAAATCGTCGCCATACCCCAGCCTGACTCCACTGTCTCAGGACGGACCTCACCAGATATAATCTGCTGAAAATTTGGGTATGTGGGTTTTGTGACTGAAATTTCATAGAGCTTTCACGGAGTTAAGGTGGGCTACCTCCCCCCATTTCCCAATACACATGGAAGCACTGGCAGTCACCCCATGAACTCCAGTGCCACCCTGTAAACTCTTGCTGGTCTTGCTTCAGAGACCCATAAATAAATCTTGAAAGAGATCAAAAGCCAGAGGTACAGCAGCAAGTTCCAGAAGACACCACAGAGCCAGAGATCTCTCCGGGCCCCATACTGAGTCAGTTTCACTGAGCATCCTAGATGGAGCAGGTGCATGCTCCCTGCCTACTCCAGATGGAGTCCCAGTGACCAAGAGCTTTCACACGCAAGGCACAGGTATGCAGGTTCCAGGACTAAATCTCCATGCCTCATGGCGGCAGAGGTGCTGGACTGACCCTCCCCAGCTCCCCACCTGCTCATCAGTCTGGCTGTCACACCCACAATGTGCTTTGGGCACCATTTTAGCACACCAACAGCCCTGTTCCAGAGACACCCAATTGAATCCAAAAATGTATTAGTGCCCTACAGAAATGTCTCTGGAACCCAACCATTTACAATCTTGGATTCCAGGAGTGCACGGCTGCGGCACTCAAGATATTCAAAATGAGCAATGGACAATAAATGATCTAGCATCGCAATAGCACAGCGGTAGGGCATTTGCCTTGCGTGTAGCCAGTCTCGCCGAGCCGGGTTTGATTCCTCTACCTCTCTCGGAGAGCCCGGCAAGCTACTGAAAGTATCTCGCCCTCATTCAATATGCCAAGCACAGTAACAACAAGTCTCAAAATGGAGATGTTACTGGGCCCACTCGAGCAAATCGATGAACAGTGGGAGGACAGTGACAGTGACAGCATCTGCCTCTGGCAGGCAGGCTTGAATGGTGGTGGGAAAATTTGAGCAAAACATAATGCCCAAAAGTAAAGAGAGAGTATTGGGGCAGTGTGAGGACTGGGATGGGGGGGGGCATATTCTGGGGACATGGTAGTGGAGAGTGTGCACTGGTGGAAGTATGGTGTTCGATCATTGTATGACTGAATCTCAAACATGAAAGCTTTGTAACTGTATCTCACAGTGATTCAATTTAAAAAAAAAAGTAATGTGGGAGTTCATGCCCAATTTAAACAGCTTAATCAATGGTTGAATAAATAGCAGTAATCCTTAAAAAAAAAAAAGCAATGCTCTGACAAAAATATACATTCCAGCTTCCCTCTCTGTTCTTCAAAAACCAGTTCAAATGTTTTTCCCTTCCCTAGAAAGATTAAGAAAATAAATACTTTAAATAATGATTATCTATGAGTATATTCTATTTTAGGGCAGTCAAGCTGTAAACAATTTCTTTTTTTCTGTGGAACTACACATAAAATTTCTTAAGTGCTTTTATAGCTCTAAAGCTATAAAAATATAAACTTCTACATAAAATATAAATATATAGCTATATTTCTAACATGTATTAATTACCTCTGGTGTCTTATCTATGAGTAGACATCAGTGCTGCCTTCCAACTGCCATGAAGTTTACTTTTTACCAGATTCTTTTTTCTTGTTTTCTTGGCCACACCAGGAGCTGCTCAGGGCTTCTTCCTGGCTCTGTGATCAGGGATCACTCCTGGCAGGCTTGGGGAATCATATAGATGCTGGGGATCAGTCCCTGGTTGACCATGTATAAGGCAAGTTTCCTACTCAATGTTTCTTTATTCTTTAGGCCTAAGTATAAAGCAACAAAAGAGATTGAAAACTCAATCTTTGGGTCAAAGAAATAACTCTGAGGACTGGAGCGCGTGCTTTGCATACAGAGGCCCCAGGTTCAATTTCCAGCCCCTGAAGTACCACTGAGTATAGCTTTAGTACCTCTCCCTTCCCCTATTGCTGGATCTGAGCAGCACCTCATGGCTGAGTGGCCCCTGATTCCCTTGAGCATAACTTTGGAGGCAGATAAAAATAATAAATTAAAACTCCACCCTTCCTTTTACCTCATTCAGGATAAGAGTTACTGATATTCTACTACATTTTGCTCTATATAAGAAAGGTTGAGAGATTAAGGTGACTTGGTGGTCTTTGTGAAAAACTGGAATGGGGCTAGTAGTGGACAGATTAATCTATCACCAGTAGCACTGGAGCACTGTCCTCCTATTGTTTATTGATTTGCTTGAGCGGGCCCAGTAACATTGTGAGACTTGTTACTGTGTTTGGCATATCAAATACGTCACGGGTAGCTTGCCAGGCTTTGCCGTGTGGGTGAGATACTCTCGGTAGCTTGCCGGGCTCTCCAAGAGGGGCGGAGGAATCGAACTCGGGTCAGCCTGGTCAGCCGCGTGCAAGGCAAACGCCCTATCACAAGTAAAGTAAATAAGTAAAGGCCCTCCCGTTGATCGTCGATTTGCTCGAGCGGGCCCAGTAACGTCTCCATTGGAGACTTTGTTGTTACTGTGTCTGGCATATCGAATACTCTCGGTAGCTTGCCAGGCTCTCCGAGAGGGGCGGAGGAATCGAACTCGGGTCGGCCATGTTGGCCGCTTGTAAGGCGAACGCCCTACCCGCTGTGCTATCGCTCCAGCTCACAAGTACTTTTTTAAAATTATTACATATAGGATCAGCACTTGGTTAGGTTTATACATAATTGTTTCTTTAATTTTTAAAATTAGGATAACTTTTACATAACTGATACATGACTGGATATGTATTAGGGGTATGGTTTCAGATTTCTGCAAAGTATGTGTTACCATACCACTTAATTTATATATTTATTTATTAATCACCACGAAGTGCTGAAAATCAGACTTGAAGCTTGTTTATGCAGAGCATACCGTTGGCCCATTAAAATATTTTTCTTGGCTGGTATATAGGTTTTATAGCCTCCTGCTTTAGTGCATTGATAAATCAATTCTTGAATTTTCAGTAGAGTTTTTAGAATTTCTATGTATTATATGATCTGCACATAATGATAGTTTTAATTCTTTGTTTCCAATTTGGATCCCTGATTGCTTTGATTAGAGTGATGAGAGTGAATATACGTGTCTTGTTCTTGATCATCTCTCGGAGAGCCCGGCAAGCTATCGAGAGTATCTCGCCCGCACAGCAAAGCCTGGCAAGCTACCTGTGACGTATTCGATATGCCAAACACAGTAACAACAAAGTCTCACGGTGGAGACGTTACTCAAGAAAATCGATGAACAACGGGAGGACAGTGACAGTGACAGTTCTTGATCATAGAAGAGATTCTTTTATTTTTCATTATTATTATTATTATTTTAGTTGTGGTTTTGTCTTTATCTTAAGTAATTTTTTTCAATTCCCAAGATGGGCTGACATTTGGAGAAGTATGAAATTATGATATTTTTATGCTGTCTAAAAGGAAAGAGAGTAGGTAAAATTTTGTTATGTTAAATTCATGATAACAGATATAGTAAAAATGCTTTTCTTTAAAAAATATCAATTTAGGAATGACAGCCTGCAAAAAGCCTGGGAACCGAGAATGTAATCATCACTGTAAAAATAAACAAAAGTGTGGGCATGACTGCTGTAAGTTCTATAAAATAAGTTTATTTCATAACTTTAAAATGGGGTGGGGGGAATCGAAGTATTTTAACCAAGGAGATAGCTCAAAGGGCTAGAGTGCATGCCTTACACTCACTAAACCCCAAGTTCAATTCCTGAGGCACAATAGCCCTCAGAACACTATTGAGTCTGCAGCCCTGGTGACCTCCAAACACTACAAGGCCAGAACACCACTGGTGACCTGGTGACCTCCAAACACCACTGCTGGGCCAGAACAGGCTCAAGGATTGAACTGTCAGGTCCTTACAGCTGGGCTGAGTATAGCCAGGAGTAGTCTTAGTTCCCATGAGCACTACTTAGGAATCCCCACCATCCCCCACACAAAAAGGAAAGGTCTTTGATGAATATTAGCAACATAATTATGTGTATGTGCAGTATAAAGTATCTAATTCAGTCTTCTTTTCTGGGTAGTATGGAAAAATATTTTTGAAGAAATTTGACTTTAGTTGAACAATAAAGTTTAGTCTAATCGAGAATTTCTTTTCATAGGTAAAGTTGGAGTTGCACAGAAGTCAGAAATGAAAGAGTCAATAATTTCTTCATATTTATCAGATTTAAGAAACAGGAATGCTGTTTTATCTCTTCCTCCAGCTAAACGCCTAAAGGTTAGATTCAGTAACATTTGTTCCTTATTCAATAATTAAATGTAATTAATGTATATGAATGTATAAATGTATATGAATATTCCTCTTTTTTTTGCCTATCGGTTACATAAGAACCATAGGTACTTCAGAATTACTTGCAGGATGGTTAGAAATGTAACTAAGCCAGGAGATAATATTGTGTTTAGGCAGTACTATCTAGTTGCCTAGCATATGCCTAACCCCATTTTAATCATTGGCACCAGGTGGCCTCTGGAAAAATCACTGAGTGTAGCCCTGTAGGGCCCAGAGAATCACTGGAGTGGCCCTGATGATTCCTGGCTTTACAAACTTGGATCCTATCATAGAATCACTGATCTAGTTGGTAGAATATCACTGGGATTGTTCCCTGGACTCTCTGAGCATTGTTTGGGAGGAACACGCTCCAAAATAAAAAAAACTGCTATTACTCATGATATTTTTTCTAGAGGGAAAGTATATTCATACTCTTAATATTCTGTAAATCTTCTTGGGGGATATGATTGTACAGTCCCTTCCTTCCATTATTTGCTTTTTTAACAAGAAACAAAGAAAAATACATATTCCTTAAATTAATTTATCAATTGAAACTGCACACTTGCCCCTTTCCTGGCTTCCTGTGTACTTGACTAAACTGGAAAGTCAGGTTGATTTTTATCCATATGTCTTTTTTTTTTCATATTTATTAAGCATTGAAAATATGTCAAGCACTATGATGGTGCTAACATAGAGTATTTTAAGGTGGTTTTAAACCTTATTTTTATAAAATTTATAGTTTAGTAGAGGATAAGAATAAGTAAGCTTTTTCAATAATGAGCTAATGTAAGATATTGAGCTTTGTTAGAAAGTATATGTGAGCAACACAGAATGATGTCATTCGTATGTGGTGTTTAGAATAACTGGGTGTCAAAAGAAGAGAGAGAGAACAAGGGGGAATGCCCTGCCACAGTGGCAGGGTGGGACGGGGGGGGGAGGGATGGGGGGTGGGAGGGATGCTAGGACCCGTGGCGGGGGAGGATGGGCACTGGTGGAGGGATGGGTACTTGATCATTGTATAACTGAAACCCAAGCACAAAAATTTCTAAGTCTATAAGTGTACTTCATGGTGTTTCACTAATAAAAAAAAATGATAAAAAAAAAAAGAGGAAGAGTACTTCAAAACTGGGGAAACAATTTGATAATGATGGCTACCATTTACTTGTAAAACCATTGCAAATAAGTTTATATAAAATATTGCAAAATTTATTCTTTATAAATTACTGTTTGCATTTGCTATATACTTAAAATAATTATGCTACATTAACTAAAGTTATCTATTTTATAGTTTTATTCTTTTAAAACATCACTTTTAATATGTTTTCCAGACTAACTCTAACTTTGTAATTTGAGTAATTATATTGCTTATATTTATTAGACAATTTTTCCTGGATAAATGTCCTTTTACTGTCTATACGTTAACATAAGCTTATGTACAAATTTATTTTAATACTTAAAATACCTCGGTGTTGTATTGATTGTGCAGGAAGAAAAGAAGTAATCAGAAATTATGATGTGATTGTACAGAGGCGTTTGCCTTGCATGCAGCCGACCTGAGTTCAACCCCCCGGCATTCCATATGGTCCCCCAAGCACCACCAGGAATAATTCCTGAGTGCAGAGTCAGGAGTAACCCCTGAGCATAGCTGGATGTGATCCAAAAAGAAAAAAAAACAAAACAAGAAATGGTGACCAGCTTTCAGACTTGAGCAATTGAGGGGAGATGGGGCCTTTTTAAGGTAGAAATTCTAAAGAAAAAGCTAGTTTGGAAAAGAGGCATACATTCAGCTTAGGAAATACTAAATTTTGAGAACTGTAGGATGTCTAAGTAAAGATGTTGTGTACATACTTGAATATACTGTTTGAAAATTAGAAGAGAAAATGAGTTATAAATATAGATTTGAGTCTTTCTTGGATAAATGATAATTGAATCCAGGTGGCTAAGTGAGACTGTTGACTGAGAATATTTACAGAGAGAAAAGACCTACTTAGGAGCCATAAAAAATCAGCACTTTTGAAGGGGCTAAAAATAATCCTTCAGTTGGGAAGTAACCTGAGTTTCACCTAATTCTTTGTAAATTTTTTTCACTAATAGATGCAGATGGATAAATCTCAAAGTGTGGACCTTAAAAAGTTTAGTTTTTCTCCAAAGACTTCTCTTCCCAGTGTATCAAGGTATAAATATTATGTTAAATGGTTGGAATATACTACAGGTATGTGGAGGGCAGAGGATAGATAAGATAGAGAAGGAACCAGTATGACAATAATAGTTGGAAAGGATCACACAGGACAAGAAATGGGGTTAAAAGTAAATAAAGGGATATACATGATAACCTTTTAGTATTTGTATTGCAAACCACAATGCCCAAAAGGAGACAGAGAGAGACAGAGAGAGAAGAAAAGTGCCTGCCACAGAGGCAGGCTGGGGTGGGGAGAGGTGAGGGGTGGTGGGAGGGAAACTGGGAACACCTAATCAGGAACAGCTTTGTAAGAGTCTATATCACAATGATTCAATAAAAAAAATATTAAAATATTATGTTAATTGTAGGATAACATTGGTTTGTCCTTTCTCCTGACCACAGGGAGCTTACGTTTATTAGGTTACACCATTCACAGTGCTCCCAAGGCACTCCCATTCCTCTGTGCTTATTTTTAACTTCTCTGTGCTCTCTTCCCCAACCGGTCAATCACCTTTATCCCCAAATCAGACTCTGTTGACTTGTAAGGTCAGACCCTTCTATGGACTCTGGATTTGTATTTATAAGTGAAATATTGCTTTTTCTCTTTTCCCTGTGTCCTTTTGCATAGTTTACTTTAGAGCAATGTCCTTTTAATATAGACACAGGAAGACAGTTAATGCTGTGCTTTTGTAACTTGGGAGTTAATTGACTCCGAATAAATATTTACCCCTAGGCATCTGTTTACTCAATTTACACCTCACTTGCCCTTACTTCCTAGCACCCCAAAAGCAGGGTCTCAACAAGGGACTGGATGGATCCAGGGCAAGCTGTGAGCTACCTTGGCATTGAAATGTATTATGTTATAGCTATAATGTTATAGTTAAGTATTATGGCCAGGCCAAGCGCCATAGTACTTAACTGCAAGTTAAGAGCACAAATTGGACAAATTCTGTCATGATCCAAAGAGAAACAACTGGATTAGGACCCTGCTAGAGTTAGGAAAAACTAATCTGGCCTGAGCACTGTAGTCTGGGATCTATAGTGAGCTATCCCCAGGAGAGCCACCCTACAAGCTTAATGTATCTTTTACTGTGTCCATACAAAATGACTAATATTATTAAGAAGTAGAATTAAGATGAATGTTTAAATGGTTGTTGGACTGAGAAAAGGAGAAACACACCCCTAACTGGTATTTCACCCTTGAGCATATCTCCTGGCTGCAGGAGATCTTTGTCTTATCTTAGAAGAGTTTCCCTGGGAAGGAAGGGCTTTCATATGTTGATCATGCTACCTGACTTAGGTGTAGTTGCTTCCCCAACCTTGAGAGGTTGGGTACTAGACCAGAGCTGCAAGATGGAGAGCATGGGGGGGGGGGGGGGGGGGAATAGGAGGAGACAGGAATGAGGAACAGTGTGAGACTAGAATGGGAAGCTTAGTGAGACTGGAACGGGTTGGGGGGGGGGGGGGTGAATGGAATAAATGGCATCTGATCACCAACCAGCCTGGTGGCCCTGTTCTCTCCTTCATGTGTCTGCTGGCTTCAGCAGCAGGCCTGGGTGGGGTAGTGGCTCATGGCCACCGAAGGCACATGGCTGGCTAGAGAGACCACACCACCACCGCTGCTAACTTACTTATTTTGTGATTACACAGTTAATATCTAAAATAAAACATCTATTACAATATATCCATTTCTCCAAACATTCATTCAGAAAAAGGTAATAACTGATGACCAGAAATCACAACATGTAGTCACATAATGAAGCAATGATTTTGTAATTTTTGCTATCATTCATAACTCAAATTTATTTAGAATTCTACGTTGTTGACTACTTTAACGTTAATTGAACCGTATCTTTCCTGAGAAACTGCCTGAAAGTACTTATCCTATGGGCAGGCCCTCATCTTCTCTCTGCTTTCTAAAGTTAACAAGTAAAAGCCACGGACCAGAGACAGTACAGCAGATAAGGTTTTTGCCTTGCATGCAGCTGACCCAGGTTTGATCCCTGGTACAACAAATAGTCTCCCAAGACTGCCAGGACTGTTCTCTGTGCACAGAACCAAGACTAAAATCAAAGAACAGTCAGTGTGCCCCAAAACAAACACAAAAGCAAAAATATAAAGAGAGGAGTCCAGAGAGATAATACAGTATATGGGGTGCTTACCTCGTACCTGACCTACCCAGGTTTGATCCTCATCTGGCATCCCAGTGGTTCCCTTGGCCCCCAGGAGTGATTCAGTAGTGCAAAACTAGGAGTTCTGAGCGTTTCTAGATGTAGTTCCAAAACAAAAAAAGAGAGGAGAAAGAGAGAAATCATGTTAATATACAAATATACAAAGTCTAATCTTTTCCATTAACAGGATCTCAGGTTTACAAAGTAGTTTGTAATTTAAAAGTTGTACTTTGTGTACTATCTCTTTTTACCTTAATGGTAATCAGATTCACAAAATGAGGTATGTTTAATCTTACTTTAAAGATACAATAAATGAAGATCATATTCATAGTTAATAACAAACCCTAAATAATAAATCAGCACTATATTGGTGCTGTATCTTGATGTTTAGGAGGCAGTGGTATACTGAAATTCCCTTTCAGATAAGGGTATTCTATATGCAGGGATGACATTTAATATACTTAACAACTAGTAAAGAACAGACCTGACTGACCAATCAAAACAGATGCCAATGCTCTTCAAGAAATCCTAGCTTTTGTGATCTAACTGAAAATAGTACTAGCAATAAAATTTTAAGACATTGATAGCAGATATGTACATATGGGGGGCATATAAAGATTATTAAATTATCTGTCACATTTATTAAATGCCCAGTTTTTACCCTTTACTATTCAGACTCTGGTAGAGTTTATCATATAAATGCTGAGTGGGTAAATCATAATTTTTTCATTTATGTAAGTAACTTTTAAATGCAGATTACTTGTAATGCTTTCTTTAACATTTTTATTGTTTCATTTATCTTTATAAAGGTCAGAATATCTAAACTCACCTGAGTTGCCTATAACGGAGCAGAGAGGTAGGTCATCATGAAATCTGTTTGAAAGTTCAAGAAATAGAACCATATGAATATCAAGGCAATGGTAATCATTGATATTAACTTAACAAAAATGTGATTTAGGATTTCTTCAGATAGGCAAGCAATACTATTAAAATTCAATCTATAAACCTATAAACCTACTAATTTATTATTAACTTAGTAACACAAATTCTCTTGGGTTACTGAAGCAATTTCAAATTCTTGGTTCATTATTTCAGATGGTCTTACTAAGTCTATCATATATTTTTAAAAAATCTTTTCTCTACATAGTGTTAAATATTTTAATTTAAAAGTAGTATGAAGAGAAGCTGGAATATGAGAAAACTTTTATATAAAATATTAAAGTATTGAGCCACTACATTATATATCTTTAAATTTATTTTAATAATTTTGAAACTATAAGATTAATCCAATTTAAAATTAGCTGTATGATCTTGGAAAAATTGGGCCTTATTCTTTTTAAAATTAAGGCATTGGCCTCTTTTGCAAACCTCAGCACCCAAAAGGAGAGAGAGAGAGCAAAAGGGAATGCCCTGCCACAGAGTCGTGATGGAATGGGGGGGTTAGGAGGGGTGGGACGATACTGGAATCATTGGTGGTGGAGAATGGGCACTGGTGGAAAATGGGTACTCCATCATTGTATAACTGAAACCCAACCACAAAAACTTGTAAATCTACAACTGCACATCATGGTGTTTCACTAATAAAAATTAAAAAAAAAAAAACACTAGAGTTGTATATTCATGCATATGATGAAATACCAAGAGTCCATTAAAAGGATCATTATAAATTCACAATTTTCAAAAGAGAAGAGATGATGCAGGTAATTTTTTAATGTGCATAATAGTTTGTGTATATGTACAGATATGTTTATATGTTAATTATATATACTACATACATCCCCACCTATGTGTATATCTGTGTGTGCCTAGTCACAGATAAAAAAGATATCACATTCCAGAAGGGCAGTGATTAGTTTTGAGTGGTGACAGCATTGCTTCTTATATTACCAATTTGTATTTTCAGATTTGTATGCAATAAAAATGATTTGTATTAAAAAAATAGCATATCAAAAAAATTAAGGCATTGGACTATAGTAATAGTACAGGGGTTAAGGCTCATGACTTGCGCAAGGCTCAATTCCTAGTACTTCATATGATCCCCTGAGCACTGCTACGAATGATCCCTGAGCACAAAGCCAGGAGTAAGCCAAAGTACACCCAGAATAGAATAAAAGTAAGGCATTAAACTGGTTGGACCTTTAGTGCCCTTTACTTCTTAAATCTATGATGCTTACTTTTCTATGCTGATATCAATAAATCCTAATTTGTGGGATTATTGTTAGTATGGTTTTCACTCGGGGCATCCCAGAGGGGGCAGGTGATAGCCCTCCCCGCCCAAAGGGTCCCAGTCTCAGCAGCTAACCTCCACTACCCAACTGCCACCATGTTCCAGGCCGCTGTCCACACGCTCAGGCCAAGCTTCACATATGAGTGAACAGATTCCTGGACACATCATAAGACACTCCCTACCCATTTTCCATAATTACCACACCATATTTGATGGGGTTCAGACAGTAGGCAACAAATCATAGAGGGAAATATATATGTGAATATATATATGCATACACACACACACACACACACACATTTCTCAGAGAGCCCGGCGTGCTACCAAGAGTATTCCAGCCACATGGCAGAGCCTGGCAAGCTACCCATGCGTATTCAATATGCCAAAAACAGTAACAACAACGGGTCTCATTCCCCTAACCCTGAAAGAGCCTCCAAAATAGCAGCATTGGGAAAGACAAGTTAGGAGAGGCTGCTAAAATCTCAGGACTGGGACGAATGGAGACCTTACTGGCGCCCAAGTGAGTAAATCGATGAACAGCAGAATAACAGTGATACAGTGACACAGTGATTGTTAGTACATAATAGAATTATCTATGATTAAATTAATTGAATAATTTACACAGATTCTTCAGAATTATAACTGGTTCATTATTACTCTAGATCTTGCCTTTAATAACCTCATCAATTTAAGTCATGCTATTAATCACTGTATCACTATCCTCCCATTGTTTATCGATTTGCTCAAGCGGGCACCAGTAACGTCTCCATTGTGAGACTTGTTGTTACTGTTTTTGGCATATCGAATATGCCACAGGGAGCTTTCCAGGCTCTGCCGTGTGGGCAAGATACTCTTGGTAGCTTGCCGGGCTCTCCAAGAGGGACAGAGGAATCGAACCCGGGTCGGCCATGTGCAAGGCAAACGCCCTACCTGCTGTGCTATCGCTCCAGCCCATGCTATTAATAGCCAGTGAGAAATAATGTGTGATAAATAATTCTGGTTATTGAAATGTGTGAGAAATAATTCTGGTCATTAAGTTGTTCGTTCAAGAGCTTTGTGTAGAAATGGTAAGCTTGTGGTTTCCTAAAAATAATTTTGTGTGCATCCTTGGTTTCCATTGTCACTTTTTCCTTTCTGGTGGTGCTTTTACACTTCTTCTAAGCATAATTTATTTACTTAAAGGCAAGGTCTAGAATACCCACCATTTATTTTGACATCATGACAGTTGTTTACCTAATATGAATTCAAGAAAAATAAAGAAGAAAAATGTTAGAAATTATATGGGAACGCATGCTGAATCATTAAATTGTAAGGGAACTTTGTGTGATTTCTCATTTTCAATGAAAGAAACCAAACACTGGGAGATTAAATGACTTGCTCAAAATCACAAATCTAATTAATGATAGAGTCAGAAATAGATTCCATATCTCTTGATTCCCAGTCCAATGCAATTTCTATAAAATGAAATTGACTCTTAGTTATCATTAGAAAGCTGAAAATTGAACCCATAGTATATGAGCTGTTTCAACTTTTCACCCTGCTTATATACTGCTCTCTGCACCCATTCATAACTCTGTATTTGCCTTAAAAGAATTATCTTTTCCTTTCAAGATTTATCTTACCACCCTGTAATCATAATCTTTCCAGTCTTATCTATGCTATGGCATAGAAGACCAGTTCTCTATCTTACATTGCTATTGTAATTTTTTTCTCTTCCCCTATTTTAACTTTCACTCTTCAGAATTTGTTTTTGTTTTTATAATTTTGTTAAAAATTACAAAGTAGTTCATGATATTTGATTACATTTAATATTCAAACACCAGTCCCACCACCATATTTTGGGTGTTTCCATTCTGAACCCCAATCCCTGCCCCAAAGCAGAACCGAAATAATATATTTTCCTCTAAGGTTGGTTGCCTCCTACTTTGAATCCCATCAAATGTGGTGCAATACTCTTGGAGTATGGGTAGGGTGTGTCCTATGAAGTGTCCAGGAAAAGGTTCACTCATGGGTGAGGCTCTGCTGTAGAGTGTATAAAGAGTAGACCAGCCATGAACATTGAGCAGCAGTTGAGTTCTGGAGATTTTCGGCTACCAGGGCTGGGACCCTGGGGTGGGGAGAGGTCTCACACGTCCCTCTCTGGGGCACCCTGAGTGAAACAGCCTTGCGCAGGGTTTGGTGGTATGGTTTTGGTGAGCATCATGTTATGCTCCATTCTGGGAGAGAAGGACATGCGATCTTGGATGGTGGCTGATGACAAGATTATCTGGCGCCCAGGCTGTCTCATGGGCATGACTGCTGAGTTGCTGGAGACAGGGGGATACGGGCAGAGAATCTCGGTTCCTAGTACCATTGAACCCAGAGTTCTCAGTCACAAAGTCCTGCATACCTGGGTTTTCTGGGGGTTCATTCTACTCTTCAGAATTTAAATATTTTCCTTCTTTAGCTCCATATCCCCATCTAGCTTGTCTTGATCTCTTTGATTACTCAAAGTGAATTAAGTGCACCCTAATAAAGGAAACTGATTAAATCTCCTGTAAACTGGGAAAAGTCCGAATACATATGTGGCTCTTGTTTTTCCAGACCCATACATTTCTAGATCCCGACTCATTCTTCCCTCTGATTTTCTCTCAAATCTTCTAGGTATATCTATTGATTTTTTATTTTGTTTTTTAAAAGTCTTTCTCACAGGGTAGATAACCCCTAACACATACTTCCTGTTTGGCATAATCAGGAGAAAAATGCAGTCTTAGCTGTTAGCTTTCACAGACCTTTGTTTATTGTAATAGTTCTGATATGAATAACATATTTATCCAGTGATTAATCTCTGTAACCTGGGACTTGTATCAAATGTTTCATTTCTGTGGTTCCATTATTCATGGAAGACAGGATTCTGTAAGTGACTTAGTTACCAGTATCACATGGAATGATTGAGACAATTTCCCCAAAGGACTAGAAAGATACTCCTACTAAAAGAAAGGAAAACATGCTAGACCAACAAACCAAAACAAAACAAAACAACAAAAAACAGAATCACTGAGAGAAGCAGACACTGCTGGAGGGTGTGATGACAGAATGTCTTATTCATGAAATCCTACTGTTAACAGTATTGTTAAGCCATGGTGCCTAAAATAAAATATTTTTTAATGAAGAAAATGTTAATAGTGAAGATTAGTTTAACTATGTAGTGCCTATAACCACAACATTATGAATTGCAGAAAGAATTGAGGGAATATGTTTCTAGTCTTTGAGAACTGTTCACAAATCACAAATCACAAATCATCCTGTTAATCATCGATTGCCTCGAGCAGGCCCCAGTAACGTCTCCTTCATCCTAGCCCTGAGATTATATTCAAGGCTCTTTAGGAGAATGAGACCCATCATTGTTACTGGTATTTGGCATATTGGGTACGCCACAGGGAGTTTGCCAGACTCTGCCGTGTGGGCAGGCTACATTCGGTAGCCTGCCAGTTTGTCCAAAGTATGAATGAGATAATAAGATGTCATAATAAGATGCCGCATTTGCGGCCGCACAGTTCCGGGAGCTGGTTTTTGGATGCTCGGCCCAAATCCGAGTAGGCTTGGAGATCTCGGCCCCGGAACCCGCATGACTTTGTCCCTCTGCCAGTACCTTCATGTGTGCGGAGAGTGGTCTCAGCATGGTGGTGGCTGGTCCTGGAGGCCTTTGGCTGCCGGAGCCCTGGTCGGGGTGGGGAGGAAAGCTCAACCCGCTCCCTCCAAGGGGCCCCGGCGGCGAGGACAGTCAGGCGCGGGGTCAGGAGACTGCACTGTTGAGAACTGTTAATTTAGAAAAAAGATACTTGAGTCAGTGGTTCCAATATATGTCTCTTTTGTTTTCTTTCATTTTAGTTGTTAAAGTTAAAAAAAAAAATTCATTTAAGAACTCCATCCATTTGTCAGCTGCCTAGATAAGTTGACTGCAGCTACAAGAATTTGGCAAAACAATAAAAACATTCAATGATATTCAATTAGATAAAATTTATAATTAAGAAAAAAGACATACTGTCTATTTTATTATTTTAAAATTGTATTCTATACATCCTTTACATATAATAAATATATACAATGATAAAGTTATATATGTTATATATGCACATGTATTTTTCAGAGAAACAATTATTAAACATTTCTTAACATATTAAAATGAAAAGCTGGACAAGTAGGGGCATGTAGTCCCCCTCAGAGATTATGGATAACAATGAGAATTTTTAGCAGAAAAAAATTAAAATACATTTTTGACAAATACAGTTTCTAATAATAGTTGAAATTAATTTGTAGAGAAAAATGCTGGAGGAAAGAAGACCATTTTAAAACCTATTATAATCTGGGGGCTGGGGCAATAAAACAGCAGGTAGGGCATTTGTCTTGCAAGTGTCAGACCTGGGTTCGATTCCCAGCATCCCCTATGGTCCCCTGAGCACCACCAGTGGTAATTCCTGAATGCAGATCCAGGAGTAACCCCTGTGCATCACCGGGTGTGACCCAAAAAGAAAAAAAACTCTACTGTAATCTAATCTTAGTGTAGGGTTATTTGCATATGGAAAGAAAGAAAATTAACTGTCTAAAGAACCTGTTGAGAATGAAATGATCAGTACATGTGATACAGTAAATAGAATGCATTATACTAATAGAATGAAGAATTCAGCAATGGTTGAGCTAGTGCTTTTGAAAATAACTCAAGACCTCTTTTTAGGGGCTGAAGCAATAGTACAGTGGGTAGGGCATTTGCCTTGCACACGGTCAACCCGGGTTTCATTCCCAGCATCCTTTATTGTTCCCTGAGCACCACCAGGAGTAATTCCTGAGCACAGAGCCAGGAATTAATTTGATTTAAGTGAGAGCCAGGAGTAACCCCTGAGCATCGCCAGGTGTGACCCAAACAGCAAAAAAATAGACCTCTGTTTAGTAGTTGAAAAATGTGTTTGATTCATCAGTGCATATTGATGCTTATAGTTTTAAAATACGGCTCTTTTATACATACACATGACAGGTTTTTCTAGATGGAACTATTCCACGACTTCAACTGTAAAAGCCCCTCAGAAAATGAGATTCATTAAAGATCTTAATACATCTGGGAGCCAGAATTTGACAGAAGCATATAAAAGCAACTCTTCATTTTCTGAAGTTCAAAATATGGACTTTGAATGGGGAAGTGAAGTTTGGGATGATTTTGATAATGAAAAATTAATAGATGCAACTAACTTTTTATCTGATACTGAAGAGATAAAAACATCAGGTAAAATTGCACTTTAATATAAAGTAATTTCATGAGAAATTATTTTAATGTTTTTCATTTCTGTTTCTGGAAATAATTTCCTTTGCCTTTTTGTATGCATGCTTAATGAGTTTTTGTTAATTAAAATTTTTAATTTTGAGAAAAACTGAAATTAGGACAGTTTCACAAATAGTATCTCCTCCTCTTAAGGGTAATGGTTAATATTATTATATGGTGATGAAATGTAAAATATTCTGTGAAAAATGAAATGAATCTTTTTAAAGAAGCTATTCAAATTCAGATGATTTGTTGAATTTCCTTCATAAAGGAAATGAACCTCTGTTTGAGGATCACACATGGTCTTCTAATGTTTATAAAAGGAAAAAATTCTATTTTAAAAGTAGTTATCTACTGGGAAAGAAAGGAAAAGATCAATTTTATTTCTAGTTGACTTTTAGAGTATAAATAATAACGATCACGATCATGACCATCCTGTTATTCGTCGATTGCCCCGAGCAGGCCCCAGTAACATCTCCTTTGTCCTAGCCCTGAGGTTTTTTTAAAAGTGCCATATTCAAGGCTCTTTCAGGGTTAGGAGAATGAAACCCATCATTGTTACTGGTATTTGGCATATTGGGTATGCCACAGGGAGTTTGCCAGACTCTGTCATGTGGGCAGGTTACTTTCGGTAGCCTGCCAGTTTGTCCAAAATAGGAATGAGATAATAAGATGTCTCACAGCCACAAATGCGGCCGCGCTTCCGGGAGCTGGGTTTTATAGTCTTTGAGTCTTGGCCATTGATGGATTACATGGCGCCAGGGGGCCAGTTGGTGGGGGTGACCCCTGCCTACTGGAATTTGGAGGATCTGGGTGGAGAATGCTCAGCCCCGATCCGAGCAGGCTTGGAGATCTCAGCCCCGGGACCCACATGCCTTTGTTCTTCTGCCAGTACCTTCATGCGTGTGGAGAGTGGTCTCAGCATGGTGGTGGCTAGTTCTGGAGGTCTTCGGCTGCTGGAGCCTGGTCGGGGCAGGGAAGGAAACTCAACCTGCTCCCCTCCAAGGGGCCCAAAGGCCTCCAGAAGCATAAATAATGAGAGAATTAATTTTTCCTATGTTGAATATTTGTCATATAAGGTACTAAACACAATTGAGTTGTTGAAAAATTCACTCTATTTTCCTAAAAAAGAAAAAAAAATCATGATCACTGTATGACAAAAGTGTAAGATAGAAATACTCTCTCCTATGAAGGTTGAAGGAAATTGGTCCTTCAGAATTATAGTTTCTTTCTAAATCCACCTGAATGCTCTCAAAATATCTTTTAAAGTCAAAAGTTGAAATATTACTAGTTTGGGGTCTTAAAAATTATCTACAGAACTAATATTCATTTTAGAAGGAATACAGCATTACTAACTTCACAAAGTAATTTAGGAAAATCTCATGACATGTGGTCAGTGGTAGTTTCCTATGTTACAAAACAACTACCAAATTCTGTCTCATATTAAAATTCATGTGTAGCACAAGAAGCAATTTTATACTTATCTGTAGGACAACACTGTTTTGTCCTTCCTCAGGTAGCTTACGTTTATCAGGTCACACCTATCCCAGTATTATAAGTTAATATTGCCTTTCTCCTCTCCTTATGTCTTTTGAATAGTTTACCTTAGAGCAATGTCCTTTCTGTAAGGGCACAGGAAGACAGTTAATATTATGCTTTGTAACTTGGGAGTTGATTGACTCTGAATAATGTTTACTCCTGGGCATCTGCTTTCTTGACTCAGTTGCCCTTAGTTCCTAGCACCCTAAAAGCAGGGTCCCGACGAGGGACTGAATGAACCCAGGGCATTCTGTGAGCTACCCTGGCATCGAAATGGGCCAGGCCAAAGCACCACAATCTCAACTATAAGTTGAGGATATGATCATGGACAAATGCTGTCATGATCCAAAAGTAACGACGAGACTAGGGCCCTGCTGGGGGTAGGAAGATTAACCTGGCCTGAGAACTGCAGAATGTACAGTGAGATGTTCTCAGGAAGAACCAAACTAAGTTTATATCTCTTACTGTGCTCCTACAGAATGACATTGCTAGAAATATTAGAAGTAGATTTATTACAACTGTTTAAGTAGACTACTAACTGAGGGAAGAACATACCCTTGTTGGGATCCCACCCTTGAGCTGATCTCCTAGTAATCTGGAATAATCTCTTTAGATGAGATTTTATCCTTGAGTTAAATTCCTGGAGGAGTGGTTTTACCTCTCTTTGTTGATTTGTTAATGTTCAACCCACCTTTGTGTCACCACCTTACATGATTGCTATATAAACTAAGACTGTAGGCCCAGGCGGGGGAGATCCAGAATCAGAGGAGAGGGGCTCATACTTGAAAGAGAGAACGTCCTGATCCAGGCCACACGCAGGGCTCAAGAGCACCGAACGCGGGCGGTGAGAAAGAGCCATCCAGAGAGCCCGCAAACACACAACCTTCAGAGTGCTAGGATTTTACACTTAGCCATTGATGTAACATGAAAATATTAGAACATAACTTTAGTACTTGGAAAATCGGTCAGTGCCGTTTTTGTGTGTTTGGACAACAACTTAATTGCGTGACAATCATTGAAAATATTGCATGAACTTTGTACATGATCATTTATATGCTGTAAGAATAGATAGTAGTTTGGATAGCTTTTAATATAGATAGAGATATGTAAGCTAAACTATGTCTTTTGCAGTTTTACTTTCTTATTTCTCCATGCAAAGTAAATTTTAATTTTGTGAGTAATTATTCTTTACTTGAGTATATCTAATCTGTTGAAAAGAGCCTTTGTAGAACTTGTGCAGTGTTTTATTCATTTGATTCCAAGAATTTTAGTTGTGTTCTAATAAATATGTGATCTCTTTGCCAAGGATTTGGAACCACTTTGAGTTCAACTAGCAGAGGGAGTAAGAGATCCTTCCAAGAGTCAGAGAACAAGATACAAAGAGAAATGTCAAACAGGCAAGTTTTAAAGCTTTCATTTGGGATACTTACAACTCTATATCCACCTCACATATAATTGGAGAAGGGGATCAAGTCCTTAGATGTCAGTGAATCTGTAAGGTATTAGTTAACCTGTTAACCAGCCCCTCTTAATCTTAGAGCTGTACTTCTAAATGTAATTATCTTACCACAAACATCAAATCACCAAGGGGTGCATATTGAAATAGTACATCCCTCGGTTTCTTAAACTTACAGTATCTTGGTCTCTGGGACTGGAGTCCAGAAATCTTCATTTTTAAAAAAACTTGAAAATCTAAATAGAAGTTAGACAGGAAAAAAAAGGAGTAAGAGACGCTCCAGGTAGAATTATGTACATGGTAATAGGACAGAAAAAGTCAGGCCATGTTCAAGGTTCAGTAAAATGTAATCCACGTGGCCACAACATTAGAATTGAAATCGCTGAGGTTGGATTGTGAAGGACTTGAAATGTCATGTTATACCCCATGTGCTTTAACCTAGTAGGCCAAGGTTCTCAAACTCAGTCTGCTTTTAGTATTTGGTGGCCCAAGGCCAAATGTAAAATATTTAATCTTAAGGGGGCTGGGATGATAGTATCCCTGGCGTCCCATATGGTCCCTGGAGCACTGCCAGGAGTGATTCTTAAGTGATTCAAAGACAGGAGTGACCCTGAACATCACCAGGTATGGCCCAAAAAGAAAAATAAATAAATAAAAATAATAGTGTAGCCCAATGGCATCTCTTCGCTCCCGGAACA
Source organism: Sorex fumeus (assembly GCF_029834395.1). Lineage (NCBI taxonomy): Eukaryota > Metazoa > Chordata > Mammalia > Eulipotyphla > Soricidae > Sorex > Sorex fumeus. The sequence continues at coordinate 9,705,040 of NW_026606104.1, forward strand.
TGAAGGGCCTCAAACCGATCGTTCATGATCTTGACGAAGAAGTCTGACCATCTGGTAGGTGGGCGGCCACGCGGTCTTTTGACATCCCGTGGAATCCAGTCAGTAACAGCTCTAGTCCAACGGTCGTCTTTAAATCTCATTACATGACCAGGTTAGTGATTAAGTGAAAGTTAAGTGATTAAGTGAAAAATAATAAAGGGAGCCACCACCAGCAGCTCCAACCAGATATTACTGTGCAGTCAATATGAGTCTTGTATAAATTAAAGAAACTATTTTTTTAAACTCCTTATTTTAAAATTTTGACAACTGATTTTATTTTGATGACTTGTGGGAATGGATGTTCAGGGGTCTTGGGAGCTACTATCAGTGATACCTGGAGTATGGATCTTGCCGCGTTCTCCAGTCAGTGATATAGTATTTCTGTGACCCTGCGGTATTGGGGCTACCAGGGTCATGCTGCCAGTGTTCAGGGAGCCATGTGGTGTTTAGTATTAAACTAGAAGTCAGTGTATGCCAGCCATGCTCTCCAGCCCCTTGAGCTATCTCTTCAACCATTCATACTTAACTTGTTAAAATGGGACTTACTCTGCAGCACTCCTGACCCCCCCCCCCAAAATGACCATATTGTGTAGATCGGATATGGTGTAAGGACTATATCCTTCACAAGATATATTTTCCACAATGGAAGAGCTGATCCACACAATTGAGTTAATGGCTGGGGGACAAAGGGAGAAGGTTGGAAGGGAGGGAGGTAGTACACAAGTGATGGGTATGGTGCTGGAATTATGTGTATGAAAACCATTATTACAAGTATTCTAAACCACAAAATTTCAATTAAAAATTTTAAATAAAATGTTTAAAAAAAGAAAATAAAGAACATACTGCTGCTAATTGTTTTACAAAAAAAATCTTATTCCATATGGATCTCTCAAACCTTTCAATAGTTTATAATTTGTGTTTCCACAGGAAGTGATTGGGCTTTTGGTCTAGAGTGCTGGAGGACTATTCCTAGATCTGTGCTCATGAGTTCTCATGGTGTTCAGGGACCCTGAGGGGTTGGAGATGGAATCAGGGTAGGCCCTATGCAGAGGAAGTACCTTAACCCCTGTACTCTTCAGTACAGCTTTTAAAAATTATTTGTCTAAAATTTGTCTTTTTAAATCCATCCATTGGTTCTAATTCAGAATCATACAGAGTAAACAATAGAGACATCAAAGTGAACCAAGTTCTCGGGGGTATCGTGTCGCCAGCAGATCAATCTGTACCTGTGAGGCAAGTGCATCAGCAGCTTCCTGGAACCTTCAGACTTCTAGATATCCCAAAATTGCTGTTGTGTCTTTGGCCAGAACCCAAAACATTGGGGCAAAGTTCACCAAGAAAGTAAACGGCCAAAAGTTAGGTATGTGGGAGACACACCCACAAACCGCCTCCGGCTCAGCTATAAAATTGGAAGCATGACCTCTCTGGTTCCTGATTGAACTGCTTAACGGCCATGATCCCAGAGACTCAGAAACGAAACTCAAAACCTAAGGGCTTTTGGTAGAAATGTGTCCAGTCCCTGCAGTAGGCTACCAGTGCTGGGCCACCCCAGGTGGGAATAGGTTTTGTGCCTTGGCCTGTTCCAGCTGGTGGCCCGGTGGCCGTCATCCTCCAGAGCCACTAGACAGTCAGGTTTGGGCCTGCAGTGATGAGACACGCGGGGCCTCATGGGATGGGGGTGGGGCCGGCCCTTTCCTCCCCACCCCAACAAGACTGCGAGTCACCGCCCACGAATGGCCTCTCTGGCTCCTGATCAAGCTGCTTAATGGCCATGATCCCAGGGACTCAGAAACAAATCTCGAAACCCAGTGGCTTTTGGTAGAAATGTGTCTGGACCACGCAGTAGGTTATTGTCACCGGGCCACCCCAGGGGGGAAAGGGTGCTGCCCCTCCTTCTGCTCCCCCTTGGTGGCTCGGTGGCCTCCATCTGCCAGAGGCCATTGAACACTGAGGTTTGGGCCTGCAGTGACAAGACACGCGGGGCCTCATGGGATGGGGTGGAGCTGGCCCTTTCCTCCCCAGCCCAACGAGACTGTGAGTCGCCGCCCATGAACGGCCTCTCTAGCTCCTGATCAAGCTGCTTAATGGCCATGATCCCAGAGACTCAGGAACAGATCTTGGGACCTAGCAGGTTTTGGCAGGAAATTTCTCCAGATTTAATTGTTAAAATTTCATTATTTCAAAATTGCACAGCTGCAACTGCACGACATCATATATTATTCATGACCAACAATAGAAAACAAATCTACTGTTGCCTTTTCGTCTATTGTTGCCTTTTTGGCAGATCTGAGTGTTGGGGTAAAATCCCAAATAATAATGGTGGGTGTGGCGTTGAAATGTTGAATGTGATCTCTGTGAAAGTATAGAGAGAGTGATTTAGAAATCATCTGCCCCACTGGTAGGGGGAGGGTGTGGGTTGATGGTATACTGGGGTTTTTGTGGTAGAGAATGGACACTGGTGAAGGTACTGGTGTTTCATTGTTATGACCGAGACTTAAACCTGAAAGCTTTGTAACTGCTCTTATGGTGATTCAATAAATAAAATTATAAAAAATGGGAAAAAAGAAAAATAAGGTGGAGTTCATGCAAAATTCAATCAGCCTAATCAGTGGCTGAATAAATAGCAGTACTCCTACATTAAAAAAAAAAAAAAACGTGAACCAAGCTTTGCATATAAAGAAAAAAAGTCATAAATAGGAAGATAACTGTTCTTATGTTTACATGAACAATCTGTTTACCACATATTTAAAAAACTACAAATAATTTTAGAACAGTTTAGAAGTGGTTAAAGAAGATATTGAGTACTCAAGAAAATCCAGTCAAGAAACCTCTGAGAAATGAGTGCCAAAGTTGCTTCTGAGAAGGCCTAAGAGTCCTGAGATCTGGGATTCAGAAAAGAGGCTTGCTTTTCCCATTACACCATTTAAAATTTTTTTTTTTTTTTCATGGTCTTGTCATTCAGTATTTATTTTTCAGTATTTTAAACAATAATGCGTAGGTTGTTATTTTAAAAACTGTATTAGATTCCTAGCAAATTGCAATCTAAATTAACATTAATTGCATAAAAATTTCTTCGAATTAAAAATTTCTCCCATAAATGAATTATGCATTATACAGATTCTGAAAAATATGCTCTAGTATTTTTTTTTTTTTTTTTTTTTTTTTTTTTATTAGTGAAAAACCATGAGGTACAGTTATAGGCTTACAAATTTTGTGCTTGGGTTTCAGTTATACAATGATCAAGTCCCCATACCTCCACCAGTGCCCGTCATCCATCCCCATGGGTCCCAGCATCCCCCCCCTCATCCCCCCCCCCGTCCCATCCTGCCTCTGTGGCAGGGTATTCCCCCTTGTTCTCTTTCTCTTCTTTTGGGTACTGTGTTTTGCAAGAGAGGCTTTGAGTGGCAATCATGTTTGGTCTATCGACTACTTTTAGCATGCTTCTCCCACCCTGGGAGGGCCCTCACAACACCCTTCATTTGGTAATCTCTTCTCTATCTGAGCTTCCTTTTCACCTAGAGCCTGTGGCTGGCCTTCCATTCATGGACAACAAACACTGGCAAGGGACCTCAAAATGGCTCTACAGAGAATCAGAGTCCTAGCAGATGACTCCAAGAGGAACAATATTAGAATTATGGGACTACCTGAACCTCAGGGAAACAATACCAACGAAAAACACCGTTAACCATTTAAAATTTTTTAAATTGTTATTGAAATTATACTTTAATTTTAGTTATTTAACTTCTTGCCATTAGTAAATGAAAAAAAAAAGCAGCCTGATCAGTATAAGTGAGTCTCCCTTCTCTGCTTCTCTGCTTATTGCTTCCTGTATGGTTGTCACATTTTCCCCCAAATTGTTATGAGGTACTATGCTTTATAACACTATTAATGAAAGTTTCGTGTATAGAATATTCCAACACCATACCAATCACCAGAGTGACTCCCTCCACTAATGTTCCAAGATCCTGTCCATTCCCCTGGGTAATCTAAGTTCTATAAACCAACCCTGTTTCTATTGCTTTTGGCCATTTGTTATTCCATTACTATTACTCTTTTTTTATTCTTTTATTCTTTTTATTTTTTTTAATGATTCACCATGAGATATAGTTACAGACTTACAAATTTTCATCATTACGTTTGAGTCATACAATGATCACGCACCCATCCCTCCATCAGTGCCCATTCTGCACCATCAATGTTCCCAGTATCCCTCCCACCACCCCCACCCCTTTCCATATCCTGCCTCTGTGGCAAGCACATTCCCTCTTACCCCCTCTCTCCCTTTGGGTATTATAGTTTGCAAACTACTATTATTCTTTATGTTGCGTCTCTGAGAGAGATCATGATATATCTTTCCTTCTCTTTCTGATTGACTTCATGCAGCATGATTCCCCAAGTTCCATCCACGTAGCATCAAATTGCATAATTTTATCTATTCTTATCACTAATTAGTATTCCATTGTGTGTATATACCACAATTTCTTTATCCAGTCATCTGTTCTTGAACAATTGAATTATTTCCAGATTTGGCTATTGTGAACTATGCTGCAGTGAACATAGGAACACAAGTGTCTTTTCAAGGTTTTTGTACCCTTGGGGTAGATGCTAAGAAGTGAAATTGCTGGATCATGTGGAGGGGTTTGTTTTATTTTGGGTTTTGGGTTTTTTGTTTTTGTTTTTGAAAAATGTCCATGTTGTTTTACAAAGATGTTGAACCAGTCAGCTTTCCCTCCAATAGTGGATAATAGTAACTTTTTCCCCATATCCATGCTAACACTAGTTGTTTCAGTTTTATGTGTGCCAGTCTCACTGGTGTGAGGTCATACCTCAGTGTTGTTTTGATTTACATTTCCTAGTGATGAAAAGCACGTTTTTCCATATACCTCTTGGTAATCTTTAACCTGTTTTTGTAAAGTTATCACCTCAGAGATATTCTCATAACTACCTATTAAAAGTGGGTTTAAGGACCCAGAGAGATGGTACAACAGATAGTATGTATAGAGGGATAGTTCTGCACACAGCTGGCCTAAGTTTGATCCTGAGCATCACTGGGTGTGACCCAAAAACAAAACAAAGCAAATGCAAGTGGGTTTATGGTGCTAGGGAGCTAGCTTGAAGATCAGGGGCTCATGTTTTGCATATTTGATCCCTGGAATTGCATGGCCTGGCCCTAACTGACACTATTTGCTGAGTGTTCCAGGAGTGGTCTCCAGACCCCCTAAACATTTCTTGGGAGATCCCCAAAGTTTAAAAGTTTGAATTGAAATTAAAATTCAAGAACCAGAGAGATAGTATGGTGGTTCAAGTGCTTATTTTGCAAGTGGCCAACCTGGATTTGATCCCCTGCACTGCATATGTTACCCCAAGCACCAAGAGTGATCCTTGAGCACAGAGCCAGGAGTAAAATCTGAGCAGCAACAAGTATGTGGCCCCTAATTTTTTTTAATTTACTTGATTTAAATACATCCATACTGTAATTTTCAATAATTTTAATTTATGCCACTTCAGGATCTATAGTTATGTATATCATTATTTATTATCTTCACTCCCCAATAATTTATTTACCACTTATACCCAGCTCGTAGTACAGTATCTGGGATATGATAATGAACAATAAATGTTTTTAATGAATGCTTTATGCATTATACAATAGGGTGTTAAAGATTTTATAAGAAGATGACATGTTATTATTAGATTATGTTATCATAAGAAGATAACTGGTGATGTTTATCCAGAGGCAACCAGAGGAGAAAGGATATTAAAAGTTAAGCAAGTATAATTTGAAAAGATTTATATTTGTTAGGTGGTAGACAACTAAGCATAAGACTTAATTTAAAAGAAATAAATAATTGTTTCTGTTAAACAATTTAAAGGATTTTTATATAATTTGGAAAAATGAATTAGTATTTCTTCTAAAGGAAAGAAAACTCACAAGATACAGAGTATCAATATTTTTTTGAAAGCATGATGAATTTTTATCATCTTCCCCAAAGTATCACTGTTGATCTAAATGAGAATAACTGTTCCTCCTATTTGTCATATTTTTACAATCTTTAATTAATTTTCTCAGTTTTGTTTCATTACATCACGAGCCAGATATTTATCTATCAAAGTCTGCTGTGTCCAACTTTGCTGCATCCTCCATAACAAATCTACCTCAACAAATTGGAAATACAAATATTGTAAGTAGTGTTTATTTTATCTTTCAATTCTGCCTGAGCAGTTAAACTTTTAATGACTACTGTTTTCTAATCTCACACTATAGATCCATTTACATGAAAAAAACCAACAAAATCTATCACCAGTGATTGAAAGGATATGCTTTACCCACTCTGAAAAATTACCAAATTCTTCAGAATTTGAAAAGAAGTTTTCAGACGAGAAAGTGGATGTCTTTCTTAAAAATAGTGAAAGTAAAAAGGAAGTTGGTGTAAGGTAAGTACTCTTTTTAGGCATTTTAAAACTATACAGTGAAAATTTTTTATAAACATGTTCAGCATTGGGGCTGGCGTGACAGTACAGCAGGGCGGGCGTTTGCCTTGCACGCAGCTGACCTGGTTTTGATCTTCAGTATCCCATATGGTCCCCCAAACCAGGAGTAATTCCTGAGCCAGGGGTAATACCCCTGAGCATAACAGTGTGACCCAAAAAAACAAAAACAAAATGAACAAACAAACAAAAACCATATTCAGCATTCCTTTATTCTGGATTTATGTTAAAGATCAGAACCAAAACCTGATGTTTGCTGCAGATACTGAAATGGTGGATCATGATAAAGTAAGCTACACAAGATAATTCATTGCATCAAGTATGTCAGTTTTTGAGAACCTAGGCTTTTTATTGTGACACCAAGGATTGAATTCAGACCTGTATACATGGAAAGCAACTTTGTGTCACTGAACCACATTCCCAGCCCAAAAATATATGTTTTGCTGAAAGTAGACTATAGACCAAACATGGTTGCCACTCAATGCCTCTTTTGCAAACCACAACACCCAAAAGGAGAGAGAGAACAGAGGGGAATGCCCTGCCACAGAGGTAAGGGTGGGATGGAGGGGTATGGGGGGGTGGGAGGGATACTGGGATCCGTGGTGGTGGGAAATGCGCACTGGTGGAGAGATGGGTATTTGATCATTGTATAATTGAAATCCAAGCACAAAATTTGTAAGTCTACAACTGTACCTCATGGTGTCTCACTAATAAAAAAAAAATTTTTTTTTTAATTTATATATATATTTAACGTTCTTAAAACATATTGTGTTGATATGGAGCTGGAGTGATGGAACAGCGTGTAAGGCATTTGCCTTGCACACGGCCGACCTGGGTTCAATTCCTAGCATCTCATATGGTCCCCTGAGCACCCCCAGGAGGAATTCCTGAGTGCATGAACCAGGAGTAACTTACCCCAGAGCATCGTCGGGTGTAACCCCCCTCCAAAAAAAAGAAAAACATATTGTGTTGATAAATGGCTTTTGATATTTGCATATATTGTCGCACTGTCCACTGTCCTCCCGTTGTTCATCGATTTGCTCGAGCGGGCACCAGTAACGTCTCCATTGTGAGACTTGTTACTGGTTTTGGCATATCCAGTACGCCACAGGGAGCTTGCCAGGCTCTGCCGTGCAGGTGGGATACTCTCTGTAGCTTGTCGAGCTCTCCGAAAGGGATGGAGGAATCGAACCTGAGTCGGTCCCATGCAAGGAAACCACCCTACCCGCTATGCTATCCCTCCAGCCCTTGCACATATTATATTGACAATATAAAGTGAAATCAAATGAGATCTACTTTTGTTTTTTAATTTAGACTTTATTTTACCCAATTAATTTTTCACAGTTTGATTGGTTCAATAATGAAATAAGGTAAGATCTAACAATAGTGCCCTGACTGCTGATCTTTTTTTTTTTAATTTTTATTAGTGAAACACCATGAGGTACAGTTGTAGACTTTTTGTGCTTGGGTTTCAGTTATACAATGATCAAGTACCCAACCCTCCACCAGTGCCCATTTTCCACCACCACGGATCCCAGCATCCCTCCCACCCCCCCCACCCCCCCCACCCCCGCCCACCCTGCCTCTGTGGCAGGGCATTCCCTTTTGTTCTCTCTCTCCTTTTGGGTGCTGTGGTTTGCAAAAGAGGCATTGAGTAGCAATCATGTTCAGTCTATAGTCTACTTTCAGCATGCTTCTCCCATCCTGGGAGGATCCTCCCAACACCCTTTATTTGGTGCTCCCTTCTCTATCTGAGCTGCCTTTTCCCCTAGCATGTGCAGCTGGCCTCCAAGCCATGCAGTAAACCTCCTGGTACTTATCTTGGCTATTCTTGGGTGTTAGTCTCCATTTTGTTACTTTATGTTCCCCAGATGAATGCAATCTTTCTATGTCTCTCCCTCTCTTTCTAACTCATTTCGCTTAGCATGATACTTTCCATGTAGTACCACTTGTATATAAATTTCATGACTTCATCTTTTCTAACAACTACATAGTACTCCACTGTGTAGATGTACCAAATTTTCTTTAACCTGCTGATCATTTTTATGGGCTGCAGTGTTCCTTTTCCTATTGAATAGTCAAAGTATATAAGGCCTCTACACACTAGCTTTAATTACATTATTCTCCAATTTGTTTAAAGAAATTTTAAGAGACTTGTTTCCTATTTTTTATGGTTAATGAGGTATAATTTTTCCCCACAGATACTCTAAGAGATTTTGTATATTGACCTTAACTTGACATATTGAACTTTTTAGTAATCTTCACATTTATCCATTTGTACTTATCATTACATTATTTATTATATTTGAAAATAAACTCACAAATATTGATGTTTATTTTTACTTTTACCCCAATAGTTGTCATCCTGATGATAAAGCTGATGAAATGAAGTCTTTAATGGGAATATTTGATGGTATTTTCTAAGGCAATTCCAAAAAAATTATTCTTGCACTAAGAAAAGTATAAAGACACCTAATGCATTATTTTTTTTAAAGTTAATAATTCTTCAGATTTTTTTTGTGAATTTGTTGATTCTTTTTGCAACAAAATATTTAGACTGGTTTATTTTCTAATTATAACTGTATAAAGTACCTTTATAGTGCCTTTATTTCAGTAAATAATACTTAAATTATACTTAGAAAATATTTATTTATTATTGAATTTCTGAAGGAAACAATATAAAATTTTACTTTTAAATTTTCTTGAGAAAGGTACTTTGTGGAGGAAATAATGCTAAATCAATGAATTTTTGTATGGCTTCAACAATATTGCTTGTTTACTAAATATTTTTAAATGCAGTGACTGTATAAAGATGCTAAACAGTTTAAGATCAATAATAAATAAAATATTTGTATCACTTGTATCACTTGTCATCCCATTAATCTTTGATTTGCTTGAGCGGGCGCCAGTTTCATCTCCATTCGTCCCTGTTGCGTGCTAGTGTGGCCTAATGGCATCTGCTCGATCCAGGAACACGAAGCGCCTCAAACCATTCGTTTTGACAAAGAAGTCTGACCATCTTGTAGGTGGGTGGCCAGGTGATCTTTTGAAGTCCTGTGGAATCCAGTTTGTAACAGCTCTAGTCCAGTGATCGTCTCTAAATTGCATTATGTGTCCAACCCATCTGATTTTCGACACCTTGGCAAACGAAACAGTGTCCCTGATTCTGGATCGTCAACGGAGGTCGGAACTTCCTTCTCTCACTTAGTAATAAAATACTAATCTATAAAAATCTTTATTAACTTAGATATTTCATATGGGAGATACTAAAACATTATAATGTTAACTTTTACTCTAACAAAATCTACTTTATATTATTTTTTTAATAAATTATATTTCAAATTTATTGATGAATAACACTAACCAATGCATATGTATTATCTAATTTATATGTAGCATGAATGAAGTTGAAGCTCATTAATAAATTTTAAATAAACTTAGTAAAGTTTTATAGTTTTTGGTTTGTAACTACATCTGATAGTGCTCAGAACTTACTCCTTGCTCTGTGTTCAGGGATCACTTCTGACTTTGCTTGGGGGGATCAAATGTATGTAGTACCAGGGATTAAACCCAAGTAAGTTGCTCGTAAGGTTAAAGTTAAGTACCTTAACCCCTGTACTCTCTCTCCAGTTCTAGGAAATAGATTTTTTAAAGCCTTACAGCTAAGAGAAGTAAAGTGAAAGAGGCACTTCAGAGAAGATACTGACTGTTATTAGGAAAAGTTTAGGAGCCATCATATATATTACACTTAGGAGAAAGATTTAAAAAGCTTTGATAGTTGAAAAATAAGGGCAACTAACTCTTCTTCATTTATCTTTACAACTGGCATGTTCTTGCAGTTGAATCAGTCATGTCATGACTTTAGCACTGCACTGTCCTGTCCTATAGCACTGTCCTCCCGTTATTCATTGATTTGCTCAAGCAGGCACTAGTAACATCTCCATTGTGAGACTTGTTGTTACTGGTTTTGGCATATTGAATACGCCAAAGGGAGCTTGCCAGACTCTACTGTGTGGGCAGGATACTCTCAGTAGCTTGCTGGGCTCTCCGAGAGGGACGGAGGAATCGAACCCTGGTCGGTCCCATGCAAGGCAAAGCCCTACCCACTGTGCCATCGCTCCAGCCCATCACAACTTTAAAGGTTATTAATCACTATTAAAATGAAAAATGAGGGGCCAGAACAAGAGTATAGCGAGTAGGGTTTAGTCATGCAGGAAGCCAACCCAGGTTTGATCCCTGGCATCCCTATATGGTGGTCCCTGGAGCACTTCCAGGAGCAATTCCTGAGTGCAAAGCCAGGAGTAACCCATAAGCATTAGCAGGCATGGCCCACACCAAAAAAAAAAGGAAAAAAGAAAGGAAAAAATTATGTAATACAATCATACATCTTACACACATAAATTTTGAGAGTTAAAGAAATGGCAGTTTAATTCAACAAGTCTTTCAATATGCTGAGTGAAAAACACTGTGCTTGGTGTTACTAAGAAAATAAATTGAAGTACAGCAAGTGGGGAGTTTGCCTTGCACGCCAATAACCCAGGTTTGATCCTCGGCATCTCATATGGTCCCCTGAGCACTGCCAGGAGTAATTTCTGAGTGCAGAGCCAGGAGTAATCCCTGAGCATTGCAGGGTGTGACCCATAACACCAAAAAGAAAATAAATTGATGATACTTTTTACACTCATGGAATTTACCTTATATTCTGTAGAGAAGATATATATCAGTGCAATAATAAAATGTAGAATACATTAGAGATGTACTAAAGCTTCAGGGTACATTGGGATTATCTAGAAAGTTTGAAAACAGATTACTGTGGAAGCCACAGTACAGTGGGTAGAGCATTTGCCTTGCAAGCAGCTATCCAGATTTGATTCCTAGCACCCCCTATGGCCTCCTGAACCTTCCAGGAGTGATCCCATAGCACAGAGTCAGGAGTATGCCCTGAGGACCACCAGGTATTACCCAAAGCCAAAAAACAAACAAAACAGATTGATGGGTACCATAATCAAAATTTTGATTCAGAAGATCTGGCTAGGTAGAGCCCAAGAATTTTATTTATAACAAGCTCCCAAGTACTCCAGCTGCTAGTCCAGGGAAACACACTGTCTGAATCATTGCAATAAAGATTAAAGGACTGTGGAAGTTAATATTATCATATTATGTCATATCATATATCATACAATATAATGTGTGCAATCAGGGAAGTCTTTATGGTGAAGTTAAAATTTGATCTGAGGGCCTGGAGCAATAGCACAGCGGGTAGGGTGTTTGCCTTGCACGCGGCCGACCTGAGTTCGATTCCCAGCATCCCACATGGTCCCCTGAGCACCGCCAGGAGTAATTCCTGAGTGCAGAGCCAGGAATAACCCCTGTGCATTGCCGGGTGTGACCCAAAAAGAAAAAAATTTGATCTGAGCTTTGAAAAATTATTAAGATTTTTAATGAATAAATCTATATGAGAAAGAAAGTCTAAGCAGAGAGAACATCTTGAGCAAAATTCTAAGGAAGGAAAGATCTAAGGAACGATGAATGGATAATTTTAAACAGATTAATTTTGTAGATGTTTGAGATTTTAAATCCAGACTCTAGAGAAATTTTGATGCCAAGTATCCAGAATTTTTCTCAGCAGAGTGTTTCTCAAACTTTTTTACCCCGAGAAACCCTCTGATTATTTATTACATAAAATTCCTGGATTTCTACTAATAGCTACAGATTCAGAATCTCTGATAAAGAGGACTGGAAATACTCTTGTTTGAATAAGCATTACAGGAGATTTATCGTGGCCAAATCAATTGTAGACACTAGGGTACAATTCTGTTCTAAAATTTAAGAAAAATGAATGGCAGTATGACAGTATTATCATAGACATGACTTGGATGTATTAACATCCCCAAAAATGTAATGTTAATTATATAATAATGATACATATGTGTAACTCAAACTATATGCTGACCATTTAAATAAATTCTTTACACATTTTCTTAGATAATAACTTTCATATTTTTAAGTTATAAATATCTAAACTATATCTAAATATCTAAACTATACAGGTAAGTTTTTCCAAGAAATCCTTTTTGCATTAAGTTTTTTTCATGCAAAAGGCCCTTGAGGTGATGGAGAGACAGTACAGTGGGTAAGCCTTGGATGCAGCTGACCTGGGTTCAATCCCCAGCATCTCATATGCTCTCTGAAGCACCACCAGGTGTGATTCCTGAGTGAAAAGCCAGGAGTTACCCTGAGCAACACCAGGTGTAGCCCCAAAACAAAACAAAACAAAAGCCCATGAGTGTCATGTCAAACAAAATAGCTCAGACAAACAAAGATAAATAACTAATGATCTCACTCATATAGTAACCACAGAGATCCTCTTTCACTGTTGTTTGAGGACAAATTGATCTAGAAACAGTATGGTAAGTGGAGGAGGAGTTTTACTGGCAGCATGTCTGCAGGTTGGAAGATGTCTACTTTTCCTCTGTACAGTCACAAGAATGGCCTTTATAAATACTCTTTGCAGGTAAGCACATTTTTTGGAAGGATGGGTTTCAGACTGTTGGGGGCCAGAATGATGATTAAATTACCTCTAAGATAGGTCCCCCAAGTCACACTTCATCTTATCTACAAACCTAAACCAGAGGTTTCTGAGAGAGGTTCAATGTTTCCTTATCTTAGAATTTGGGAGAAAGGACAAAATAAGGACAACTGTGTCTAACCAGGAAGTGCTGGCTTTTTTTCTTTCAATTTTGAATTTAACTTTTAATTTCTTTAAGATGAGTTTCAAAGTATGATAAATAAAGCAAGGGGATAGGAATTGTCTAGTGGAAACAAAGCCTTAGGTTCTGACAACAGAATTAAAGTTACTAAGATTAAGGCCCAGGTTGTGGGGGTGGAGGAATGTTCTCTGGATAGAAGTGGAGAAATATTGACAATTCAGTGATGGATAATAACATTGGATCCTTCTGGCATAAACATTTACACTTTTTAAACCTTCATTACTTCAAATTTTTTAAAAAGATATTTTATTGGCTGCATTTTTTTTCATCTGTAGTATTGGCATAATGATTGTACTTTGTAGATGTGGAGTGAGAATTAAATAAGACCCAATGTAGTAAGCGTCTATATTAAGATGCATAGTATATACTCATATTGTGTCCTTGATACCACTTGATACCACTTAAATAATTATTAGAGGGAATGAAATAGCATAATATTCATAAGAATTGTTTGAATTACATTAAGTTGCTAGAACTCAGAATTCTTTTGACTTCCTATTGAGCTATCATCCATCAAAAAAATATTATGAACTTCCATCCTACATATTTTCTCACAATTTCAGACTAAACCTCTCTACCTTTATTTCATTTTTATCAACAACGTTAGTTTGTGACTAAAGCATACAATTCCATTTTAATAGTTCCATTCACTATCCATTTAATATTAAATGTTACATTTTAAGATTAAATAAATTATAACTGGAAAATTAATTTTCTGAGAATTTGATCATGAATCATTCCAGCACCAAATGTAAATTGTTGCTAACTTATTTCCTTTTTTTGGCATGTGTATAGTTTTTTCCTTGACAGAATCATATATATGTACATGGCCCCATTTGTAGAGAATATACTCATTGATCACTGTAGGGAACCACTCTTTCCTGACCTCTAATCTTTCGGGATTTTTAACTTCTTAGAACAAAACAGCTAGCTGTAAAAGTATTCCTTATTTTATTATGTTTCACTTTGTTATGTTTAGTATATATCATTTTTTACAAGTATAACATTTCTGGCCCCCTGCATTGACAAAATCTATTGATACTGTTTTCCAACAGCATATGTGTTTATGTGTTTATGTCACATTTTGCAATAATGCATTTATGTAACATTTTGGCAATTCCCATAATATTTAAACTTTGTCCTTAAACTCATGCTGTTCTTGGGTTGGAAAGATAGTACAGTGAGTAAGGTACTTGCTTGACTTGCATGCAGGTGACCCTTGCTTTATTCCTGGCACCACCAGAAATGATTTCTGAGCACAGAAACAGGAGTAAGATCTGAGCACAACTGGTGTGCACTTTCTCCTCCCCCCCTCAAAAAAAAACACCTCAAAAGGTTATATTGTTTTAGTGTGACCAGTGATCTTCATTTTCTCTTTTTGAGGGATTGTTCCCAAATGGTGTTCAGAAGGCCTTGGAGACCTCCCTCCTAACAATTTGTGCCAATGATACCTGAAGGCACATTGTTGCTCAAGCCCTGCAGCGTTGCTTGGCGTCACACTCACTGGTGTTTGGTGGACCATGTGGTGCTGGAGAGTTGGGGAGAATCAAACTATGGTCAGCCACATACAAGGCATGCACCTTAAACTTTGTACTATCGTTCTGATAGTGTTCTTTGATGTTGCTATGTGCCACAAACCACATGAATATGACAGCTTAATAACCTTATATTTGATTGCTCCTTCCCTGGCTGTTCCCCCGTTTCTTGGGACTTTTCCTCCCATCAGGCCTACTTATCTCTAAGACATCTCATTGTTGAAAATAGGTGAATTTATCCTACAGAGGTCTCTTAAGTATCCAAGTGAAAGGAAGGGACACATATTTCATTTTTAATTAAATATAGGTACATTTTAAATAAGTGAATAAGGCATGTGGAGAGTGAGAGAGAGAGAGAGAGAGAGAGAGAGAGAGAGAGAGAGAGAACTCCCGTTGTTCATCGATTTGCTCGAGCGGGCCCAGTAACATCTCCATCATGAGACTTGTTGTTACTGTGTTTGTCATATCAAATATGTCACGGGTAGCTTGCCAGGCTCTGCCGTGCGGGCGAGATACTCTCAGTAGCTTGCCGGGGCTCTCCGAGAGGAGTGGAGGAATCGAACTCAGGTCAGCCATGTTGGCCACTTGTAAGGCAAACGCCCTACCACTGTGCTATCGCTCCAGCCCTGTGGAGAGTGAGTAAGACTAAAAGCTAGACCTCTTGTGTCACTTGACTTACAGGGAAAGTACTGGAAGATAAGAAGTATCTTTCCAGTGTATGCACCGATGATGATGATAACGTGAATTCAGGGCTGCAGGATGGCTCAGTGGCTAAAATGCCTGCCTTGCAAGAATGAGACCACAAGTTTGATCCCTGGGGCTTTCTCTATCAGCCAAATGTGGTCTCTGAAATCTACAGTACCATGGTCTAAGAAATCTCTGCAGTACTGTATCTAGGTATACGAGAGAACCATAACTAACTTGTATGACTGCCCAGAAAGCACAGCAATTTTAAAAAGTGCCAGCACTGAGGCCAGAAGTTCACATGTGAGCACTACAGTGATCCTGGAGATCACTACCAGAATGTGCAAAAGCACCAGAACTAAAATAGTGTGACCACTGGTAAGTGGTACAATCAAGTGTATAAACACCACAATCAAACATGTTTGACCCTCTTATCACAACAACAACAGTAACAAAGAGAACAGGGGAATTTCTCCCCAAAAGTGCATAAAAAGAGGAAAGTAAAAAGATTTCTTGATATAGGAAAAATTTTACTGGTTTGGCTGGAGCGATAGCACAGCGGGTAAGGTGTTCGCCTTACAAGCGGCCAACATGGCCGACCCGAGTTCGATTCCTCCGCCCCTCTCGGAGAGCCCGGCAAGCTACCGAGAGTATTGGATATGCCAGACACAGTAACAACAAAGTCTCCAATGGAGACGTTACTGGGCCCACTCGAGCAAATCGACGATCAACGGGAGGGCCTTTACCTTTACCTTACCTTACCTTTACTGGTTTAGATGAACAAACCAGCCAGAATATTTCTTCATGCCAAAAACCTGATCCAAGGAAAGGCAGCTAATTCTCTTTAATGCAGTGAAGACTCAGAAAGATGTTTTCTGGGGGGCCAAAAACACATAGCAGAAACACTATCTGCACTTTTATCTTCATTGCAATACTTCTCACAACAGCCAGAATGTGGAAATAACCTGAATGCCCAAGAACAAATGACTGGATTAAAAAAAAAAACTATGGTACATCTACACAATGAAACACTATGCAGCTGTTAGGAAAAATGAAGTCATGGAACAGGATGAACATGAAGAGTGTCATGAGTGAAATGAGTCAGATGGAGAGGAATACATAGAATGATTACACTCATTTTTAGGATATAAAAAAACATAGTATGAGACTATTACCCATGAACAATAGAAATGAGGGTCAGGAGGACTTGCCAACAGTTGGAAACTTGTCACAAGTTTCAGGGAAGGGGAGAGGGCTGTTAGGACAGAGAAGGGACCACTATGGTAATGATGGTTGGGAACCATCATTCTGGTGAAGAATTGAGCACTAACAGTAGGTAAAGTGATATACATGATAACTTTCTAGTACCTGTACCACAAATGACCAAAAGGAAAGGCAGAGAGAGAGAGAGAGAGAGAGAGAGAGAATAAAAGTATCTGTCAAGAGGCAGACTGGGGGCCAGGAAGTGGAACAAGGGAAATTGGGGACATTGGTGGTAGAAATGTATACTGGTGAAGGAATGGGTATTGGAATATTGAATGAATAAAACCCAGTCATGGACAACTTTGTAGCTGTTATCTCATGGTGATTTAATTAAAAAAAATGTGAAATCTGCAAAAGATGTTTGAAGCTAGAAGTTGGTTCATATGTCTTAAGGAAAGAAGCTATCTTCATTATACAAAAGAACAAGATGTCTGTCCCTCTTCCTCTGACTCATTTCATTCAGCATGATACTCTCATGTCCATCCGTTTATAGGCAAATTTCATGACTTCATTTTTCCTAGTGGCTGCATGGTATTCAATTGTGTTGAAGTACCATTCTTTATATAACAGTCTGTTCTTGGGCACTCAGGTTTTTCCAGATCCTGGCTCTTGTGAAAAGTAATGCAATGAAGATAGAAGTACAGATGGCTTTTCTGTGTTGTGTTTTTGGGCCCCTAGGTTATATTCCCAGGAAAGGCAGTGCTGTGTTGAATGGAAGCTCAATTTCTAGTTTTTGAGGATTTCCCATATTGTTTTCCAAAAAAGTCTGGACCTGTCCACTTTCTCACCAACAATGAATAGGAGTCCCTTTCTCTCTGCATCCCTGCCAGCACAGGTTGTTTGTGTTCTTTTTTATGTGTTCCAGTTTCTATGATGTGAGATATATCTTATTGTTTTTATTTGCATCCCCCTGATGATTAGTGGTGTAGAGCATTTTTTTAATATTGTGTTTGGCCATGTATATTTCTTCTTTGAGGAAATTTCTGTTCATATCTCCCCATTTTAGAGTATTTGAATATTTTTCTCTTGTAAAATTCTACCAGAGCCTTACATATATTTTATATTGACCCCTTATTTGAAGGGTATTGGGTACACTAATTGCACTCCTCTGTGGGATATTAAAAAAATAGTATGAGACGAATATCCAAGTAGAAATGAGGACCAAGAGGACTGGTCCATGGTTGAAAGCTTGTCACAACTGGCAGGGTGGAAGGGGGCAGGGAAGGCATTTAAGACAAAGAAGACACCATTACAGCAATGATAGTTATAAATTATCACTCTGGACAAGAACTGAGTGGCAAAGGAATATATATGATAACTTTTTAACACCTGTATTGCAGTACTTAATGGCCAAAAGGGGAGAGTGAGAGAAAGATACAAGGAGGGAGGGAGAGAGAGAAAGAGAGAGAGAGTGAGAGAGAGAGGGAGACGTGTCTGCCATAGAGGCAGGTGAAGGAGGTTGTAGGAGGGAAGCTGGGGACATTGGTGGTGAGAAATGTACAGTAGTGAAAGAACAGGTGTTGGAACATTGTGTGATTGAAACCCAATCATGAACAACTTTGTAACTATGTATCCCATGGTGACTCAATCACTTGATCACTTGACATTCTGTTACTCATCGAGTTGCTCCAGCGGGTGCCAGTAACGTCTCCATTCATCCCTGTTGCATGCTAGTGTAGCCCAATGTCGTCTGCTCACTCCAGGAACACAGAGAGCCTCAAACCGATCGTTTAGTGTCTTGACAAAAAAGTCTGACCATCTCGTAGGTAAGCGGCCACGCGATCTTTTGATGTCCCATGGAATTCAGTCAGAAATGGCTCTACTCCAGCGGTCATCTCCAAATCTCATTATGTGTCCAGCCCATCTGATATCTGACACCTTGGCAAACAAGACACAATCCCTGATTCTGATCATCGACGGAGGTTGGAATTCCAGATTCTTTCTCTCACTTGAGTGAAGCATGATACTCCAAGCATAGCTATTTCGATTCCTCCTTGGGAGACCCGAATAGCGTTCTCATCCTGTTTTCATAGGGCCCAGGTGTCTGAGGCATATGTTAATGCAGGAAGAACAGTGGAATTGAAGAGATGTGCCCAGAGCCAGAGATTCTTCATCCTCTTAGCTATTTCTTCGACGTGTTCCAAGCTCTTGAAAGTGTTCCAAGCTCCTCTCTTCCTCCAACTCAGGTGCAACTCAGGTGCCAAGTCATTCATAATGTTGACGTAATCTAGGTACACATAACTATTGCAATCGGAGATGGTTTTTCCTTTGAGAGCAAATGGAATGTCAGGAACGAGATCGTTTCTCATTAAACATTGTCTTCGTGAGATTCAGCTGTAGTCCAACCTTTCCATACTCACGAAGTCGGCTAGCATTTGTGCCACTTGGCTAATGTTTGGTGTTATTAGAATGATGTCATCAGTGAAGCAGAGGTGGTGTAGTTGCCAAATGTCCATCTTCGCTCCCATTCCTTTCCATTCCAGTCATCGCATGACGTTCTTGAGGGTGGCACTGAAGAGTTTCGGTGAAATGGTATCACCCTGCCGAACCCCTCTCTTGACATGGATGATCACTTCCTTGTAGAATGGTGAGATCCTGATAGTGAATCCGTAATACAGCTCACGGAGGATCCTGATGTATTGAGTTTGAACTCTCTGTTTGGCTAGGTCTTCGATGACCGCTTCCATCTCAACAGAATCAAAGACCTTCTTTAAATCAATGAACGTTAGACAGAGCAGCATCTTGAACTCCCAAGAAACCTCAATGAGCTTGGTTACAGTGTGGATATGGTCGATCATGCTGAATCCTTTTTGGAACCCGGCTTGCTCGTATGCTAGTCCTTCATCTAATGTTCTGCCAATCCTATTCAGGATGACTCAAGTGAACAGCTTGTGGACGACAGACAACAGGCAGATTGGGCGATAGTTGCCAATGTCGTGGATGTCTCCCTTCTTGTACAATAGTACAGTCTTGTTGGTTTTTTATTAGGATGGAACCTAGCATTCAGACAGGTAGCGTGTGAAGAGCCGAGCCAGTGTATTGATGAGTACTGACGGCATTTTCTTCAGGTGTTCAGGTCTGACCTTGTCTGGGCTGGGTGCTGTTTGCTTCTTTACCAACGAAATGGCATGTCGGATTTCAGCAGGGAGAACTTTAGGAATGACATATCCATCGTGCGGAATTTGGTATGTGAGCAGGTGGACGTGGCTATCAAAGAGATCTTCTGAGTAGAAGTCATGGATAATCTCCATTGCCCTTCTGGAAGATGTGATAGATTCATCAGAATGTCGGAGGACAGTCATCTTGGTCTTGTAGTTGGCGAAAGACAGGCGGGTGTTACGAATGCTTTTCCCAGCTTCTGCGGCATCTACCAGCACTGTTGCTCTTCTCTCTTTGAGGTCTTTCTTTATTGCTTCTCTGCACTGCTTTGCGAGCTCAGACACTTGCTTGTGGTTGCCCTTTGGTGACTCAATAAAAAAAATAAAATCTTAAAAGAACAAGATGAAGTAGCCAGTGCTAATGTAGAAGATGCAACAAGTAATCTGAAAGATAATTAAGATAATTGATGAAGATGGCTACATGGAACATATTTTTAATGTAGACAGATCAGCATTATATAGGAATCCCCTAGCCATAGAAAAGTTGATGCTTAACTTCAAAAGTTTCAAGGACAGGGACTGAAGCAATGGCACAGGGGTAGGGCATTTGCCTTGCATGCGGCTGACCCAGGTTTGATTCCCAGCATCCCCTATGATCCCCTGAGCACCGCCAGGGGTAATTCCTGAGTGCATTACCAGGTGTGATCCAAAAAGCAAAAAAGGAAAAAAAAAAAACTTCGAAGGACAGGCTGGCTCTCATATGAAGATGGTGATTTGTTAGGGCCAGAGAACATTGACAATAACTGGAAATGCTAAGAACCTTACACATTACACTGACTTCCTTTTTCTTTTCTTCTCCCTATCTTTCCCTTTATTTTGATTTCAGGGCCTCACATATGCCAGGAAAGTGTTCTAACATTGAGCTACACTACAGCACACTTGTATACAACATATATTACTGAATGTCACTGTCACTGTCCTCCCGTTGTTCATTGATTTGCTCGAGTGAATACGTCACGGATAGCTTGCCAGACTTTGCCGTGCAGGCAAGATACTCTCAGTAGCTTGCCAGGCTCTCCTAGAGGAGTGAAGGAATCAAACTCAGGTCGGCCATGTTCGTTGCATGCAAGGCAAATGCCCTACCCACTGTGCTATCACTCCAGCCCTTGATGTATTTGATATGCCAAACACAGTAACAGCAAGTCCCAAAATGGAGACATTACTGGGCCCACTCGAGCAAATCGATGAACAATGGGAGGACAGTGGCAAAATATTACTGAATATTTTAAAATATTTCAAAATGCTACTCATTAGCAATATATTTATCATTCAAGAGCTCTGAT
Organism: Sorex fumeus; assembly: GCF_029834395.1. Lineage (NCBI taxonomy): Eukaryota > Metazoa > Chordata > Mammalia > Eulipotyphla > Soricidae > Sorex > Sorex fumeus. The sequence goes on from NW_026606104.1 coordinate 9,726,261, forward strand.
GGTGGTTGTACGAGATTAATATTTTCAAGCCTACTACCACACCATTCATTCTGAAGTTCACAGGTGAGAGAATAATTTCAACTCTTGTGGTTGTGTTTTGAGGCCATTCCTGGTGATACTCAGAACTTATTCCTGATTCTATGCTTAGGAATCACTCCTGGCATTGTTTAAGGACCTTCTTGTGATGGATCAAACTGAAGTCAGCCTCATGCAAGGCAAGTGCTCTAACCTCTGTGCTATATTTCTGATTTTAATTTCAATTTTTAAGAATTGATTTGAGAAATACTTATTATAAGGCTATGGTTACAACAATTATAGATAGTAATTCCTCTGATAGACGGTGTCAAAGTCTATCTGGGGAAAATATTCTGAAAGGGATTGTCTGTACTTGGGATTCATAGAAAGAAGTCAAAATATCAACAAACAGAAATTTGGATAAAGTTGATTCCAACTTTCATGGATTACTTAAAATAGACTTCAGAGCGATAGCACAGCGGGTAGGGCGTCTGCCTTGCACGCAGCCAACATGGCCGACCCGAGTTCGATTCCTCCGCCCCTCTCAGAGAACCCGGCAAGCTACCAAGAGTATTCGATATGCCAGACACAGTAAAAACAAAGTCTCCAATGGAGACGTTACTGGGCCCACTCGAGCAAATATAGATAACTGCAAATAGAAAAAGAACTAGAGGCTATACATGTGATAACTGCAGCAATATTGAAAACCTTAAAGACAAGGAATTGATTCCTTTGAATTCGTAGCAAAGAAAGTGGAGGGATTGTTTTTCAGATAAAATAGGCTTGTATAGATGCTGTGAGCATTTGCACATTGTTGAGGTGAGAATAAAAGATTTAGAACATTACACAAATGTAACTATTGAATCAGTGGTCAAGTTCAAGAGGATTGACTCCGAGTTTTAAAGAAGTTCTAAGTATTGGTAGAATGCTATTAAATAACATTCTTGCTATAGAGAAATCTTCCATAAATCAAAATGTCAATCAATGCAGCAAACTTCATGTTGTCTTATGGCCACTTCCACTACCCTGATCAATAAACAACCATTGTAATCCTTTTAAGACACTTCACTAGCAAAAAATCAACACTTGCTGAAGGGTCAGTTCATCATCTAGCATTTTTAGAAATACAGTATTTTAGAATAAGGTATATGCCATTGAATTTTTTACATAATTCTAGTGCACCCTTAATAAATTACAGAACAGAATAAACACAACTTTTATATACACTGGGTGGAGGTCATGTGTTTCACTTTAATTTGATGGTCAGGAATCAAACCATAGAGCCTACCTGTGATTTTCAGTCAACCCTCCTGGAGGTTCAGTGCAAGAACTCAAGTATGGGTTGCTGTGTAGACCATGTGGTGCTGGACATACTTTCAAGCCACACTAGCAGTGTTGGGGACCTCCAAGGTCACATTATGTGTGCTTGGGGTCTTCCAGAACTACATACTCCACACCTTATGCTTGGAGACCATGTGGTGCTTAGAATTGAACCTGTGTTAAAGCCTACTATGTGCCCTAATCACTGTTCCAGTCCCAAATCACTGAATCTATGAGGTGTGCCTATATTTAAGAACTTATTTTTATGGGAATAAAGTGCTAGTGAGGAGCAGTCAGGACGAAGAAAGCTAAACTGACTAAACCTAGTTAAGAATTTCAGTGTGGGTTTTGGTTAGTTAGTGAGACAAATAAAACCAAAAGGGAAATACTGGCAGTTCTCCCTTGAAATTTTCTTTCCTGGCTGCCCATATTTAAAGATTTTGCTACTCAAAGTCAGATCTAAAGACTCTGGACCCACCCTCCTCCAGGGAGCTGGTTAAAAGGTCTGTGGCCTCACTTCAGACCATCTGAGTCAGAATATGCATTTTTAACAAGATCCCGTGGTGATCATGGCCACATTAAAATGTGGAAAGCTCTTTTAAGGAGCAACAGAGACAATTACAAAATATTAAGAGAATCTATTCTAGAAGACAAGTATAAGAGTAATGATGAATACTTAGTTTTCTGCACTTAGTTTTCTTATTTTAAGAGTAACATGGTAATATAGCTCTTGTTTAATTGTCTTTCACTATAGGTTGTTTTCTTCACCAACTATATAAATTATATTTACAATTCTCATGCATCAACTGAGTATTTTTTATTTAGCTTGAGTCATTTAGATGCCCTATAGAGTTTTGTTTTGATTAGCATAATAAGAGCAGATAATTCAACAAAGCAATTTTTGTCTTGTTTTCACATTTAAGTTTAACAAGCCTCTCCTTTATACTAGCATTTGCCTTTAAAATTCCTGTATACTTTGACAAAACAAAACAAAAACAGTATTCTGAAAGATTTACAAAAATGTGCATAAACCTACACCTACACTAGCATATGTTGTAGTTACAAATTTTTTATTAAAAAAACTAAAATTTAGATGACATTAGCAACTTGCCTTAAATATCTCCTTACAACAGTGAATGTCTTCAGTCTTTCAAAAATTATCCACATGATAAAATCATTCTTGAATTTTATTTTTTTTTTTAGTTTCAATATTGATCAGTTTGGAAACAAACCTGTCACTGTCACTGTCACTATGTAAACTATTTTTTTAAAGATAGAAGAATGTTACAGCATTTTTTTCTCATTTTAAATTCATTAAAAACTTAACAGTATAAATTACTCAGGGTGCAGTTTTTCAAAAGATCCACTCGGGCATTTGAAGGCGAGGCTCAGAGTACCTGCTTTGCCTTCAGTCCTCAGAACCACCCCACACTGTTGAGTTTCTTCCAGATGCACTGCTGTTGTGATCCCTCATGCCACAAGTGTGTTCTACCTTGAACCACATTCAAATGTGTATGAGCCGCTGCAACAAGTGTGTGACCCCTCAGGACATACATAATGACGACAGCAACAATAAAAATAAAGGGAAGGGTAAATATGCATACAATTTATAGAGAGGCCAGAAAGATAGCATAGCAAGCAGGACTCTTGTCTTATACAGAGACAATGTGGGTTCAATCCCCAGCACCACATATAGTGTTCTGAGCACCACCAGTAGTGAACCCTGAATTACATCTAGTCTTTAAAAACTTTATCTAATCTTTAAAATTTATCTACTCAGTAATCAAAGATAAATTCAAAAGGACTCTGAGACTACAGTTTCAGTTCCAAAAAAACAGGATGTCTAGGATTTTCCTAGAGTTTCAGTGCTAAATCTGTGCCCTTTACAGGCGATAATAACATTTCTTCTCATTTGGCCCTAAATCACAAATTGCTGTTTTATTTTTCAGTTTTCTCAAACTTGTGTGCTATAATCTGTTTTTCTAAACTGCCTGGAAATGTTTTGTTTAGTTTTCTGAGGTCAATGTCATCACTTCATTTTGAAATTCAATGAAAGAGAGCAGCACAGAAAGAGAGAGACAGACAGACAGAGACAAACAGAGGCAGAGACAGAAAGAGAGAGCGTGAGAGAGAGAGGGAGAGAGAGAGAGGGAGAGAGAGAGAGAGAGAGAGAGAAGAAAGATACCTGTTTTTAATAAAATACTTTTAGTAAGTTCGACTTGGTTTTGTCTGCCAGTGCTATGCTATAAAACAGACAATACAGTACAGTGCTGGAGGAAAGCTGATACTTAGAGAGGGTGTGGTAATAGACCATTGTAAACCTTTATCATTAATATTGTAAATCATAGTGCCTGAAATTTAAAAATAAATAAAACTTCCCTGCCGCTAGCAGAAAAAAAAACCTTAAAGAAGAACAAAAAAGTATATTTCTTTGTCGTCAGACATTTTCAAGCTCATAATGCTTCAGTAGTATCTGTTTGAAATGTGATTTTTATATTGCCATTTCAAATCCTTTACATCATTATATATAATTTTTTTCTGCATTTCTATCTAGGAATGTGTTGTTTTGAAGAAAAGTTTGAAAAGCATCTTTATTAATAATATTTGATACTTATTATATTAAAATATGAACAAAATTACTCTTGAACTTCTATTTTTATGTTTAAAGTTTAAAGATAGGAAAAGGATTAGCAGTTATTATTAGATTTTATGTTAAAAATTATGAACTTTCAATATATAAATTCCAGGTTTTTCCCAATAGACTTTATTACTTCCTCTGATTGTCTTTTCATTTTTCTGTGCTGTCCATCAAACAACTATTTCCTATGCTTCAGGGATTTTTTTTGATTTCTGTTTGCATTACAGTGTCATCTTTCTTTTATTTTAAATTATTTTAATTTCATTTTTAATATATAGTGAGAATACACTGTAATAAGTTCATTTCACTACTTTTCACTTTCAAAATAACTTTGTCCTTTGAAAATTTTGCCTCCTACAATAAGTCAGGCATTTTAGAGTAAGCATACAAAGAAATATTATTTATCTTTGAATTTCTTACTTATAGAAAAGGTTTTATGTGTAAAGTAGAGGTATTTAGTAAAATAGAATCTCCATTGAAATAGATTATTTCTTGATTTGGATCTTCGCAGTGACAAAATTATGCAAAGTAAAGTTTTATGCTCTTACACCAGAAGAAAAATTGGTTATTTTCCCTTTATAGTAAACAGAGCTTTATTGGATTTTTTATTATGAACATATCATGCTTATTTATAATATATTATATTTATGTACAAGAGGCTAAGTATACACATAGCAACATAAATCAAAATCACATAATAGGTGAAAATATTAAAAACAGACTGGAGCAATGGTACAATGGATCAGGTGCTTGCCTTGCATGCAGCCAACCCAGGTTTATTTTATTTTATTTTATTTTACCTCTGAAGTCTCCATTCTATCTTTTTTTATTTTTATTTTTTTAAATTTTTGGAGCGACAGCACAGTAGTAGGGCATTTGCCTTGCACGCAGCCAATATGGCCGACTCAAGTTCGATTCTTACGCCCCTCTCGGAGAGCCCAGCAAGCTACCAAGAGTATCTTGCCTGCTCAGCAAAGCCTGGCAAGCTACCCATGACGTATTCAATATGCCAAACACAGCAACAACAAAAGTCTCACACTGGAGACGTAACTGGGCCCGCTCGAGCAAATCGATGAACAACGGGAGGACAGTGACAGTGACAGTGACAGTGACAGTGAAACACCATGAGGTACAGTTGTAGACTTACAAGTTTTTGTGCTTGGGTTTCAGTTATACAATGATCGAGTACCCATCCCTCCACCAGTGCCCATTCTCCACCACCAATGATCCCAGTATCCCTTGCACTCACCCATCTCCCCCATCCCACCCTGCCTCTGTGGCAGAGCATTCCCTTTTGTTCTCTCTCTCCTTTTGCAAGCCAGGTTTAATCCCCAATACTACATATGGTCTCCACAGTCCTGCCAAGAGTTATCCCTGAGCACAGAGCCAGGAGTAAACCCTGAGCATCACCAGGTATAGCACAAACAACAACAGCAACAAAAACAGGATGTGATACCAAGTAAATTTGTACAAAAAACCTGTACAAAAAAACAAAAAAAAATTATTTTGAGGAAATACTTAAAAGATTAAAGATTTACATCAAATACATTAGAATAGTTTCCAATATATATGTATTGGAGAGAGAAGAATTGAGTGATAAAAGAGGGAAATGGGGAATAAAGGAAAATGAAGTGTCAAATAATACTCATCATGGATATTAAAATAACCCTTAATGAGACTATTTGGTGATTATTATACTGTATTATGGATTATAGTCATCTTAATGCATAAGGACATGGCATACACTTACATTGAGTTCATAATCTCTTTTCACATTATTGTTACTTAGTCATATAAATGTATTGATATACTTAATTTCACATAATGTGTATATCTTAATTAATGGTTCCCCTATTAATAAATATTTAGATTTTTACTAATGCTGCAGTGAAAATTCTTTTCCTTACTAATTAAAATTTTTATTGAACTAACATTGTGTAATAACCATGCTTGAGGTCCACATCATTATAAAACAATGACAATATATATATGTACATGCATATATACATATATACTACATAAAGCTCACCACTGAAAGTCCGCTTCTATCCTTCACCATACAATTAATACCTTTTATTAGTGTTACCATCCCTCATTTCCCCTTCTGATAACCAATAGTTTGCCTTATAGTTCAAAAGTTTATTATCATTTAGTTTAGTTGAAATATGCATGCTTCTACAGATATATCATTTACCTTTTCCTGGAAATACGCTTTTTTTTTTGCTTTTTGGGTCACACCCGGCGATGCACAGGGATTACACAGGGGTTACTCCTGGCTCTGCACTCAGGAGTTACTTCTGGAGGTGCTCAGGAGACCATATGGGATGCTGGGAGTCGAACCCGGGTTGGCTGCGTGCAAGGCAAACGCCCTACCAGCTGTGCTATCTCTCCAGCCCCTGGAAATACACGTTTAAATAATTGAAGCAAATTGTCAAATTACCCTTAAGAAATACCATTTTTCATTCTTAGAGTAAATCTGATTCCAACAAGGTTCTAAAATTTAAAATGTTTGTAAAACCAATCAACATACAAAATTATTTCAAATTCTGGGCATCTACCTGTCTATTTCAACAGTCAACTTTCTGTCCAATGAGAAATCAATACTAGACAAAATATTAATGTCAGTGCCCAACTGACAATTTTCATTGCCTTCATCTGATTGAAAATATAAGGACTAAGTGAAAAAGAGAAAGCAGAAAGGATATAGCTAGAACTACCCCCTTTAAAACCTATCTGTATTCATTTATGTGGTATGTTTTCACACTTGTATATACATATACATTTACACATAAACATATACATATGCACATAGACATACATGTATATATAAGAATCCTGATGTTTAAAAATGAATTTAAAGTCATTATCAAGGACTTAATTACTACAATAAGTGTGTTTTCTATTTTTCAACCTCATTCTTTTTTTTTCTTTTCTTTTATTGTGTCACTGTGAAATACAAAGTTATTCATGATTGAATTTCAGAGATAAAATGTTCTAACTCCAATCCCTTCACCAATGCCCACTTGACTCCACAACATCCCCAGTGTTCTCATTCTAAAAGTGTCTTTATTTGTTTCTTTTGGAGCCACATCCAGCAATGTTGAGGACTTATTACTGAGTCAGTGTTGGCATCACTCGTGGCAGGACTGGGGTACTTACTCTATGCAGTCCCAGGTATCGAGCCTGTCTGCCTTAACCCCTATACTCCTTTTCCAGGGCCCCAAACTAGCTTTTCTTGAAGGTTTGTTTTAAATCTCTTCTTAAGATTCTGACTTCATCTCTGAAGTAATAGAATGAATTTTTAAAAATAGTTGGGCATACAGTTAAAAAGCAGAGTACTTGCTCGATATTTTGAGGCCCTGGGTTCAATTCTCAATACACTAAATAAATGTAATAGGTAACAACCGTTCCTTCAAACTATATTCAGAGGTATAGTAATAAAACAGTGCACTGCAGGGGGATATGGTGCCACCAGCAGGTCAGTCTGTATACTTGTGAGGTGAGTGCATCAGCAGCCAGATACCCCAAAATTGCTGCTGTGCCTTTGGCCAGACCCCAAAAACTTGGGGCAAAGTTTACCAAGAAAGTAAACAGCCAAAAGTTAGGTATGTGGGAGACACACCCACAAACCACCTCCGGCTCAGCTATATAATTGGAGGCATGGCCTCTCTGGTTCCTGATCAAACTGCTTAATGGCCATTATCCCAGAGACTCAGAAACAAATCTCGAAACCCACTGGCTTTTTGCAGAAATGCGTCCGGTCCCTGTAGTAGATTACTGGCACTGGGCCAACCCAGGTGGGAATAGGTTTTGTGCCTTGGCTTGTTCCCCCTGGCGGTCCGGTAGCCACCATCCTCCAGAGGCCACTGGACAGTCAGGTTTGGGCCCACAGTGACGAGACATGCGGGGCGCCACGGGATGGGGGTGGAGCCAGCCCTTTCCTCCCCACCCAATGGAGACCCTGAGTCACCACCCAAGAATTGCCTCTCTGGATCCTGATCAAGCTGCTTAATGGCCATGATCCCAGAGACTCAGAAACAAATCTCAAAACCATGCAGCTTTTGGCAGAAATGCATCCAGACCCCACAGTAGGTTACTGTCACCAGGCCACCCCAGGGGGGAAAGGGTGCTGTCCCTCCACCTGCTCCCCCTTGGTGGCTCAGTGGACAGCATCCGCCAGAGGTCATTGGACAGTCAGGTTTGGGCCTGCAGTGACAAGACACGCTGGGCCTCACAGGATGGGGGTGGAGCCAGCCTTTTCCTCCCCGTCCCAACAAGACCCCTAGTCGCTGCCCACAAACAGCCTCTCTAGCTCCGGATCAAGCCATTTAATGGCCATGATCCCAGAGACTCACAAACAAATCTTGGAACCCAGTGGCTTTTGGCAGAAATCCCTCCAGATTTAATTGTTAAAATTTCGGAATTTCAAAATTCATCATATGTTATTCTTAACCAGCAATAGAAAACAAATTGTCTACTGTTGCCTTTTCAGCAGATCTGAGTGTTGGGGTAAAATCCCAAATAATAATGGTGGGTCTGGTGTCAAAATATTGAATGTGATCAAAGTAGAGAGAGAGTAATGTAGAAATCATCTGCCCCACAATCGGGGGAGGGTGTGAGATGGAGGTATACTGGGGTTTTTGGTGGTAGAGAATGGGCACTGGTGAAGGTACGGGTGTTTCACTGTATGACCAAGACTTAAACCCGAAAGCTTTGTAACTACTCTCACTGTGATTCAATAAATAAAATTATAAAAAATTAAAAAAAAACAATGCACTGCTAAAATGTAATAGACACACAGATCAATGGAATAAAACTGAGAACCCAGAAATAAACCAGTACATATACGGAGAGCTAATTTAAAACACAAGTGTTAAGAGCATATGTTGGAGAAGGAAAATCTCTTTAATAAATGGTCCTGGGAAAACTGGACAACTGCATTCATTCATGCACGAATGAAACTTGACCACATATTATAACTATTAATTACCTTATACAAAAATCAATTTTAAATGGGTTAAGGACTTGCATATTAGACCCCAAACATAAAATACATAGAAGAAAACATAATAAGCTGCTTAATGCCTACTTTAAGTTGGTCTTTGTGAATTCACCTCTGACAAGAAAGACAGGAGCAAAAGTTTTTAAAAAATAAAATAGGATGCATCAGAGTAAAAGTCTCTGAATAGTTTTTTAAAATTTCTCAAAATGATAACCTATTAAATGAGAGATGCTTGAAAATCAGATATTTAGTAATGCATTAATATCCAAAATATATAAATAACTCAATAACAACAAAAGGCACCCTGATTCAAAGATAGGATCTGAACAGGCATTTTACCAAAGAAGACATACAGATATCTGATAGGCATATGAAAAGAAGTTCTTCATATCAGTCATCATTAGGAAAATGCAAATTGAAAATACAACAAGATCACTTCATACCAATTGGAATGAGTAGTATAAAATAGGCAAGAAACAACTTCTGGTGATGTTGTGGAACAAGGTAATCCTTGAACACTATGGGTGGTAAACCGGTAGAGCCATTATGGAAAACAGAATAAAGATTCCTCCAAAATGAAGAATATCAATACTGTGGGCTAGAGCGATAGCACAGCGGGTAAGGCATTTGCCTTGCAAGTGGCCAACATGGCCGACCCGAGTTCAATTCCTCCGCCCCTCTCGGAGAGCCCGGCAAGCTACCCAGAGTATCTCGCCCTCACGGCAAAACCTGGCAAGCTCCCCGTGACGTATTCAATATGCCAAACACAGTAACAACAAGTTTCACGATGGAGATGTTACTGGACCCGCTCGAGCAAATCGATGAATAACAGGAGGACCGTGACCATGATCAATTCTGTATGATTCTGCTACTTCGCTTCTGGGTTTGAACACAGAGATGCATAAACCATTTAAATCTAGTACAAGGTATGGTCAGTATGAGTCTAAATATGTGAAAATATTTATAGATTAGAAGAGAATGTCTGAATTGAAAGTGACTCAACTTTCAGAGCTACTAATACTCGAAGTAGAAACACCCACATGGTTTTTAACATCATGTGAATACCTATAATCAATTCATCAACTCATCAAAGTCCTTAAGCTTTTTTCTGCTGAGTATTGTTGCTATACCCAAAGCCACATTGCAGAGAGAATTGCTAAATACATATGTTCTTAATGCTAGTCAGTGGCAGGAACTTTAGTTGATCATCTCTTTTCAAGGCAAATCTTTATTAAAAAGGAATTATCCAAAGCCATCAGAGTAATAATTACTATATAAAGACTAATTGATTGAATTAATATAATGTAAGTTTTAAAAGAGCATTTTCAAATGAGGTGAGGGAGAAGTCCAAAAAGGAGTTTCTTTAAGTGAACATCCTTAAATGCAGTGAATGATTTGTTTCTTGTATACAGATATTATATTGCTTTGTATTATATTTCTGAAGTCACTGAAATCAGATAAAAAGAGATAGAGACTAATTCTCTGATGATACTCGTCATTCATCACTCAGTCTATTCATCACTCAGGAGAAGGCACTATATAAACTACATAGTAATGATATCATTTCTTTCTAGCCCACTGAAGAATTCAACATGACAACAAGTCAAATTTACCATCCTACTGTTTTGATTCTTTTGGTGACAGATAAAGTGAATGCTAATACCTGCTTTTTATTTCATTAACGCCAGCTTCTGTGAATGCCAACATGTCCCAGTTTGTCAGCTACAAAATATAAATTGGGACTGGAAAAAAGAAAACCCTCTGGGCCACTTACAATCTACATCTGAGATAGACAAAATGGGAGCCCCAAAGTTGTCCATATTTTCATCTCCCAAATTTGTGCATATATCATATTATTCTACAAGAGTTACTATGAGGTTATAAAGTAAAGGTCTTGGTCATCCTGGATTATCTGAACAGGGATTAGGGCAACAATCTGTTCAAAGGGGTCCTTGTAAGTGAGAGAGGAAGGCAAGAGAGTCAGAGTGTGAGAAGCAAGGATAGAAGAAAGTGAGAGCTGAGCTGCTTTTCTACTGACTTTGAAGGATGAAAAAGGGCCCCAAATGAAGGAATGCAGGGCCTTTTACAAATGAAAAGGTAACGCACTGCTTCTCCCCAGCACCTCCAGCAGGATCTTGTCTTGGGTTTTGGAGTCAAGTTAGTGAGGCTGAGTTTTGGATTTCAAAACTTTAGAAAATTTTTTACATTCAAAACTGTAAAAAAAAAAACAGGGGCTGGAGTGATAGTGCAAAAGATAGTGTGTTTGCCTTGCACGTGGCTGACCTGGGTTCGATTCCCCAGGCACCTCCAGGAGTAATTCCTGAGTGCAAAGCCAGAAGTAACCCCTGTGCATCGCCAGGTGTGACCCAAAACAACAACAACAAAGAAAAACTGTAAGAAAACATATTTGACTTATTTTAAGTCAATAGATTTATAATAATCTGTTGTAACTGAAATAGAAACTGCTGTGTCATCTTTGTGCACTTGGCACAGAGCTGCAACAGATGTCATATTAATTGTATGAAATGACTTTCCCAAAAATGTGCCGCAAATCTGACAGGACTACTAACATAAACTAGAAGTTTCTACAGCAGAAGTTCCAGCTTTGTCTTTTATTCATTACAAGTTCATTTTGCTCCTATTTGTTTTAAGAATTTTGAGAAATGGAGCATTGTATTGGTGAGGATTCCTCAATATGGGAAGAAGCCATTCTCCTCGTGAGTTAAGCCTCCAATTCTAGATTCGAAAACCCAAAGACATTTTCTAAATGCCTCTTCATCAATTTGTGAATATGCTCTGTACTCCAAACTAAACAAGAGTGAACCTCCTGGAGGATAATAACAATATTGGCAAAAGTCTTTAGATAGTTTAATGTCTTTACCAGGAATCATGCGCTTCATTTGGATGTGCAAGTGACTGAACAGGTGACCTGGGAAGAAGTTTGAGCAACTGATCAAAATTTCACTTGGGGTCAAGGTGCTGAACAGTGATCATTTTGATAACCTTATATTCAATAAGGAGCACTTGCATCATATTAAGGAATGTATTTCTTATCCTGTTAGCCCATTCATCTCTATTTCTAATTGTTAAAATAAGAGCTTTAAAAATGGCACCCACCTTCTACCAATAACAACAGCTTAGGGGCTGGAGCGATAGTAAGCACAGTGGGTAGGGCATTTGCCTAGCACGATTCCCAGCATTCCATATAGTCCCCCGAGCACCGCCAGGCTTAATTCCTGAGTGCAGAGCCAGAAGTAACCCCTGTGTATCTCTGGGTGTGACCCCAAAAATCAAATAAATAAATAAATAAATAATAACAGCCTAAATGTGTAGATTTGATTCACTGGGTTATATACCCCTACACTATGACCCTTCCCCACAAAAACTTTCAGAGTCATGGCAGATTACTTTTTTTTCATGTCCTAAAAGTGTGATACACCAACAAATTCCTGAAACTGCAGGAAGAATTTGCTAGAGAAAATATAGGCATTAAACACAAACCAAGTCAAACCCCATAGACAAGTACAGTCATAGGTGAGTACAGGGCAAGCTTGGCTCCACTCCCTGTGAAGCACAAGTTCTAAGGATCCCAATGAAAAAAATTGGCTAATGGTGTTTCCACAAAAAGTAAGACAAACCAGGAAAATGAACAAGTGCTCATTGTGATTCTGACCATTTGTCAGATGACACTCCAGGTACTCTAAAATTATTCTCTCTACACGGAGCAGGAAGAAAGAACAAGATCAAATTGGTAGGCAGCAGTTTTAATAATAAAGGGAATGTAATGTAATGAGAATTTTTGTCTTGAGTAGATGCAAAAAAAAAGTTTTTCCACATCTGCACCCAAATCTTAAATGTTTTTATAGAGGATTGAATTGGATTTAATTATGACTACTATCCACTATCCACTAATGTATTCTTAGCAACACATTCTATATTAGAGATACATTCTCAGGCCACTTTGGAGAGTGGAAAGCAGAAAAGGCAAGCAGAGTCTACATTACTGGAGTGGAGGTGGGGAGGACAAGGGTGTGATGAGGAGCCTTTAATTGCTACAGTGCAGTTCCCAGGTCAACAGGCAGCCCTGCGTTTTCCTTTTAGTTTTTTCTTTCTTTCACACCATTGCAATAGTCCCACTGAGAAAGAAAACTGAGGGAATCCAGTGAGACCAATTAGGTTGGAGCGCAAATTTTTTTATGAGCGTGGGTGGAAGATGAACAGGATGACAAACCCAAGGTCTTAGTGTAGCTCAGGTTTAGGAAGACTAATGCTCCGAACCAAGTGAAAATACTAAAGACAGTAAGAAATTCATAGCAGGAGGAGGTCTGGGAAGAGGATGGCTCCCAGCTTGAAAATAATGACACAAGGTTTGCATTCCCTAACAACCACGAGGAAGCAGAATTCCCTCCTCCTGTTATATTACCTCTTTTCTGTGTGAGAAGACTGCTCATCAGAGTCAACTGAAAGGAGTAGAATAGATGTGGATAAGAAGGAATTGGAGGTCCAACTTCTTCAAGACTCCAGATCTGAACGATTGCATCTGAGGGGATAATATAATGATTGTGAAAACAGCTTCAGAGTCAGAAAGACCTAGAGTCTATTTTGTTCTGGGGGTTAGTTACTTAACAGCTCTAAATTTCAGTTTCTACACCTAGGAAACTGAGATAATAGTACATGCCTCCTAAGGCTAGAGTGACAATTCAATGTAAAGCACTTTACCACAGTGCCTGGCTCCTAATACACACTGGATGCATGGCAGTCTATTCATTTTATCACTATTATTCTAGTTGAAATGACAACAAAACATTTTTTTAAGTTGTGAAGAAAAAATAAATTTGTGATTCAGTAGGTCTGATTTGGAGCCAGAGATTCTGAATTTCTAAGCTCTTAGTTGATAATAATGATGAGAATGACCTAAAATCACTGTTGGAAAAGCAAGAACTTTTCAAAGATGAGGCAACTATTTAAACTAGCAGAGAGAGAGAGAGAGAGAGAGAGAGAGAGAGAGCGCCATAGTGTTTCCTTGCTGGTGAGAGCCCCAGATTTAATCTCCCACATCATCAGTAGCATGATCCACAAGCACTTTCGGGTAGAGAACACAGAAAATATTAAAGTGGAAGTGGGATGGATATATAGGGTTATGGGCTTCACCTCATGGGCTGCTCACTGGAATCACTAGGAATCTTAAAATTATGATCATCTGGCCTGATCATGATGGACTAAATTGGAATTTGTGAGGAGTGAGCTTGCGTATCTCCACATTGTTTTGTTTCTTATTTACTTCATTAAAACTGATATGTCTAAAAAGCTTTTAAACATACACATGTGTATATGTATAAATGCTAAAGCTTCTAGGTATCATACTATATGTGTTATATATATGTAAATATGTAAAAACATATAAATAATAACTGGGTTAGGGGGGAATATCCACTAAAATATATAATACAGGGTCAAAGAGATAGCACAGGGGTTAAGCCATTTGCCTCGCAGGCGGATGACCCCAGTTTTATCCTTGGCATTATATATGGTCCCCTCAGTCCCACCAGGCATAATTCCTGAGCACAGAGTCAGAAATAAGCTCTGATTGCCAGTGGAACAAAAAAAAAAACAGAGGCTGGAGCGATAGTACAGCAGGTAGGGAGTTGCCTTACAAACTCCCCTGGGTTCGATCCCCGGCATCCCATATGGTCCCCCAAGTACCACCAGGACTAATCCCTGAGCATCACTGGGTGTGACCCAAAAAAAGCAAAGAAAAATACAGTAAGCTAATTTAAAACTTTGTACAAAAAGCAACTTTATACAAGAAGAAATCTTACATACGCCACGGGTAGCTTGCCAGGCTTTGGCGTTCAGGCAAGATACTCTCAGTAGCTTGCCGGGCTCTCCGAGAGGGGCAAAAGAATCCAACTCAGGTCTGCCATATTGGCTGCGTGCAAGGCAAACGACCTAACCGCTATGCTATCACTCCAGCCTCATCTCATCTTGGTATCACCCTGGAGCAATAGCACAGTGGTAGGACGTTTGCCTTGCATTTTGTATGTTTTAATTTTTTGATACTCCAGAGCAAGAGTATTGTATAGCAGGTAATTATGCTTCCCTTGCATGCAGTCAACCCATGCATCCCATATGGTCCTTGGAGACCCACCAGGAATGACCCCAGAGCACAGAGTCATAAATGAGTCCTGACTACTTCTGGGTGTGACCATGACCCCAGCATCTCCTCAGATGTTTTTTAGACTCATGATAATGGAAGAAGCATAGGACAGATATGATCTTTACTTCTAGCATTAAAGAAATCCTTATGGTATTTGAGAGTAACTCCTGACATGGAAAGTTGGAGATTTCTCCCCCGCCTCCCACTCCTCTGTGATCACACTTGATCCTTAGTGACTAGAGTTTAAGGAGAGAGAGAGAGAGAGAGAGAGAGAGAGAGAGAGAGAGAGAGAGTGTTTCAGTCTTCTACATTGAGATTGTGAGGGCAAGTTTTGCAGCAATAAACATCTCTGCAAGGTTGATGTGGCAGGGATGTTTGTCTTTGCTAGGCTGGTGACAATTTAATGATAGCATTGTCAACTGGTGTCTTCAATGATTACATATATTTATTCGACAGTACAATGGGCTTTACTATGCCAGTTGCTCAACTGCCAGAAATGAAGCTCCAGGAACAGTCTATTATTCTGACAGGGATAATAGGTCATTATTACCAAATCAGCAGCACAGTGCTTTAAAAATCAACGACTCTGCTTCCCATCATTATTCATTTTTCAAAAATGCCTCAGGTTAGTTGTGGCATGTAACAGCAGGAGACAATTATCCCATAATATTCTTCATTTCCCCCATCCCCAACATCTTTTAAATGGTCTTAAACGGTAAATAGAATGTCACTGTTGACCCTAAAGTAGAAGCTTGAGTCACTTTATAAGGAAGGGCATAGAAAATGGATAGACTGCAAAGAACATATACACCAAACACACACAATCTAATTAGGGTACAATTTTAATATATTTTTAAGGCTCTTTGATTGGACCCTCAAAGTGTACAACAATTCTCAGTGCGGTCCCTTCCCTTAGTAGAGAATTGTAAAAGGAAAACTTATCATTGGTTAAGGGGAAAATTCTTCCCTTTTGTTCATATGGAACTTCTCTATTCCTCCTCAGACAGGACAGTGGAAAGACCCATGGGCTTTCCCCAGAGCTTACCAGGGGTGCTCACTCAGCGGCGCTACTGCAAGGCAGCCAGGCTGGACACAATATGGCCCTTCCACTGAGGTGGGAGAGGGAGCGTTTTTTTCTGCAGAGGGAATGGGGAGAGCTGGCTGGCAGGGAACCTTGTTTCTTTGGCAACTGAGAACTGCTCTCTTAAAGGTGGCCGCTGGCTTTCAAAACAAAAAGAAGCTTGTAACTGTAAAAGGCTAGATGGGTTTCTTGTCCCCCACACCTCCACTCACTCCCCCCACCCCACCCCCCATTTAGAGGCAAAACCTATTTATGAGGCTTTATTAAGTGCAAATAAGTCCCTGGGCTTCAACAGAGAAGCAGCAGCTGCTGAAGATGTGGTCATTTGCATATAAATGACATGATTTCAGCTCAGAGAAGAATATTGAAAAATATACATGTCGACAATGGAATCCTGATAGATTCACATATATTAAGGTCAGATATTGTAATTTTTAAGACTGCTGCATGCTGATCACTGTTGCATCATATCACACATTCAATTCCATTTGGGGTATATGAATTTTATCTTGTATGAAATGGGTTTTTTTTATTATAAATTAACTAAACTACACCCCGCCCTCCCCCCAACATGAGAACATTTAGGTCAATAAGCTAAATGCTCTACAAATGCATGGACTCTGTGACCACCAAAGTTACCAAGTGCCAACTCGGTTTCCATCATTCACGATGAACAATGAAGGCAATGCCTGGGAGTCTCCTGGGAGAGGTGAGGTGCTTTCTCCATCTCAGGGTAACAATGATGGGTCTCATTCTCCTAACCCTGAACAGGCCTTGAATATGGCACTTTAAAATCTAAGGCTAGGACGAAGGAGACGTTACAGGTGCCTGCTCGAGGCAATTGACAAACAACAGGATGATCGTGATTGTGATCGTTTTGTTAAGAGTCAAAGAAAGATCTGTTTACATATCTAATTTTTCCTTCAGTCAAGTAAAAAAATAGAGGGGAAATGAATGATAACCCAGAAATTAGAATAGTGTTGCCTGGTGCCTGCCATCATTTCCTTGTGCCATGGTTTGAAGTTCACCGCTGTCAAGAGAGAGATCCACTGCCCTGCCTTTTGGCATAAGTGCCCCAAGATTCTTGGAGGAAGGAGTTGGGCTCCACTGAAATTCCTCCCTACTCCCAACACTGGCCTAACATCCCTCAGGGTATTGATTGGCTTCTCCACTTGCAAAAGAGAAACTAGTTTAGAAACTGCTTGCTGTATTTTGGCTGTTGGCAAGGCCACTGACATATGTAGTGCTGCTTTCAGTTGCCAGTCTTCAGCTCCTTCAGGAGAACCTTTCCTTATAAATGACAACTGAGCATGTAGGTGGTAACTTGAGATTTTCTTTTTAGTTAAAAAAATATTGTTTGAGTCTAAATTGGTATGGTGTTTGCCTTGCACGTGGCAAACTGGATTCGATCCTGGCATCCCATATGGTTCCCTGAGCACCTCCAGGAGTAATTCCTGAGTGCAGAGCCAGGAGTAACCCTTGTGCATCACTTGATGTGACC
Organism: Sorex fumeus; assembly: GCF_029834395.1. Lineage (NCBI taxonomy): Eukaryota > Metazoa > Chordata > Mammalia > Eulipotyphla > Soricidae > Sorex > Sorex fumeus. The sequence goes on from NW_026606104.1 coordinate 9,743,975, forward strand.
AAAATTTTTTTTTTGTTTTTGAGCCACATTCAGTGATGCTCAAGGCTTACTCCTGACTCTGCAAACAAGCATCACTGCTGCTGAGGTTCAAGGGATCATATGATTTTCCAGGAATCGAACCCCTGGTCGATGTTGCAAGGTAAGCACCGTATCCCCTATACTATTGCCACAGCCTGGTAACTTGAGATTTTCTCACAGAAAAATAGTATCCAGTGTTCCTTTACGGAACAGACTTTACTCATATCAATTCAACTTTTTGCGATTATTCATTAAATAAGTACATCTGCAATTACTGGAAAAATTAAGTCTTTGATATGCACATGCTTTTAAAATTGAGACAGAAAGGCTAGAAAGAGAGGACAATGGGTAAGATGCTTGCAGCCAGCCTCAATTCCATTTTAGTACTATATGAGACTGACTGAGCAGAGCCAGGAATGTCCCCTAAGCACTGTTGGGTATGGCCTCAAAACAAAAATAATAAAATAGAAAGAGATAATGCAAAATGACCAATAATTGAATAGTTAGAAAAAAAGAAGGAAATTTATAAATTAAACAAAAATATGTTTCAGATAAAACTTTAGGACTTCAGTGAAGTCTATCATATATTTCTTTTGTTTGAGGGCCACACCCAGCAGTACTCAGGCTTACTCCTGGCTCTGTGCTCAGGAATCACTCCTGACAGTGCTCAGGAGATTCTATGGGGTATCACAACAAGAGGGCTAGAGCAATAGCACAACAGGTAGAGCATTTGCTGACCGGGGTTCGATTCCTAGCATCTCATATGGTCCCCTGAGCACCGCCAGGGGTAATTCTTGAGTGCAGAGCCAGGAGTAACCCTTGTGCATCACTGGGTGTAACCCAAAAATAGAAAGCAAGGATAACAACAAATTATAAACTAAAAAAAAACTAAACTAATTATAAACCACACAAAAATCACAAAACATATGTATATTAACTAGCCTTCTCTAACACTTTTCCCGGCAATAGAAAGCCTTTCCATCTATCCTCCATGGTTGATAAAATTTATTATTATCTGGTACAGTGTTTCCCAATCCTCTTCCAACCGTGGCTCCCTTTGACCTTATTTTCTTCCTGTGAACCCCTTCCTACTAGTTGGTTCCCTAGTCTTATGCCATGCCTCCATTTATGCTATTTTTACCTGTGATTTTCCCCACCCCCCTTGGAATATCCTGGGAGTCCCTGTTTGCTGATTTAGAATCTGAAAAAAAGAATTTTATCTCTACAACTTGCTCTAAGTAAACAGCATATGAAGTTTCAAAATATTAAAGTTGGGAAGACCTCTCACATGTGAGCTATAAAATTTCAGGGAATTCAAGTTGTCTTGTGTATTGTAGTAACTACTAGTGAATAATTCTAAATCCCTTGTATCTGGGTGTCCAAAATCCAGTGGTTGTCATTGTCATGTGCTTGCAAGTCCTGCACTTTTCTTTCCCTAAAATAGTGTTCTTGGAAACTGTCCCTATATCAGGACCATAGGCAGCATGTTTGCTCCTTACAGAGAAGATCATGAAACAAATCATTGAGTGTATTCCCTACCACTCAGCTGTGACATGAGTGAAAGATCTCAGCAAGTCTTTCTGATTTATTTGAATGAGTGCTGCAGAAATAGGATGCCCTCTGCCTTCATATTATCTGGTTTTCTCATACCTGATCTTCACTCTCTGTCTCTGGGGGCATGGTAAGGAGGAAACACACCAGGTGGTACTCTGAGGTCACTCCTGGAGGTGCTTGGGGGACCATATGTGGTGTCGGGAAATTGCACTGGGGTGGACCACATCAAGGTATGTTTCTTCATACAGAGTTGTGTACTATCTCTCTAGCCAGTTCTCATGGATTTTCAAGGCACAGTGTCTAAACTGAAAAAAAGGGGGGGAGGAGTGTGAACATGATAGAAGAGAGTTGAATAGAATTTCCCTCTGGTAACATTCCCTAAAAGTTTTAGAGAGAATAAACAACTTCTCTACTTAAAAAAAATGGCTGGGACTGGAGCAATAGTACAGCCGGTAAGGCATTTGCCTTGCATGTGGCCAACCCTGGTTTGATTCCCAGCATTCCATATGGTCCCCTGAGCACCGCCAAGGATAATTCCTAAGTGTAGAGCCAGGAGTAACCCCTGTGCTCACCAGGTGTGACCCAAAAAGAAAAAAAAAACAGCCTCAGTCTCAGTCCTTCCAGTATTCTCTGTACACTAGGTCAGTTTGGCATGAGTAGAATTAAAACCAGAAAATGCTATGAGAAATAGAAAGGAAAGAACTGCCAGCGGTTGAGACTCTCTGGAGTGTGATTGACTGAACACAACCGGTTCTCTGAGGGCTTCGTGGCTGCCTCCTTGTGGAAACACTGCTGAAAGCTGCCTCCAAGCTGCCAGGATGAGCTGGCTCCGTGCTCCGTCCTAGAAAGAAGATGAAGCTGGCAGTTTAGATGCGGAAAAACAGTTTGAGATAAGCTTGTAGTTCCATAGACATTAATCCATGCCTCTAGATAGCACGTAAGCCTATTGGAAAGCTTCTTCAATTCAAGCAGTTAATAATATATCAAGTCTTGTAGCTTAAGGGATACAATTTTCAAAGTTATTGTACTGAGGGAAACATAAATTCCACCAAGAGGAAGGTTGCAGTCCAGATATTTTATTTTAGATTTCCATCTAGGGTGCATTATGCCACTCCACATGAAAGTCAAATCGTCCATGTAAAATGGTTTCCAGGTGATAAGTTTACCCCAAGGGGTCCAGTAAAGTAATACATTCAGAGTTATATCTGACTTTCACAATCTATAAAGACTAGTTATCAATTTTTTGAAAGATTTGATAAGCAGGAACAAAAAAAATAGCTTATGGAAGCTGACATTTGTCTCATTAATGGGAGCGGCATAAGAAGTACAAGCTCCTTCTGGATTTGGCAGTAAATACACGGCTGACATACATTTTGGAAGGTTGCTGTTTTGTGCTGATGGGAATGTATTTGTCTAACCTTGCACTGACTATAATAGACATGAGCAAGCGCAGATATTACTGTCAACCACATTCCGCTTTTTAAAACAGGGGCACTCACTCTGCCAATATCTGTCAGATTCCAGACCACTACATATTAAAAATTATGTTCCATCAACCCAGTCAGGCCTAGTGGAAGTTTTATTAGGAAATAATTCTCCTATTGTATTTGAGGAAGGGGGTAAAAACAACCACCGCACTTCCCCCAACAGGATTCAAAGGAATAATTAATGTTTCTCACATCCTCAGAACAGGAGTCTGGTTGACTTCTCCTGTCTCATGTGGCATAACCCACGGTGCAGGTGGAACTAATAAACATGTTCAAAGCAGGCAGGAGGGGAGCCCAAGGGCTAAGTGGTCATCAGTTTTGTGAGATCTTTCCCTGCATTGTTCTGTGTGCCTCAGGCAGTGTTACTTTTGTAAGTCCTTGAGGGAAGGAAGATTAGAGTCTTCTCTCTGAGAAGACTGGTTAGTTTTTGAAGATACTAATTTAAATAATAATAACACAGTGTTCACCTGCTGGGCTTTGATGAAACTTTCTACTTGCAGGTAGAACTGAGGAGGTGCTGACTGCCCAAAATGCAGATGAAATGATTTTAGTTGCTGTGTACATTATCTCTTGAGTTCATGGAATGAAGTAATAAATACAGGTGATGAACTTTTTCTTCAAAAAGCTCAATTTGCACCTGAACAAACTACCACAGCAAAGCCTTATTTGTCTAGCTCAATGGTCTTCAACCACAGGTCCATGGATCAGTTCTGGTATTCAAGTGCAGAGAGCTTTCCGGCTGGAGAGATAGTACAACAGGTAAGGCTCCTGCTTTGCATGTAACTGACCAGGATTAGATCCAGGTGGTCATAACCTGAGCTGCACCACACCTCGAGAAATTCAGGTGTGTGGTTCTCAGGGGGGCTGCACCCCTTTGTGATATTTACATACACCTGGCATCCCACCAGGAGTAATTCCTGAGTACAAAGGCAAGAGTAATCCTTGAACATTACTGAGTGTGACCCAAAACACTCCGTTTTAATTAAATTTAATTTTTCCCATTTTAATTTTAAATGTTAAATCATTTCCTCTTTTAAACCATTTACTTTTAAACCATTTGATATACACATATTACATTGTAGTTTTTCTAAAATAACTGCATGCTTTGGGGATTTGAGTAAAGAAATACTAATGTTTGCTTTATGAAACTGATGGTTGTTACCAGTTAGCACTCAGTAACTCAACCCTCAGGGGCTGCAGAGAGGAGGTGGCAGTTGCCCCATGCCACTTCCCCTGTGCCTTTCAGGTTCCTCCTCTGCATTTAGCATTTCCTTCTCCTGCTCCTGGCCCTGGAGTCCCTGTCACCATTTCTACTTAGAGGAGACAGAGCTTTCTCTTTATTTATTTATTTATTTGGCAGGGGGAGAGGGGAGGGCACAGTCAGCGACACACAGGTATAACTACTGGCTCATGCACTCAGGAATTACTTCTGGCGGTGCTGGGGGACCGTATGGGATGCTGGGAATTGAAACTGGGTCAGCCAATGGGTCAGCCAAGGTAGCAAATGCCCTACCCGCTGTGTTATCGCTCCAGTCCCAAGGAGACAGAACTTTCTGGGAAGTGAGTATAACTCAACATTCCAGGGTGAATTCTACCTCTACCACCACCTGCCCGTGTTACTGTGAACAATAAAGCTTATGAGATGACCTGCCTGAGGTCATCAGGAGCTGAAGTAATGCTAGCACAGTCTCCCCAGAGACTTCTGGTGACCAAAGCTTCCCAGAGAATACCCCTGAAAGTGAGTTTCTTCTGGGGTTCTGTGATTGTCCAGGGCTGCTTCGAATCCTCCTTTATTTGTGTGTTCAGTGCTGAATACTGGAGTACTGACCTTACCAGCATTTCTACGGACACAGTGTTCTGTGCTTAGTGATTTTAAGCAGTACCATCCAGTGTCCTCACTGGGCTGTTGGCTTGTTTGGTTTTTTTTTTTGTACTATGTAGTAAGAGTTGATGGCCTCCCAAGTAGCATTCAGGGTTTACTCTCAGAAACAATTCGGATGGCTAAGTCCTCTATAGCAGGACCAAGTTTCTACTTCCTGCTCCTGGGTCTTCTGGTCTCTGTATGGAGGTCTGAGTCTGAAGCTCACTTCTGACAGAAATCCTCTGCCAGCCTGGTAGGATGGCTCAGCTCCAGGGTCAGCAATGTGATGCTGCTTTGGCCCTTGAGGTGCCAGGGACCACCAGGGCCACCCCATTGGTACTTGGGGCCTCTAGCGCCAGAGAGGCTCAGGAGGTTATGCAGTGCTGGGGATCAAGTATGGGCCCCAATGCATGCAAAACATGTGCCCTGTGATATTTTCCTAGCTTATAATAAGTAAATTTTTATACTTAGCACTTGTAACATTTAAAAACTTTAAAATATATAATATATAAACAAATATGTAATAAATAATGTATAGCACTTTAGCATTGTCCTCCCGTTGTTCATCAATTTGCTTGAGTGGGCACCAGTAATGTCCCCATTGTGAGACTTTTTGTTACTGTTTTTGGCATATTGAATACGCCACGGGGAGCTTGCCAGGCTCTGCCGTGCAGGCGGGATTCTCTCGGTAGCTTGCCGGGCTCGCTGAGAGGGACAGCTGTGTGCAAGGCAAATGTCCTACTCACTGCGCTGTCACTCCAGCCTATAAATAACAATGAAAAAGAACAATTAAATTAAATTAAAATATTTTTAAGTAAATACAAATATATACTATATAATAAATAATATTTAACCTCTTGGTTTTATTTTTTCTATTTGGTTTTTAATTGTTATATATATATAATAAAATTTTTACTTGTTCTTTGTTTTTATTGTTCTTCCATTTCATGTACATGTAAATAATTCTGTTTTGCCAGCTTTGAAAGCTTGATTCTACGTAGAAACTATTCCAAATCCAAGGACCTCCTGGTCTGGGAGGTCCTCAGGTCTGACCTCAACCCGCATCAGCATCACTTGCGGGTTTAACCCTGATTCCCGAGTGCTAGGGCTGGGGGGTAGTTCAAGAGAATGTACGTATCTAGAAAGTTCTTAGGTGAAGCTAATGCTGAGACTAATGTTACTGGTCTAAAAGCAGCTCACTGCCTCAGATAAGTTGAGGTACACCCAGGGGTGGTGATTGCAGTCAGTCATCTGCATGAATGTATTACTCCAGAGGTTAAAGATTATCCAGATGCAGGCTGAGAGATCAGGCAGTTCTACTAAAGTAAAACCTGCTCTTAGGGCCAAGTTATCATTTATAATTTGATTCCTAAAAAGAGTATTACCAAAAAACGAAGGTAGGGAAGATTTTTCTGCTGGCTTCACTTCTTCCCACACTTCATTACCTCCTAAGTACAATTAGTGGGTCCACCCCCTCCGGTGCCTGTTCTCTTCTTTCCTCCCCTAAATCTACAGTGGCTGATTATCTTGAGGTTTGTATAGGCTTTGTGGTCTGAATTATTAGCTCCCCAGTAATTTGAGATCCATTCAAATTTCTGTTCTTAATTTTCTACCACTCACTCAGGTTGAGAAGGAAGCCATTTGGTAACTATTTGGAAATTGTGTTCATAAAACATTTGCTTAATCCCACACCATGTTTCTAAAACCCCAAACAAACTTGGCTATTGCAATGGAAAGTAGGTGTCTGAGATCTAGCTTCAATGCCCCTGATGGTGAAGGTGCAAGAGTTCTATAAGGCTCTTTGACCAAAACAAAGAAGAAGGCCCCAGCAATGCTCCAGCTTGCCCTGCCTCTGCTTGTGAGGTCTGCGGAGAAAAGCCCGGCAACGAGCAATCCAGGAGTTATGATAGTGTGGAGAGGGTCAAGGAAATTTCAAGAACAGAGAAAACTGTGAGAGAACATGTTGTGTTGTTGGATATCTCCTAACATGAGGGAGAGGAGGGTGTTGACACTGCTGCATTGTCAGGTCTTCTAGGGATTAATGTCTCCTCAGAATGTGATATGAGCCCAAGATGATTCTGACAAGTGTCAGCTGGAGTGTTGACTGGTTAGAGTAAACTTCCAGAGGGTTAGACCCCAGGGGTTTACTCAAACATTTGGGGAGATCTCTAAGCTTTGCATAGCATTAGCCCCACAAGACTTGATGCATTCACTCAAAAGGTAGAGAAAAGTGATCTAGCAAGGAGATGGCCAGACTTCTGGGTAACCTGAGGTTACAGAAGAATACTGAAATCAATAGTTCTGGTGTGTTTGACCTCAATCCTTTGCCATGTTACTTCAATCTGAAGAAAGTGCTTGTTGGTTTAGTAATAATCTCTGAATGTCCACTAGGACTGGTTGTGGGTCAGACGCTGAGGAGGACACCTTCTCTGAAAAGAGGTGAAGACAAGGAAACGTGAGGTTACACTCCCTGTGTTGCCCTGAGGATGGGTGTGGGGAGCTGTGAGGGACAAGCAGTGCAGTCATGGTGGGTGAGGCTGGGAAGCAGAGTGGGCTGGGTTTTTTTTGGCTTAGTCATTACTTTACTCTGCATGGGAAGAGTAGGGACTCCTAGAGGGGATTTGATCTGAGGCATATCAAATTTAGCAAGGTTGTTCTGACTGTGCTATGGGGATTGGTCTGAAGGAGAGTGGGAAGGAACAATTAGGAAACAAGTGTAGAAGGCAGAATGCAGGAGAGATGAGGATAGATGGCCTGGACCAGTGTGTCGTATAGGAAATTGAGTATAATCCAGGATATATTTTTAAGGTAGAAGCAACAAAACTTGCTAACAAATAATAAGATTTTGAAAGAACAAAAATCCCTACAGGACCTGAATAGATACTTTCCAAAAAGGTAGACAGAGCACCAGCAGACATCTCAAAGAGCTCTCAATAGCACTAATCATCAAAGAACTTGGATTCAAAACCACAGTGAGAGATCATCTTGCACATGATAGAATCACAGCTCATCGGAAAGATGAGAGGTATCAAGTCATGGTAAGAATGTGGAAAAAGGAACCCTGGTGCATTATAGAAATGTAAAATGATGCAAGTATTATGGAAAACTGAATGAAGACTGCTCAAAAAAATAAAATTGATACTACCAGCTGACCTAGTAATCTGACTTCCTATATATCCAAAAGAAATTAAATCAGTCAAAACACATATGCGTTCTCATGTACATTGCAGCATTATTCACAACAGCCAAGATGGGGAAGCAACCCAACTTTCTAGAAATGAATTAATAGATTTTTTTAAAGTTGGACTGGAAAGATAATACAGCAGGTAGGGAGCTTGCCTTGCATGCGACTGACCTGGGTTCAATTCCCGGCATTTCACATGGTCCTTGAGCACTGCCAGGAGTTATTCCTGAGTGTAGAGCCAGGTGTGGACCAAAAACAAACAAAAAATGTATATCTATGTATATATATATACACACACATAAATATAGATTTGTAATACACATAGTAGAACATTATTCAACTATAAAAAGAATAAAATCCTGCCATCTGCTGCAACATAGATAGACCTGGATAGCATTATGCTAAGTGAAATAAGTTAGACTGAGCAAGACAAATTCTGTGTTATCTCATATGTGGAATCTAAAACAACAGAAAATGTATAGAAACAGCGCAGGGTGATAGTTTCCAGAAATGGGGGGCATATAATGCTTATGGTGAAATTGGTTTCTCCCCACACTAAACAACAGGCCTTCAGCTTGGAGGGGCAATGTGCCTGATGTCATGTTTTAGAGCTCAGATGGGAATGAACCCTTGGCTTAAGGAAAACAGCAGGACCTTAAAGACAGGACTCAGAAACACAGCAGGATTGGAGGCGAGACCTTGGGTACTTGTTTGTGTTCATGACTACAGGTTTATGGAAAGGCCTTGGCACGGTGCCAGCTTTGCTTCCCTTTGCATAAATTGTAGGGGCAAGGTGCAGTAGGGAGTGAGCAAGCCAGGTAGGATACTAGCTAAGGGTGCTGTCATGCTGTTGCTGCTGTTCCAGCTGCTGAAATGAACCCAGGGAATGAGAGGGGGCAGAGGTGGGAGGGAGAGAGGGAGATTCCAGGTGCCCCAATAAGTGTGCAACCTTCAGCAACCTACAACCAAGTTTCTGAGCGCTAGAAGACATTGAAACCACAATTAAAAGAAAGGGAAGGGGAATTTGAGCAATAGTACAGTGGGGAGGGTGTTTGCCTTGCATGCGGATGACCCAGGTTTGTTTCCCCAGCATCCCATATGGTCCCCTGAGCACCACCAGGAGTAATTCCTGAGTGCAGAGCTAGGAGTAACCCCTGTGCATCACCAGATGTGACCCAAAAAGCAAAAAAAAAGAGAGAAAAGAAAAAAAAGAAAGGGAAGGGGAATTATATAGAGACAATTAAGACACAGAGAGAAACAATCCCTGTAGATAAGGCCTGGGGACTCTCCAGGGAGTCAATCTTTAAAACTATTGTTTGCAGCTCTGCCATGAGGCTGTTCCTGTCACAGATTCTAGAGTAGAATGAGACAAATCTCTGCTAAATGTTTATGAACAGCACATTTACCAAAGTTGAAGTGGACTAGGTGAATTGAGGGGCTCTGATTTTTATTTTTTGTTTTTTTTGTCTGTTTGTTTCTTATTTTTCTTCCAACATAAAAACACAGACTTAAGTCATGATGCCCTACAGACAACAGCCCAAGGACACGCCACATGCTAACTGCTTCTGTCCACTTTCTCTCATGGAACCAGCTCCTTTCCTGACTGAAAGCTTCCCAAAGTTTCATGCACTCTGGAAAGTCATCCACTCACCTCTGCATAGATGTGGATATACTCTATGTGGGGGAGTGGGCGGACAGGAGAACTGTGTGTTTGTGTGTGTGTGTGTGTGTGTGTGTTTGTACGCGCGCGCACGTGTGTTCTCCCAGGAAAGAATCATCCTTCTGCTGCTTCAAATTTTTTGTCATACTGTTCCTCTAAGGAACATGGGGTATACCTGGGAATGTTGCTCAAAGACTTGGAGTTCCCTCATTGCCCCACAATGCTGAATGCAATTCTAGACCAGAGAAAATGCCATTGGGCTCCCAACCACCAAAAGTGTGGAAACTGATACTGCCACAACCAAGTGTCTGACCCCTGGACACAGCACCAACAGCAACAACCACAAAAGGAAGGGGGGAAACAACTGTGATAATAAGCATGATAGCAAAAAATTCTTAGAGGTTTCTCATACATAAAATGGTAAAAACATGTAAAATTAAAGTTAATTGAGGGGTTTGAAGAATACACAGGAGTTAAAAGGGCTCGCCTTGGGGCTGGAGTGATAGCACAGCGGGTAGGGCGTTTGCCTTGCACGCAGCCAACATGGCCAACACAGGTTCAATTCCCAGCATCCCATATGGTCCCCTGAGCACCGCCAGGAGCAATTCCTGAGTGCATGAGCCAGGAGTAACTCCTGAGCATCGCTGGGTATGACCCAAAAGAAAGCAAAAAAAAGGGGGGCTCACCTTGAACATGAAAAACCTCAGTTTTATCCTAGCACCCACTTTATGCCCTGAACACCTCTATGTGTAGCGCCAAAGCCAACAAATAAAATAACTAGAATAAAAATAAATTTTAAATGTCTTAACTGAGCCTGGGGGTTGACAAGTGGCTAAAAGTGTCTCAGCTATTAAGAGTAAGGCCATGAGGTCAATCTCTGAGGCCTCTTATATGTGTCTTCTGGCATTGATCCCATAACTTTATTATTGGGGATCCCCCCCCTCAGTGATGCAACAGTGTGAGATCTTCAGCACACAGGTGTGTGTGAGCATAACCACAAAAGTGTGGCAGCCCCAGTGAGCATCACAACTAAAGATGTGCCAAGCACCATGGCCAGGATGACAATTTCTGGAGAGCCTGTGTGTGAGCACCTCAGTGGCCCCTGGTGATCACTATGATCAGCATGTACATGAGCAACACTAAGAGAGTGGGACCCCTGCTGAACTTGTGTGCGGTTCTCAGACTAGCCTGTGGTCAAGTGTGCAAGCTCTGCAAATACATTTGGAACTTGGGGTTATCACAACAACAACAACAACAACAACAACAACAAAGGAACAGGAAGAGGGGTTAAAGTTATCATAAAGTAAATGATTTTAACTATCATTTATAATGTCCTGTGTCCAGGGGTCAGACACTTGGTTCTGGTGGTATCAAGTTCCACATTTTTGGTGGCTGGGAGCCCAATGGCATTGTCTCTGGACTAGAATTGCATTCAGCATTGTGGGGCAATGAGAGAACTCCCCAAAAATAGGTAAGGTAAGGTAAAGGCCCTCCCGTTGATCGTCGATTTGCTCGAGCGGGCCCAGTAACGTCTCCATTGGAGACTTTGTTGTTACTGTGTCTGGCATATCGAATACTCTCGGTAGCTTGCCGGGCTCTCCGAGAGGGGCGGAAGAATCGAACTCGGGTCAGCCATGTTGGCCGCTTGTAAGGCGAACGCCCTACCACTGTGCTATCGCTCCAGCCATAAGGAACGATATGGCAGCGCCGTATTTATTGAATGCATTTTAGATATTATGGCATTATATACAAAAGAACTCGCTTGAACTCAATGACAAACCAATAGGTATGCTTTAGAGAGATAAATAAGTAATAGATATTTGATAACTCCTGAAGAATACCAGCTAATACAAAATAAAACAGGTTTGAGGGACCTAAGAGATAGCTCAATTGGGGGCTGGAGAGATACACAGAGGGTAGGGCGTTTGCCTTGCATGCGGCCGACCGGGGTTCAATTCCCAGTATCCCATATGGTCCCCTGAGCACCACCAGGAGAAACTCCTGAGTGCAGAGCCAGGACTAACCCCTGTGCATCGCCAGGTGTAACCCAAAGAGCAAAAAGAGAGAGAGAGAGAGAGAGAGAGAGAGAGAGAGAGAGAAAGAGAGAGAGCTCAATGAACTAGAGTATGTTTTGCATGTAGAAAGCCCAGGTTCAATCCCTGGCACCTCATGGTCCCCCAAGCACCAAACTAGAAATAGCCCTTGCTTACCACTGGATATAGCCCCCAAGCCAAAAACCAAACAAAGACATGGAGATGTGTATTTATCTATTTACTCCTATTTACTCTTCAGTCTTTGTTTGTTCCCCTATGTAAGTTTCTTAACCTTTTCCCCACCATGGCCCTTTTTCTTCTTATTTCCTTCCTGTGATACCCCTGTCCTACCAGTCAGTCCCCTGGTCTTTCTTTGAGCCCTTTACCCTAAGAATGCAATGGCCTCCTTTTGTACCATTGAAATATTCTAGGTACCCACAGAGGAGCCATATTCCCCTCACTGAGAAATTTTCCCAACATCATGATGACTTTTAAAGATACACACAATAGCCCCTATGTAACTTAAAATACCCTTTTCTTCACAAATCACCGGTATATGTTCCATATGTACTGACCAGCTAGACTGCACATCTCATGTTCTAATAGAGTAGATGAAAATTCTCCTGAGTTACAGTTGACTGATAGTTGGGAAGATACCGTATCTATGTCAAGCATATCTTTTCAGGTAGCAAGAGGCCAAACAACTGATGTTGTTCCTCTGAAGGGGGCAGAAAAGATCTCTACATATTCAACACAGCAAGAGCACAGCCTTGGGTAGAACATCTGTTCTCATGTCAATTGCAACATTCCCTGGAACTCACACTGAGTTCAGAGGGCAGTCAGAGGTGAGCAGTGTTCTGTCTGCAGTGCATGCGTACACATCCTCAGGTATGCACACAAGTACACTCCTCTTAATCTGTCCCTCCCTGAGGACAGCCAGGGGCTGCCACTGAAGCCTTCCAAGGTCTCCACTCAAGCATCCTGACCCAGAGTCAGAAATTCATGTTCTAAGAGATAACAAATCCCAGCCTGTTCTTCTCTCAGTCAGGAGATCACTGCCACCTCTGGACAAACAATGCTTTTTGAAGAGGGAATATTTTATATTTATATTCCTTTCTTGAAGTCTACTAGATATAAAATAGTTTCAAAACAAAACTACAGATACATAATAGAAATAGTCATACATAATACATAATACATTTATATGAAATACAATTATATGTGTTACTGATAATTAATACTCAATAATCTATACTACATAGTCCGGTATTATGACCATGACTTTATTACATATACTTATGGAAAAATATAAAAGAATTCATAATATAGTTATTATGTACTATCTATACCAACGTTATTTACCCTTTTTCCTCCCTTCTGACCTTGATTCTTCCTGTGTCTCCCTGTTCTAGTAGTTGACAACCTACCTAGTCTTGTACTGTGGTCCTGTTTATGTGATTTTTACTTGTGCCCCCCTTGCAATATCCTGGGAGCCCATAGTGGGGCCATGTGACCCTTGGTTAAGAAATGCTGATCTATATAATATTGTATGTAGATAGTATAGATATGGTATGATATATCTTATTATATACATATCCCTATAAAACATTATTCCTTTATTGCTTCCATTACATAGTTTAATGTGGAAATATTTCTAGCTTCGGATATTATTTTTACATAACCATTTCTATATCTATATATTTCTATATAGAGAGAGAAGTATTAGCCTCTTCTGCTAGGCCTTGCTGAGGTGACAGACAATTTGCCTCATGCTTTAGGCACATAAAGGATACTATTTAGGCCTCAATGTTCTGGTTAAGCCTAGATAAAATTTTGGGAAATCCAGGCTATTAGATTACTCTGGGAAACTAGTAAAGGTCAGTGGCACTTAACAACTTTGGCTAGTGGCCCCAGGTCTTATCTTTGTTCGAGAAAGAAGCCAAAGCAAGAATGTAACTCAGATCCAGGGAAATTATATGCCCAGTCCTGGAATTCATTCCACATTTGGCCTTCTTTTCCCAAGAGAAGACTGCCACTATTACAACCAAAATCACTAAAATAAAGGTGCATCTTTAAATTCCTGAAATTCCATAATATTTTAAACTAAAGACAAATCTAGAAAAAAATAAATGAAAAAAATCAGACAAAAGAGAATCCCTGTGTGTGCACATGTGTGCACATGCAAGCACGTACACATACACACACACACACACACACCCACACACACACCTCAAGGTTCTGAAAAGGGACCCCAAAGGGAAAATAAAATTTAGGAGGTTTGTTGAACCCACTGTAGAGCTGATCCAGAATTTAAATTGATTCCATAATTTATTGCATTTTAATTAGCAATCACTGGAGACCAAGTATTGTTTACTCTCTTGTTAGGGGCCCTGGTTGGAAACAAATACCAGAGATTCTTAATAAGGATGAGTTATATTTACTGTTTTCCATTTTACAGTCTTGTTATAATCATCACAAGAAGAGATTCATTTAGTGCTCATCTGTTCTTGGTATGACATTTGTTGACCACTAGGGTGACATAAAATCTGAGCAGACCCTGTAAGCTGAGAAAGCACCCCTCCACCTCACCCCCCACCCCCCTGCCCCGCATCATGCTGACTCCTTCATTGTTTTCAATAATATAATTTACAGTGCAAATGCCTCTGGCTTAGGTTAGATGACATGAGTTCCCAAGGGCCATCGTCACCCAAAATGCATCTAAATGACTATTGTTGGTTATTTATTTTGAGTAGAATACTTCCACAAACAGCAGACAGCTGCATTTGCAAGCAGCACTTCTACAAGGAAAGAGCAGAGGTGCTCTGTCCACGCTATGAACACCCATCAGAGGCAGACCACACTTGTTTTACTCTTTATTTTTGTTTGAAGTATTAATAAAACATCAATTGTTATTAATGCCATTTCTCCAGGACTAACCAGAACTTCTGCAGTTTCCAAACAGTTCTTGCTATTACTACTCAAACAGGAAGACACCTGAGCTGCTTATGGTTTGGGGCTTTCTGAAGTAATACATTTCCTAGGGAGCACTCTGAGTCATGTCCTCACCGGGAATGTTACAAAGTGCTTCTTAAATACCACTGCTTGTAATTACAGTGACATCCATCTGTCATTCCAGCTCTGCCTCTTGAACTGGGCATCTCCACAGGTGATCAAGCTCATTATCTCAAATCTAAAGGATATTCTTTCAAATGAAATAGGAGGACTAGATTCTATAAGGCCTCAAAAAATATATATTTTGTGTAACCTGAATGTATATATTCTATGAGACTTTTCAAAACGGGATTTCCCCCCCCCAACACACCCCAAAAGTAGGTGAAATAGCTGGCATTGTTTATTTACTTCCCTTTTTCTTTTTTAACCCAGTTTTTCCACCCAGCCACAGAGGCACCAATCTATGCCCAGGTTTTAATTAAACCTGACTCCTTGTTTAAAAGCTCCTATTGTTCTTCTCATTTAAATAGGATTCTTCTTAGATCTTTAACAAGACCACAGAGGAGTAATAAATCTAAGTAATTGTCCTTATTAAGAGGAGATTATTCTCACAAGACTATAACAGTCACCAAAGTAACTAAAGCCATTTCCAGCTAGCACTTAAAGGATCCTCCTCTTACCCAAATACAGAAATGCCTCGTTAGTCACTTTCTTTTGCAACTCAAATTAAATTAGATGGCATTCTGTTTATTTTTCATATCTTTTGCTAACTGAAGATTTCTCCCTCTGATGATATTAATCAAAAATAACCTCATGTCCAACTGCTCTGAGTTCATGGAGTAACTCCCTCCCTCCCTCCCTCCCTCCCTTCCTTCCTTCCTTCCTTCCTTCCTTCCTTCCTTCCTCTTTTTCACAAGTAGTGCCTAAATTGTTGATATGCCAGGCACTCTGCTACATATTCATGGTTCATAGATAAGAGACATATTTCTTTGGATAATGTATCCATTCATCTAATATTTACTAAACATCATCCTTGTATAAGGCGCTATAGTAGAAGCTGAGTTTCAGAAGGAAAAGTCAGACTCAGTCCTTTCTTCTTGGAATTTAAAATGTAGTAACATTGACATTAAACTCCTAATTATAAAGCTATTAATTGCCATCATGGCAAAAAAATATAAAAAAAGAAACATGATGCCACACAGGCATTTTCCTGAGAGTTAGAATCAATGTCCTCACAATTGCCCATTTAGTTTTTTTCTATTTCAGATAGTAAATCTATGCTTTCTTATCCTGTAAAATTTCTAGGGAAGCTTTCTCATCTCCAAAATTCTTAGGCAGGCTATGGCTCCTGAGGTTTTTTTGTTTCAGTTTTTATTTAAATCCCATATTCTGAACTAGCCACCCTTGGTTAGAGAAAGCTAATTTGATATATCTAAATCTAGCTATATAACTTGACATCTTTGTCAAAGACAATGAAGGTAGTACTCATCAAAGCTTTGATTCGGAATTTTATATATGGACCCAAGTATATATTCACAGGAATCTGAAAAAAATGGGAGCTTGGGAAAGGTCTTTGTGCCCCCAAAAAGGAAATGTTAGTTGTCAGCCATATAGGCTCCAGTCTTTGCAAAGTTTTGAGGGCACAGCTTACAACAGCTTAGCTCCTTTTTGTTTGTTTGTCTGTTTGTTTGTTTTGGGGCCACAACCAATTTACTCCTGCCTCTATGCTCAGAAGTCACTCCTGATAGACTTAGGGAACAGTATGGTGTATCAGGAATAGAATCCAGATCAGCCATGTGCAAGGCAAATGCTCTACCCACTACACTATCACTCTACCCCCCACAATAGCTTAGCTCTAATATACACTTCATGTGGAGTATATAATAATCTCTTGTAGAGAACTGTTCATATAAGCTGGTAAGTTGCTTGCCTTACAAATGTCTAGTAACAAGCAATTTATAAGTGTTACCTTCAAAAGTAATTCTAGCACACAAGATAGAAGTAGCCTAGAGCTATGTAGAGATAAGGATCGAAAGCTTCTTGCAGTGAAAATTATCCATCATATACTAAAGACACAGACTTTCTTTCACCTGTCCAACAAATCAAAAAGTTTTCTCAAGAACAAGATCAGCAGTCAAGCTTTTTGAATGTCTTTGCTATGGCCTTCACTATCTTTGTACATGGTCTGGACCCGAGCCTTGCAAACTCAGCTCATTAATAACCTAAAAGCAGATCCAATAATTTATTAGAGACTCATTGACTAAGTACTTGAGCCAAAGAATTAAAGAAACTTGCCAAATAACTGCACTAAAAAATGACTACTATAGGGTCTAAAATGCTCAAAAGTACGTGTTCATCTGAAGGCAGATTATAAGCCGGGGTTGGAATATTGCTTGAAATGACACGTGGGCTGAAACATGGGGTTATGGAATCAGAGCAAGAAGAGATAACTGACTCAAATGTTTAATGGAATCAAACCAATAAAGAATGATTCTCTGTCTGCCCACATAACTGAAAGTAATGGGCCAGAGGAATAGAATTCAACTGACTCCACTCTTTTTATTATCTTTTAAGAAGCCTGGTTTGCACTGGCCAAGCAAGTGAAAACAGAGGTAGACAAATGGGACTATCTTAAACTAAGAAGCTTCTGCACCTCAAAAGAAACAGTGACCAAAATACAAAGACAGTCTACAGAATGGGAAAGGATATTCGCCAAATACACATCTGATAAGGGGTTGATATCAAGGATGTACAAAGTACTGGTTGAACTCCACAAAAAGAAAACATCCAACCCCATCAAAAAATGGGGAGATGAAATGAATAGAAACTTTCACAAAGAAGAAATCCGAATGGCTAAAAGGCACATGAGAAAATGCTCCACATCATTAATCATCAGGGAGATGTAGATCAAAACAACAATGAGGTATCATTTCACACCACAGAGACTGGCCCACATCCAAAAGAACAAAAGCAACCAGTGTTGGCGTGGATGTGGCGAGAAAGGGACCCTCCTTCACTGCTGGTGGGAATGCCGACTGGTTCAGCCCTTTTGGAAAACAGTATGGACGCTTCTCAAAAAATTAAAAATAGAGCTTTCATTTGACCCAGCAATACCACTCCTTGGAATATATCCCAGAAAGGCAAAAAAGTATAGTTGAAGTGACATCAGCAATTGTTTGTTCATTGCAACACTCTTTACAATAGCCAGAATCTGGAAAAAACCTGAGTGCCCGAGAACAGATGACTAGTTAAAGAAACTTTGGTACATTCACACAGTGGAGTACTATGTAGCGGTTAGAAAAGACGAAGTCATGAAATTTACATACAAGTGGTACTACATGGAAAGTATCATGTTAAGCGAAATGACTCAGAAAGAAAGGGATAGACATAGAAAGATAGCATTCATCTGGGAAACATAAAGTAACAAAACAGGAGACTAACACCCAAGAATGGCCGAGATTAGTACCAGGAATTTTACTCCATGGCTTGGAGGCCAACCACACATGCTAGGGGAAAAGGGAGCTCAGATACAGAAGGGAACACCAAATAAAGGTGTTGGGAGAATCCTCCCAGGATGGGAGAAGCATGCTGAATGTAGACTATAGACCAAACATGATTGTCACCCATTGCCTCTTTTGCAAACCACAACACCCAATAAGAGAGAGAGAACAAAAGGGAATGCCCTGCCACAGAGGTAGGGTGGGATGGGGGGGTGGTGGTGGCATGGGGGGTGGGAGGAATACTGGGATCCGTGGTGGTGGGAAATGGGCACTGGTGGAGGAATAGGTATTTGATCATTGTATAATTGAAACCCAAGCACAAAAATTTGTAAGTCTACAACTGTACCTCAGGATGTCTCACTAATAAAAATTTTAAAAAATAAAAATAAAAAAATAAGAAGCCTGGTTTGGGGAAGAAGAGGGGTCCTAAAAATAGTTAAAGTGGATGGAAAAAGGTAGAGAGGCAATAAAAACAGATGTAACTACTTCATTTTGGGATCCAGTCCCAATTGCTTTATAAGTTAAGGTCCTTCACTTGTGTGCAAAGTCCCAATAGTATATGCACTGATTCCATAATTTCTAGCCTTCAGAATTGACTAGCTGTTCTTCCAATGAACATAGTTTTCCTTTTTCCATGAGTAACTAGAATCCCATTGTGCATATATAACTCACATTTATTCATTTGCCATTTGGTGGGCAAGAAGGTTGATTCCTACTCTTGGCTATTTAAACAATGCTACAATAAACACAGGAGTTCCTATATCACTACAAATTAGTGGTTTGGGATTTTTCAGGTAAATGCCCAGCATGAAATAAGTTAGCTGGTATTAAATTTCTATTTTTAGAGTTTTTGAGGAGACCACACTCCAGTTTACACTACACTGATAGTATATGAGGGTTCTCATTTCTCTAGAACCTAATCAACACGTTTCTTGTTCTTCTGGTATGAACATTCTAACTAGTGTAAGTAGTATATATTATGGTTTTGATTTGCAGTTGCCTAATAAGAAGAGAAGATGAGCCTCTTTTCATGTGCCTATTCACCATTTGTACATTTGGAAATCATCTTTGTAGAATGTTCTACTCAGATCTTCTGCCTGTTTTTCAGTCATCTGTGTTGAGTTTTATAAGTTTTTTTTTAATATTTCTGATATTGGGGCTAAAGAGATAGTACAGCACATTGGGTGCTTCCCTTGTATGTGGCCAACCCAGGTCAATCCCCAGCTTTCCATATTGTCCCCTAAGACCCACCTGGAGTAAAACCTGGATGCAGAGCCAGGATTAATCCCTGAGCACCACTGGGTATCGCCAAAAATAGCCAAAATAAATAGATAAATATTTTAGATATTAATTCTTTGTTGGATGTACAATTTGCAATATCATCTGGGCTGGAGCGATAGCACAGCGGGTAGGGTGTTTGCCTTACAAGCGGCCAACATGGCCGACCCGAGTTCGATTCCTCCGCCCCTCTCGGAGAGCCCGGCAAGCTACCGAGAGTATTCGATATGCCAGACACAGTAACAACAAAGTCTCCAATGGAGACGTTACTGGGCCCGCTCGAGCAAAATCGACGATCAACGGGAGGGCCTTTACCTTTTTACCTTTATCTCCAGAAACAGTAGAATGCCTAATTGAAAGATGCTTTTTTTCAAATCTTAAGATTGTTCTGCAAGTCAAAATATGCCACACCTTCTGCATTCTGGACTTTTTTATGGGTCCACTTTTTTTATGGATGAATAGGGTAGACTTATATTTCTAGTTTGTTCCCTTTGTAGAATTTTTACTACACACTCCATTCATTTCATTTCTTATATTACCAGATCCATTTCTTGCCAAACAAAGAGGCTGTTCTACATGTGTTCCCTTTCCTAACATGGCTTCTCATAGCTCAGAAAAGAAGATGAACAACTTAGTATCTAAGGGCCTCTGACTTAATAACTGAACACATAAGAATAAAAATCTGGGGCAGAAAAATATTACAGGGGTCAAGGCACTTGCCTTACACAGAGCTGACCCTGGTTAGCTGCCCAGCAGTACATATGGTCCCCTAGCACTGCGAGGAGTTATTCCTGATCATAGCTAAATGTGACTCTAAAACGAAAAACAAAAGAATGAAGCATGAAGATGGAACAGAAAATTTGTAGCTAGGATTGAGAATTACTTTTAGTTTTCAGATCATCACCCATGGAAGTGTCCTCATTACTGTATGTGGCCAAAACCACTGGTGCTCACTCAAACCCATAGGTGAGTACTCCACTCTGAGGCCTAGACCCTAAATGCACAGAGACACCTCTGATCCCTGCATTTGCCATCTCTTTGCCTGGAAAAACGCTCTGAGATTTCAGAGTCACACATATTGTCAGGAACTGATAAGCCTGAGGTCACTAGACCAGTGACATTCATCTCAACTTTTGTGTGAATGAGGAATAACTTCTATTGTTTAGGACAAGGATATAAGGTCGAAATTTGTAATCACACTTAATCTAGGGAGCATTTGCATCCTGTGAGTAAGATGTTGCCAATACTCCATGGATTTTTTCTTTAGGCCCATTAATCCTCTTTTCTGATATATAAACATCTATGTACCTACCACTCAGGATATTTTACCTCTGGGAATCTAACCAGCATCCTATTTTCCAATACATCTGTAAATTTTCTCGCTAAATAAATATTTCTGGTGGAAAAGAACGATTACACCTAATATTGTGCCCAAATTTATCTGGGGATCCCTTAAAATAGACTCTGCTTTAAGGCCAAGTCTGTGCTAAGGTCCTTGCAGAGTAACCAGATCACAGCTTGAAAGCAAGTGCAAGCCAGTGCCTGTTGCCTATCAGAGCTTCCACCAACACTGATTGACTCTCCACATCCTAAAGAACAAGCCAGAAACAAGTCAAGAGGTAAGCACTGGTGGGAGGTATTGAAGAGCAGGAAGGAGTGATCTAAGAGCCAAGTGCTTGAGGGCCACAGCTGCCTGCATTGAAGGGATGGGTGGCATAGTGCATTGCACTTCCCAGGGGACATGTCTTTTAGGTTCACTGTAAAATTAGGTAGTAAATAAAGGCAGTGCCCATATATTCACTGCCCCAAAGATGCATAGTCTCCCTTGTGATCAACCTCTCCCACCAGAGCCATACACTTGTTACAGCTACTGTACCTACACTGACACATCATTACCACCCAACATCCACAGTGTATGTTAGAATTGTTCTTGGGGCTGTACATTCTATGGATTTTGTCAAATGTCTAATTGACTTGAAATCCACCATATAGTATAAAGCAGAATGGTTCTGCTGCCCTACGAATCAAAAGTTCATTTTTACAATGGCCATAAATAAATAACTTTGTCCACAGCTTTCTCTTAGAAAGCATTTTCCTAGCACACAGACAAAAGACCTCCCAAATTCTTCAACTATCCATGTGGGAAGGGGATAGCCCAGGTAGGATCCTGGCAGATGTGAATGGAGCATTCCCAGCATTCTCTGGAGTTTAGCTTGAGAAAATAATAAGAATCCTATAGGATCAGTGATCTCACTCATTTGGACTACAGTAAATCTCTTCTATATTACTCTCAGCCTCTGAGAATATTATATTGGGTCTCATTTTATTAAAGAATGTCATGCATACCCAGAAGTCGCTATTTAATTTTTAGCTGCAAGATACAATTTTGAAAAACCATTATCTAGAAAGTGCAATAATCAAACAATGTAATCATGAGTGTTAAGCCTCCTTGGAATATTATTTTAAATGCTCGCCAGCTGGAAGCAAAAATTGACAAGGAAGTGGTGACTTGGTTGGCTTTTGAATTTGTCAAAGCATCTACACTTTTCAACAAACTCTGTTTGTTAAAATTTGTTTTGCGTCTCCACGATTGTTTCTAAAATATGAAGGAATGCAAAATACTTAAACAAGAAAGACGGTTTTGCATTTTCTATTCCTCTCAGCCTAAGATTCAGGATTAAATCACTTTAAGACACACAACTGAATCCTTTCTCAGAGGAGTCAGACTGTTCACATACATCACCAGTAGCCTCTGAGTCTCTGGCTGTTCTGTGAGATGAGACTCATAAATTTTGTGACATATGGAAAATATCAGAAAACCACAGCCTGCATAGTAAGAGGGTCCAGAAAGCAGGACTCCCATGGACATGAAATTTGTGGCAGTTCACCCATTCTTCCCATCATCTCCTCCCAAACCTCCCCACCTCCATCTCTGGGACCCAGTGGAGATCCCAGTAGGATGGTGGGTCACAAAGTTCCCCAGAATGGATGTCCACTTTGAGGGCTCTGCCCTGTGCCATATGTGTCTCCTCCCATCTATGGTACCCTTCTGCCCAGGTGCACACCCGTTCTCTTCCCAACCCCTCCCTCATGCTGTTTTCCATTGTACCCTAACTTGCAAGTGAATCTTTATTCTTGGTCATTGAACATCGGAGACCAAAATATAGCTTTTATTTTCCATTTTTCTCAAAACTTTACACAGGAACTCGAGAATGAACAGAGGGACTCTCCTGTTACGGAACTTAGGGATTGGAAGAAGCTTTGATTTTGTTTCTTTTTTTTTTTTAAGGTAGTTATAGTAATTTGGGGATCAGAGATATAGTAGCAGGTAGGGCATTTGCCTTGCACATGGATTTCCCTTGACCTGGATTCAATTCCCAGCATCCCATATGGTCTCCCTGAGCTGCCAAGAGTGATCCCTGAGCACAGCTGGGTGAGACCCCCCAAAATTTTATAGAGATTTCATTGAGAACCCACTGAAATTATACAATTCCATCTGTTTTTAGATTAGTTACAAAGTTATTCAATCACAGAAGTGATTTTATGACATTTCACCATGCCCCAGCCCTTGACAAATCCTTTGTCCCTTAGGAGACATTGCTGATTTCCCCCCTTAGACCCTCTCCCCTGGTAACTTTTATCTCTTACACGGATTGACTTTAGTTCCTGGTTCTGTTATTCACGCTAGTTCCATGGTCTCAGGCAAGATCCTTCACTTCTCTATTTTCCTGTCTACAAAATGAGAATGAGGGCTCAAGAGAGAGCACAGAGGTTAAGGCACTTAACTTGCACATTGCCAACCTGGGTTCAATCCCTAGCACTGCATACAATGCCAGGTGTGGCCCAAGAACAAAATGAAGATGGTCATTGCTACTAGGATACTGCGACTATGGAATTGTTTATGCATGTATTACACCTAAGATAATAGCCAGTACTGATGAGAGCTCAATAATGGGGAAGTTGGGGGGTGGGGGAGGTGCTGGACCATATCCTGCAGCACTTAAGGGCGATTCCTAACCCTGTGTTCAGGAGAGACCCCTGATAGTGCTTAGGGGACCATATGTGGTACCACAGATTGAAGCCAGCAGCAGCCTCATGCAAAGAAAATGTCCTACATTCAAGACTATGTCAACCCTCAGTGAGTTGGAGCTCACAGAGTCCAGTGTGGACTCTCCGTACCTCATAAAAACATCCTTTCCCATGGCCCAGCTGCATTTGAGCTCCCTGCAGTGGCTCAGGCTTCCCTGTGAATAAGTGAGGTGAATGGATCTAGTTGGGGGCAAAAACTGCTGAGGTTCTCAGGGTTTCTGGTAGAGAGAT
Organism: Sorex fumeus; assembly: GCF_029834395.1. NCBI lineage: Eukaryota > Metazoa > Chordata > Mammalia > Eulipotyphla > Soricidae > Sorex > Sorex fumeus. The sequence continues at coordinate 9,767,822 of NW_026606104.1, forward strand.
GGAATTCTTCTCTTGATGTAGCCTTTCCTTCACAAGTATGAGGGAAACAAATGGCTGATAAAGCTTAATCCACGTCTGCTTTGTAGAGAGAAGTTGGAATCGTGACCTCCAAATGACTCTGCAACACCAGCTCTCCAGGGCCCTTTGCTGGTTCTGGAGAAGGAAGTGAAGCCAGAATCTGACCATGACCAGCATTTGAGGCTCCTCTATCCCTGAGATTCTCCAGGTTTCAAGAACTCTGAAGAGAAACTGAGAAAGGAAATGGAAACCACCATCCATACTAGAGTCCGTCTTCAGCCCTACCTGGTCCTGTGAGCAGGAGGCTGAAAAGTGGGGCAATGACATGGCAGTTGGGAGTGGCAAGAAATGGCAAAGTAAGAATGCTCTGCCCCGAGCAATTTTCAGTCAAGAGTCTCCAGAAGGGCTGGAGCTATAGTCAGTGGGAAGGGCGTTTGCCTTGCATGCGGCCAACTTGGGTTCAAGTCGCAGCATCCCATACAGTCCCCCAAGCACGGCCAGGAGTAATTCCTGACTGCATGAGCCAGGAGTAATCCCTATGCATCGCCAGGTGTGACCCAAAAAGGAAAAAAAAAAACAGAGTCTCTGGAAATCAAGAGACCAGGAACCATGAGAGAAGAGGTTCTGGGCCATGAGCACAGCGGGAAAGGCCAGGAAAAGATCCATCTCTGCAGCTGTCTACTGCACGTTGGGCTGTTCTCTACCTCCACCCCCTGCCCTCTCTGCCCTTGCTGTGAGTGTGGACAGTCTGACCAAGGAATTCATGAGGCTGCAGAGTTGAGACAGATTGATGTAGGCAGGCAGATGGGGAAGGCCCCTACCCAAGGCAATGGCAGTAAATCTCCTGGGAAGCAATAGCCCTGACCTCATGGAGAACTAACTGGCACCAGTGCACCAGTCTGTGACAGACCCTGCGGAGGCTGGACATCTACAGGGATGACAGCAGAAGAAATAGAGACCAATTTAGGACCAGAGAGAGATTAACCAGAAATTCCAAAGCTGTTCCTTTGACACCTGACCAACCTCTTCCAACAGAAGCTCCTGCAGAAAGAAAAGTCAGGAAAGGAATTTCAAAGAAGACCATCACCACTCCCAACCCCCTTGGTAACTTCCCTAGCAACAGACTTTTACCTAAATAGAAGCCCCACATGAGGACAGGTTGGAAAAAACCCTATAAAGGCCACCTTGAACAAAGGAAGCGTGCACATAGGCTGCCCAAGCCCATGTGCTGCTTGTGCCCACATGGCCAAGCACATGTGGTCCCTGAGCACATGTGTAACCCACATCTCCCCTCTTGAGATGTGTACTTTCATGCTTTCGTGTCTAATGCTAGGATGTTTCTAGGGGCTCTCTCCATTCTAGAGAAGCCGGAGTTCTCTCTTGAGTGCATTTCTCTCTCTCTCTCTCTCTCTCTCTCTCTCTCTCTCTCTCTCTCTCTCTCTCTCCCCCTCCCTCCCTCCCTCCCTCCCTCCCTCCCTCCCTCTATACCTTCAAAAACCCTCCAAATAAAATCTATTTACTTCACTGCTTGTCTACTCCTGAAATTCCTTTCTACAAGCAAGACAAGAACCCAAGAACCCTGGGTGAATTGGGAGAAAGTGACCATCTTTCTCGTCCCCACTTCACATGAGCCACCCGTGGGGCCCACCGACATCAAGATGAGATGGAGAAGTGGGCACAAGAGGGAACAGGTCTTTGTGTCCCACAGTAAGAACTTGAGCCTGGAGAATGGAAATCCAGCGGTCCAAAGAGTTGTTAGCTCAGGACCTCAGGGACAGTCCAATTGATATGGCACCTAGGGAGCCAGGCCAGGCTTATCGGTGGAGAATGGATTGTCAATGGCAGATCGTGGAGGCCAGCTGCCTCCTGAGTGAGTGAGCAGGACTGCCCAGACACTCAGGATACCAGGCCACACTGACCCTGCAACATGCAAATACCCACTTTCCAGCCTATGTTAGCTACTTGTTAGCTACGAACTGTTTCATAACCCCCACGCAGTCTGTGGGGGAAATGAGATCATTGTCCTGTGGCTTAAAACCTGAGCTCCAGAGATTGGACATGACTTCATGCACCTGCACCTGGGCATGGTGTTTGCTTTAAGAATGTTTGCTTTGGGGCTGGAGCAATAGCACAGCAGGTAGGGCATTTGCCTTGCACGCGACCAACCCAGGTTCGATTCCCAGCATCCCATATGGTCTCCTGAGCACCGCCAGGAGTAATTCCTGAGTGCATGAACCAGGAATAACTCCTGTGCAATGCTGGATGTGACCCAAAAAGAAAAAAAAAACACTGTCCTCCCGTTGTTCATCGATTTGCTCGAGCGGGCCCAGTAACACCTCCATTTTTGAGACTTCTTGTTACTGTGTTTGGCATATTGATAGCGGGCCCAGTAACATCTCCATTTTTGAGACTTCTTGTTACTGTGTTTGGCATATTGATAGCGGGCCCAGTAACATCTCCATTTTTGAGACTTGTTACTGTGTTTGGCATATTGAATACGTCCCGGCGCAGGCGAGATACTCTCAGTAGCTTGCTGGGCTCTCCGAGAGGGGCAGAGGAATCGAACCCGGCTCAGCTGAGCTGGCTGCACGCAAGGCAAATGCCCTACCGCTGTGCTATCGCTTCAGCTCCGCCCCCCCAAAAAAGAACGTTTGCTTCATGATAGTCTCTCAGTATCTATATTGCAAACCATAATGCCCCAAAGTAGAGAGTATGGGGCTGGAGCAATAGCACAGCGGGTAGGGCATTTGCCTTGCACGAGGCCGATTTGGCTAACCTGAGTTCAATTCCTCCACCCCTCTTGGAGAGCCCGGCAAGCTACTGAGAGTATCTTGCCTGCACAGCAAAGCATGGCAAGCTACCTGCGACACGTATTCAGTATGCCAAACACAGTAACAACAAGTCTCACAATGGAGATGTTACTGGGCCCGCTTGAGCAATTTGCTGAACAAAGGGAAGATAGTGCTACAGTGCTTTTTTTACAGTTACAAAGGTTTCATGTTTGAGTTTCAATGAGAATTGATCGAACTCCACCAGTGCATATTTCCACCACCAATGTCCCCAGTATCTCCACTCCAACCCAACCCCTCCCCCCCACTCTATGGCAGACAGTTTCCCCCAGACTCTCTACTTTTATTTATTTATTTATTTATTTATTTATTTATTGCTTTTTGGGTCACACCCAGCAATGCACCGGGGTTACCCCTGGCTCTGCACTCAGGAATTACCCCTGGCTGTGCTCAGGGAACCGTATGGGATGCCGGGAATCAAACCCGGGTCGATTGTAAAAAAAATAATAGTAATAATGTTTGCTTCAGAGTTGGTTTCAATCGAGACTGCTGAGCCCCAAGGCAGCATTTTCAGAGGGTGAAATGTGTAGAAAAATAGACCTCAGGGCACCAAAGCAGTAGTGCAGCAGGTAAGGTGCTTGCCTTGCATGGGGTCAACCCAGGCTCCATCCCAGAACCCCATATGGTCCCCTGACCTGCCAGAAGTGATCCCTGAACTTAAGGGGGGGGGGGCCAGGGGAAGCAAAACAAAACAAAAAGAAAAATAGAAAATAGATCTTAGACTCTGATCACAGAAATTTACAGGATTAAACGTGATCAATTCTGACCTGAAGCATATCTTTCTTTCCAGAATAAACCTCTGGGCTTTTTTTCAATCAGCAACCCCCACTCTTTTTTTAAAAAATAAACATATCCTTCCTGGTCTTCAACAGCTCAGAGCACAGGTAATCAAACTCCTAAGCATACCCTCAAAAAGGTAAAATGCTTTCCTGTCATTATTTTAGAAGACTTTAAAATGATTTTTAATTAAAACTGTTTTGAGTTTTGCTATTCTTGCAGTTTTAACAAGACTTGTCTCAAAGTTTCGTCTTGCCTTAATGTTTCTAAAGTAGTTGCATGCTGCCACCTTCTGGCACTACAGCGGAACTGTCCCGAAAAGCAGCAGAAAGAAGGGGAAAAGGCCCTTAAAGATCAGTATGGAGAACTGAAAGGGAGATCATTCCTTACTAATGCCTATTTCTGAGCCGTTTGAACTTTGATTAGGATGTACTAGTCTTATCGTCAGAGAAAACATAAATATTCACTTAGGTTATTAGTATTTCATGTATTGTGATAATTATTATTGTTCATACTGATCTGCCTTTAGTGAAACAATTGCAACAATTATGCCACAGTCAAACTCCTTCTTCTGACTTTCCCTTTTCCCTGCACATTCGAAGACATCCACTTTTCTTCTGTTGGCTCTGCTTAGGGCTGGAGTTGCTCTCTTTCCCAGTCTTTCCCAGAGCAACCAGTCAGCCCCTCCCATTTCCAGCCTGTTAGCAGTTTGTTGGCAGACCCCTTTCCTATGTCTCTCGACCCACTTCTCAAGCTCTCTAAGTGTTCCCCCCCCCATCCTTCTTTCTAGACCTGAAACAGAGAGCAGTGATAGCCCTTCCTTCCAGAAAAATGGGGGAATGGGGGTGGGGGGAGTCTTCACTCCAAAATGTCTCTCTGCAAATCCTTTTGGTTTTGTCCTCAGGCTAAGGAATTAAAATCTGTTTCCCTACTCTTGGGGGCTTCTTTGAAGTGTCTACAAACTACTTTGGAATTTAGTATTTGTATTGTATTGTATTGTATTGTATTGCATTGCATTGCATTGCATTGCATTGCATTGCATTGTTTTGGACTGCTCGGCATTGCACTGTAGTGTCTTGTATGTATGCCTTCACCTCAATTAAGATTTCAGTTTAGGGGCTGGAGCAATAGCACAGCGGGTAGGGCTTTTGTCTTGCACGTGGCCTTTTTTGTTGTAGGGTTCAATTCCCAACATCCCATATGGTCCCCCAAGCACTGCCAGGAGTAATTTCTGAATGTATGAGCCAGGAGTAACCCCTGTGCATTGCTGGTGTGACCCAAAAAGAAAAAAAGATTTCAATTTAATGTCCTTACTCAGTCCCTTTTGGACTCCTTTGTGGTCCTATGGGACCAGGAGGCCAGCATCAGCCTCAGAACAACAGCAGGTGGCGCCCCAATCAGCCTTTTAACGGAACCTCCACCTAGGATAGAGCCTGGTGCCAGGGCCCCCATCCTTTCTCCCCACTTGTGCCATCCCCCAGTTTCAGCTTCCGCCTTCGGTGGTAGTGTTGAGGCTGCTGCCCCAACCCCCGCTACCCACATTCAGAGCCTGGAGTCTGCAAAGTCCCAGATCATCTGATTCTGAATTGGACTCATCCCTGACCCTCTGTGCCCCAAAAGTCCACCAAGGCCACAAGCACTTCCTCTTGTGCGGGATACATTTTCCTCCAGGCTGTGAGAAAACAAGTGCCCTGCCTTTGAGCAACCATTTCCTCTGCCTTCTGCGTCCTGCTCCTTCCACTCGGATCTTCCCTGCTCATCTCAGAGAAGGCATCCCGGACTCTCAGCCACCATCTGCTCTACTCCCCATTCCTCATCCCCCACCCCCATCCATCGTCACTTTTCTTATTTACCTGAGTTTTGTTGCACAAGGGAAGATGAACCCTGGTTCTGTGTGTTTTGGGGAAAACAGACTGAAACCTGAAACCTACACCAGCCCCCAAAGGATGGAGGCCTTTGACACAAAGGACCCCCCTGAGGAGCCAGGAAAGCCATTGAAATGCAGAATTCCAGGCAAGTGTAGGAAACTTCCTGAAAGGAGAGGTGGGAGCCCAGGGAGGAGAGGCTGCTGCTCTACAACAAAGGGCTGGTGGAGAATAGTAAAAGACCATCAACAGCCCAAACTCCCTTGGCAACCACCTTAGCAACCAAGGGATGGGGGAGGGGCAGTTTGGGAAAAGTGTATGAAAACCAACCTGAGCAAAGGAAGGGGCCAGGTGCTGCCCTGTGCCCATCAGCTGCCTGTGCCCATGTGTTGCTGCCACACACGTGCTGCCCGAATCTCCCTTCTTGATATGTGAACTTCCCGACCTTCATGCTTTAATGCTGAGGTGTGTACCAGCTCTCTTCACTCTCGAGAAGCCGTTTTCTATCTTGAGCATGCATCTTACCTCTCTTTACTTCCCCTTATTGCCCACTAAACCTGTGTGTGTTTGTTCGTTTGTTTGTTTGTTTTCTTTTTGGGTCACACCCAGAGATGCATAGGGGTTACTCCAGGCTCTGCACTCAGGAATTACTCCTGGCAGTACTTAGGGGACCATATGGGATGCTGGGAATCGAACCTGGGTCGGCCGTGTGCAAGGCAAAGGCCCTACCTGCTGTGCTATTGCTCCAGTCCCTAAACCTGTTTTTACTTCACTGCCCATCACCACCTGAAATTCTTTTCTGTGAGGACAAAGAAAGAGGCTGGCTGTCAACAAAGGTCTGACTGTCGTTTCCTGCAAGGAGCAGTTGCTCACTCCATCCTGAGTCTGTGACTCCCCAAGAAACAGAGCGGGCGGGACCAATCCCCACACAGTGCAGAATAAGTGGACCTAAAGGACAACTTGACAGCTGCCTAGCGGGGCTGGTCGGACATGAGGGCCAGGCCATGCAGGAGCTCATTGCAGACTTTTTCAGTCCTGAATCTCTTAGGCATTCCGAGGTGACAGAGCCAGGGAGAAGGAAAGTGTTAGACTTCCTTCTCGAGGTTGCTGCCTAGGTCCTCTCCACTTCACATCAGTCACCCAGGGACCCCCACTGGCAACAGTATCATCTAATCAGATTACAGCCCTAGAAGATACTCCATGAGGACAGGACCTCAACTGTCTTGTATCTTGCTGGTTCCCCAACATGTGGAATGGTGCAGTGGGCCAAGTGTCAAGGAATGAATATGAGGTGGGCTCCATGCCACACACCTACACAGATCGCCTGCATGAATTGTGCCCCATTCCCACATAGAATGCCCTTTCTTGGGTTCCACCACATGCAGGGTCACAGAATTTCTGTTCATCCTTAGTAGTCAACTTTACACTCTTTCCAGAATCTTCCATGCTAGGCAACAAACATGCAGGCTCTCCAGGCATTTGCTAGGCCAGTTGCAAGAGAGCTAGCTACACGTGGCCAAGTGTGCCATGACCTTGGTACCAACACAGCTACCCCGCAGTGGGTGGTACCATCCCCACAGGGCCAGGGAGCTGGGCATAAGGGTCCATGACCCAGGACAGGACTTCTCTCCTGCTATGGGATCCAATGCCCTTCCCCATGTTTTCTGTTTCTCATCCTGAAGGAATCTGCCTCCGTGGTTTATGGGCTGGGCTTGTGACCCTCATCTCTCTGGTTCCTGCTGAAATCCTACCCCAGAGATTCAGTAGACAGGGTGTTTCAGAGGTGAGTAGGTAATGAGGATGGAGATTTCAAGAACGGAGGTCCTTGGAGATGCACCACTCTCCCCCACAAACCCCCCAAGTTCCGTAGCCCCTTTGGTCAAGTGAGGACAACCCCAAGTCCAGGACCCAGAAGCAGGAGTGCAGTGAGCCAAGCAGATGCCCCCATATCATACGAGCCATCTTCAGGACTGAGACAAATCACTGCTGTGCACAAGCCCCTGGCTCAAACATGCTGAAACAATGACTTTTTGTTTGTTTGTTTGTTTGTTTGTTTGGGGGCCACACTCAGCAGTACTCAGGAGTCACCCCTGGCAGTACTCGGGGGACCATAGGAGATGCCAGGGATCAAGCCCAGGTCAGCTACATGCAAGGCCAGCTCCCCACCACTGTCCTATTGCTCTGGCCCCTAAGACGATGAATTCTGACATTGGCCCTGCACTAGGGACAGGGCACACTGGGCACCCTTGCCCTCCTTGAAGGTACACCTTTGTCCCGAGCTCCCCTTATCCAACCTCCTCAAACCCCATTGATTTCTGTGGGGGGTTTGGGGTGAAACCAGAACTTTTAAAGACACCTGCGGTGGGCTCTGCATTCCGTGTGCTGCTTCACTCACTAGTACTGTGTGACCTAAAATGAGACATTGACCCTCTCTGAGCCCTGCTGCCTGCCTTTTCTCTAATAGTGCTAATAGCAGTATCTGCTCCATAGAGGCCACTGTGAGAGGTCAGCGGGTAGACAGTGCACAGAAAGCACCTACTAAGGACTGCAGTTTAGGGTATTAGCATTCCACAAACAGTGCAATCTTTTGACATTGCTGCTCCTTCTTTTACTCCCATCTCCATAAAGGAACCACATGTGAAATCAGGAACTAATTTTCCTCTTTATATTCCCAACATCTGGGATTAGTGATTGCTAGAGAGAGCATTCACATGTTTGCGAAGGGCAAAGCAGAGGGGTTAAAGGCCTTTTTCTTCAACTGACTGGCTCCAATTCAATCCCTGGCACCATGTATGGTCCCTCAAGCACTGCCAGGAGTGACCCCGAAGCACTAAGGCAGGCATAACCCCTGAGCACTGCTGGATGTGACCCTAAAAGAATCAAATGAAGCAAACCTCCCAAATGTCAAAATGTTTGTTGAATGGAAGAATTCAGTACTTTAGATTTTTATCTTTGTGAAGGATTAAAAGTTAAAATACTTTTTAACTGCACGGTCTTTTAAAAAATTGTGGTAAACTGTACTTAACATGGACTTTACCATTATAGCCATTCTTTTTTTTTTTTTTTTGCTTTTTTGGGTCACACCCAGCGATGCTCAGAGGTTATTCCTGGCTCTGCACTCAGGAATTCCTCCTGGCAGTGCTTGGGGGACCATATGGGATGCCGGGGATCGAACCCAGGTAGGCTGCATGCAAGGCAAACGCCCTACCCGCTGTGCTATTGCTCCAGCCCCAATTATACCCATTCTTAACTGCATAACAGAGGCACTAAGTGCATTCACATCGTTATATAATCATGTGGTATTTTCATTTTCAATCTCAAGAAGCTCATAGCTAAGTTTCATCGATGTGTCAGCTAAGGATAAATGTGAGGTCAGCATGATTCAAGCAGGGCCAGCTCTATGCCTGCACTCAGTACAGTTTTTTGATTTTGCTGGCACAGAAGCTGCAAGCGGGCTGGAATCACAACAGCCCTTAACACCTAGATTTTAGGGCACCCAACATTGGTGGGTGAAGTGGGAGATGTGACTCTAGCAACTAAGAGCCCTGCATGTGTGAGTATGGGTTTAATTCCTGGCACCACACAGCCTCCTGAGTACTGTGGGGTGAGCCCCTTATGAAAATGTTTCAGTGTAATGTTCTGAACTAGATAACCAATTAGTAGGGCTGGGGGAGGAGGAGGACAGTCCTGGGCACTCTGCTAGTGATGAAAGTGAAGTAACACTACATCAAAAGCAGAAACATTAACACTATTGTAACCATATCATCTAAACATTGCCATTTATAAAAATATTTAAGGGGCTGGAGTGATAGCACAGCAGGTAGAGCATTTGCCTTGCACGTGGCCTGACCCGAGTTCGATTCCCAGCATCCCATATGGTCCCCTGAACACGGCCAGGAGTAGTTCCTGAGTGCATAAACCAGGAGTAACCCCTGAGCATCGCCAGGTGTGACCCAAAAAGCAAAAAAAAAATTAAATGTGTTATTTGAGGGTGTTTGGTTATTTGGGGGTTTGGGGGGGCTTTTTCAGGGATTACTCCTAGTTCTAACCTCAGGGATTACTCCTACCTGTGCTTGGGGGACCATATGGGATGCCGGGGTCCAACCCAGGTCAGCCACGTGCAAGGCAAACACCATACTTGCTATATTATCACTCTGACCACAGGGGTTTGGATTTTAAAATGAAATGGTTTTGAGTATGTTGCAGTTTCACACACTGAAAACTGGAAGGCTCTGGAGAGGTGAGCCTTGCCCAAACAGAGGCCACACACACCTGGGTGCTGGTCGGTGGCGTCTGTGCCCTAAATGGGGCTGGGATTTCTCCTTAGACACACTTCAGGGTCCAAATCAGCTGAACAAGATGAGAAAAGATGCACCTTCTAACTCTCTAACTCAGAGTCTGTGTCTTTGCCACAGTCCTGAGCTGCAGCATGGGGTGATAACGTCTTCCTCACCAAGTACCAGAATTCAAGGGTAAGACCTTGAGGTTGCTGCCTAAGCCAACATCCATCCTTCATCTCTCTGGTGCTTGGTGAGAGAGCTCAGGGTGTCTGCCAGGTACCCGGGGGAAGACACTGAGTCTTTTCAACCTCTTCACAGCCCCCATCCTCCACCCTCCTTGCCAGGCCCTTCTCATCTTGTTTTTTTCCTGTCCTATACTTTGCCTCCCGAATCTCCTGCCCAGCCCAATTGTACAATTCTTACTCCTGATTCGCTTAGAATATCTTGGGGGGGGGGGGGGGGCAAGGGAATCACATGACTCAGCAAACAAACACTGGCTTAGGGCATTGTCACAGTGGGCATGTGGCAACTGGTAGGGAGACCCTGGCCTGTGAGTCACTTCTGGCTTTCCAAAGTTTCTGCCTGGAAATGTCTCAGTGAAGCTCAGGGCTGTGGTCAGCAGTATCTTCTGAGAGCACTCACACTGAGTCCTGGGAGGCACTGCAGTGCAGATGTGAAGGGAAGACTTGTGATTCCTGGATGGGGCATTGGCATCTGAGCACACTCACATCCCTCCTGAGTCCAAGCCTAGGCTCTGCCATAACTCTTCAGCCTCAAAAGTTAGAGGGAGGGCTGGAGTGATAGTACAGTGGGTATGGCGTTTGCCTGCACGCAGCTGACCCAGGTTCAATTCCCAGCATCCCATGTGGTCCTCCGAGCATCGCCAGGAGTAATTCCTGAGTGCATGAGCCAGGAGTAACCCCTGTGTATCGCCGGTTGTGACCCAAAAAGGAAAAAAAAAGCTAGAGGCAAAGGAGGGTTTTCCCAACGCCACTCTCCGGGAATCCCCTTTGCAGATTTCCTGTGCACAATTCACAGTGTGGAAACAGATTGACTGTGCACTGCAATGCTGAAGAGACATTCCAGACAGGCTCTGAAAAGATGTGCCACGCCAGGCCATCCAGGATTGAACTAAAAGATATGCGTGGTAACCAGTTTCAGGCTGCCTCACCATCCTGCTCAGCAGGGAGAGATTTATTCCCGAGAGCAAACTACATGTCACCATTGCTCTTGTGTCAAACACGTGCTTTCATCTGCGGACTTCAGGAGTTGAAGTGGTAGCAAAGCGGGTAGGGTGTTTGCCTTGCACGCAGCCAACCCGGGTTTGATTCCCAGCATCCCATATGATCCCCTGAACACCGTCAGGATAATTCCTGAGTACAGAGCCAGGAGTAACCCCTGTGCATCACCAGGTGTGACCCAAAAAGCTAAACAAAACAAACAAAAAAATCTGCAGCCTCCACTGACAGGGACTCAAGACAATGCAAGGGAGCAGCAGGTTTTGCCACCTGCCACTGGAGAAGGTGGAATCGGATGGAAGAGCCTCTAACCTAGATCTCAGCAGCTTTAAAACATCAAGTTTTAAAGCACATTCTTAACTGAAGCTATAGTACAGCAGGTAGACCAACTCCCTTGCACATGGTTGACCTGGGTTCAATCCTTAGTATCCCATGTGGTCTCCTGAGCACGGCCAGGACTAATTCCTGTGTGCAGATCCAGGAGTAATCCCTGAGCATCACCAGGTGTGACCCAAAAAGTAAAATCACGGTCATGGTCACGGTCCTCCTGTTGTTCATCGATTTGCTTGAGCAGGCCTTGTAACATCTCCATCATGAGACTTGTTGTTACTGTGTTTGGCATGTTGAATACATCACATGTAGCTTGCCAGGCTTTGCCATGTGGGCAAGATACTCTCGGTAGCTTGCCGGGCTCTCCGAGAAGGGCAGAAGAATTTAACCCAGCTGAGCCAGGCTGGCTGTGCGCAAGGCAAACGCCCTACCGCTGTGCTAAATAATTAATAAATAAACAAAATCCTTTTTAAAAAAGGTAGAGAAGAAAACATGGTTTAGATCATAATTTAAAAAACTAAAATATCAAATACATTCAGACAAAACAAAACAGAAGCACTAAGAGTCAGCTGTGCATTTTGCAATTGATTGTAGAAGGAAAGATGATGGGTTCATGAGACATGCGTGCACTCAAGGCCTGCCTCCAGAAACAAGCAAATAGTTCCACAGGGAAGTGGGTCATTCCAGAGCATTCATGGTGTCAATGAACCTGGAAACTCCTCTTGGTTGGCTGGCAGCCTTCCCTACACCCGGGTTCTTCCCAGCAGCCTGGCCTGACTGCTCCATGCCTCCCTTTCTTCCTCCTCTCCATGTGAGTACTGTGGAGAGCAGGTGGGACTTGAGGGAGGGTTGGGCTCAAACCTTTGGTGTCCTGCAGCCCCCTACCAACTGGGAACAGCAAACAAGAGAGCTCAGTCAGCACTACCCCAATCAACCCCACCTCTCGCCATAGCCATCATTGTAAGCAGCAGCTCTCCTCTCCTCCAAGTTCAGTGCCTCTGCACTCAGAATCCTTCATTTGTTTGTTCTTTTCTTTTTGTCTGCAAGCCAGACCCTGCTATACCCAGAGGGTATTCCTAGTTGGATTCAGTACAGGGTATAGAGCCAGGAGCTCCCACATGTGAAGCCTGTGCTCTGAGTCCACTGGGTCTTCTCTCTGGCCCTCACAATCCATAGAGATACGATTTGCCCTGGTTGTATCCACCTTATTCAAGTCAGGACTGCCCATGTCTCCTATGAATAATGTTGTAGAGGCTCATCCTAAAATTGAAGACATCTATACCCCTATATTCCTTGCAGCACTATCCACAGTAGCCAAAATCTGGAAACAATTCTAGTGTTCAAAATAGAAAACTAGATAAAGAAACTATGATACACAAACACAATGAAATATTATTTGGCCATAAAAAAAGATAAAGTCATGCAATTTGCTGCTATGTAGAGGGACCTGGAGAGTATCATGCTGAGAGAAGTTAGTCAGAGGGAGAGACACTGACATAGAATGATTTCTCTCATATGCAAGATATAAAGAAATGCAATGGTGGAATGACTGTCACTGTCACTGTCACTGTCCTCCCATTGTTCATCGATTTGCTCAAGCGGGCCCAGTAACATTATGAGACTTGTTACTGTGTTTTTGTCATATCAAATATGTCATGGGTAGCTTGCCAGGCTTTGCCATGCAGGAGAAGCTTGCCGGGCTCTCCAAGAGGGGTGGAGGCCAAATACCCAAAAACAATGGATGCAAAGAGCATGAGAACTGAAACTCAGTAGGAAACATGCCTCTTGAGGGGACTGGGAAATAGGGCAGAGAGGGGGCAAAGTCCTGGAGAGAAGTGTTCAACTGGGAGAAAGAGGAGATGCTGAAAGGTGGTAAAGTTTTATGTATGAAATTCTATCAGCAATCAGCAACAACATTTATGTACCTGAGCCTCTTGCAGAAGCAGTCGGGTGGGTGGGAGGCAAACGGTGGCATGGGGGGCATTGGTGGAGGGACATGAACACTGATGAAGGGATTGGGTTGAAACATTCTATGCCTGAAACCCAATCATAAGAAATTTTGTAATTTCACCGTGATTAAGGTAAAGGTAAAGGCCCTCCCGTTGATCATCGATTTGCTCGAGCGGGCCCAGTAACGTCTCCATTGGAGACTTTGTTGTTACTGTGTCTGGCATATCGAATACGTCACGGGGAGCTTGCCAGGCTCTGCCGTGCGGGCGAGATACTCTCGGTAGCTTGCCGGGCTCTCCGAGAGGGGCGGAGGAATCGAACTCGGGTCGGCCATGTTGGCTGCGTGCAAGGCAAACGCCCTACCGCTGTGCTATTGCTCACCGTGATTAAATTTTTTAAAAAATAAATAAAAGAGTGTCAGAGAGTTCAAGGTAAAGGACTTGTCTTGCAGAGGCTGGAGTGATAGTACAGCGGGTAGGGCATTTGCCTTGCACACAGCCAACCTGGGTTCGATTCCCAGCATCCCATATGGTCCTCTGAGCACTGCCAGGGGTAAATCCTGAGTGCAGAGCCAGGAGTAACCCCTGTGCATCACCAGGTGTGACCCAAAAAGGAAGAAAAAAAAGGACTTGCCGGGGCTGGAGTGATAGCACAACAGGTAGGGCATTTGCCTTGCACGCGGCCAACCCGGGTTCGATTCCCAGCATCCCATATGGTCCCCTGAGCACCGCCAGGAGTGATTCCTGAGTGCAAAGCCAGGAGTAACCCCTGTGCATCGCCGGGTGTGACCCAAAAAGCCAAAAAAAAAAAAAAAAAAAAAAGGACTTGCCTTGCAGTGTGGCCTTATGCCCATATTCATACAAATTTATTCCCTGACACCACCAGGAGCAGAGCTCTGGTAGAATTTATGCACTAGCAGACGTGGTTCAACACCCCTCGTTTCCCCCTACACCCCCCACACAAAGCCCCAGTAAATAAACTCAGGAAAAAGAAAGGTAAAACACTGAGAGGGAAAGCACCCGGTGGCCAGCCCACCATTCCCTGGGTAGTGTGGGTATCCCTGAGGCTGGCCCAGGGGTCCAGCCTGCTTTCTCAGACTCATCTTCCACAACTTCACAAGGCCAAAAGTCAGCTCCAATGTTTCTCAAAGTACGGTTCCCAAGCACTCAAATTAGCATGCTGGGGTATTGGTTCGAAACCCATCCTGCTGATTTTAACAAGTGTTTGGGGCCTCTTTATGTACATATGGCTGGGAGCTACTGATCCAGATTTACTTTTCTCTCCCATTATACCCTTCTCCTTGCCCTCATCTTTTGAGGCATCATTCAAATAGTATCTCTATGTCTTAGAAGCCTGATAAATTGCTCCCGTATCTCTGTTCTCTTAGCATTTTATACAGAAGCTCACAATGCGACTTTGGTTTTCAAATGTTCACTGCAGATCTAACACGCCTGCTGGATTATGAATTTCTTGCCACTAGGAATCCCTTCTTATTCATCACCCCCATCCCTGTAACAATATGCTTCATCTGTTTTTACAAAGCACACTGTGTGACTGACCATCTTCCCTTTCCCCTTGGCCACCAAATATGCTTGAAGTCAGATTCACAGTTCAATTATAACAATTCTGAAGTCCACCATTTCAGCTAAGTTTCTGTTTCTGTATTCCAGCCCCATTCCATGCCCCCCCCCCTTGGACTTGCCTATTTTAATTTATTTTTTCCTTGTCTTGAGTTTTACAAAAACATATTTTTGGCCATTTTATATGATTTGTTTCTGCTACAAACTGCCTCAGATTCTTTCTGGAATAAGGTGAGAGAGAGAGAAAAATTATTCATCTCAGTATTCCTACCATTGAGGACAGTGTCTGGCAGAAAGAAAATAGAAAATATCCAATAACTGTTTGTTAAATGTATTCAAAGGAATGAAGTTATGAGATTTGGTGACAGTTATTTTATTCATCGCTTAGAAGACTTTTTACTTACTTCTGATATTTATCACAGTTTCAAGAGCTAAAGCCACTTGAAGAGTGGCCAAATTTAACTTGATTTCAGAAATCCAATTATCTCGATTTTCTACCTTGATCCATGTGCTGCTCCTTTAGGAGCTCAGAGCACACATTAAATCTGTAATCCATGATTAATCTTAAAAGATGATGAATAGGGACTGGAGAGTTAGTGCAGCTGGAAGAACATTTGCTTTGCTCACGGCCAATCCTGGTTCAATCTTCAGCACTGTATATTGTCCCTAAGCAGTGCCAAGATTACGCCCTGAGCACAGCCAGGTGTGACCTCAAAACATATACACATATATATGATATATATATGATATATGTACATATATCATATATATATATGGATCTGTGATTGGAGCCAGGAAGAAAGTACAGGGCATGCAAGGCTTGGAGTTAAGTTCACAGGGGTGAATGTACCCCACCAGGGCTTCTTCCAGGATCATATGATGCCCCAAGCATCCCCTGGGATAGCCCTGAAGGCCCCCAAGCACTGTTACAGAGTCTGGGATAATCCCTGGCATCAAGCAGCACTGTATCTTCGGGTTCTCTCCCAAGTACACAGGGAGTGGTTCCTAGATCTCCTGAGCATTGTTTAGGAGCACCCCCTCCCCCCAAAAAATAAATAAAAGGTGGTAAAAAGGTAAAAATTTGCAAGGAACTAAGAAGTAAAACAAGGTGTGTGTGTGTGTGTGTGTGTGTGTGTGTGTGTGTGTATGAGAGAGAGAGAGAGAAAGAGAGAGAGAGAGAGAGAGAGAGAGATTTGAGATCCCCGGCATCTGCTTAGTGTATGTAGCTCTGCTCCTAAGGATTCCTACAGGAGCTGGAGTGATAGCACAGCAGATAGGACGTTTTCCTTGCACTCGGCCAACCTGGGTTTGATTTCCAACATCCCATATGGTCCCCCCAGCACCACTATGAGTAATTCCTGAGTGCAGAGCTAGGAACCCCCCCGGCCCCCGAGCATCACCGGGTGTGACCCAAAAAGAAAAAAAAAGATTCCTTTAGACCCTCTGAGCTCTAGAGGACTGCATTCCTGTTGTGCTCGCCAACATGCTGCCAGGTTTTTCCCTCAGTACCGATAGTGCTCCCACATTCTGCTCATAGTGCTCCCTGGGGTTGTTGTGGTGCTCACACAGGAGGTGTTCACCAGAGTCTCATAAACACAGGGTACTGAGCAGGGGGGTCTCAGGTATGGGCCAGCATACAGGAAACCGCAATGGACTGAGCATGAGAGCCCACAGGGAGATTCAAGCCTCACTTTTCCTGTTGACATGCCACTCTATTGTCTTCCTGTGCTGCAGGAGGAGCAAGGGCACCCCACTTCAGAAAGATGCCACCCAAATAGCTGCATAGTAAAACTATGAAAAGAAAAAACTTAAGAAAAGGAAAATGTCACTTTAGACTCACTTTTCTTCATTTTGCATCTCATGTTTTCTTAAGCCATCTTTTTCATCCTTCTGATTATAGTGGAATAAATAACACCAGTACCCAAGGATCTTGAAATTGGAGGATGTTTTTCTCTTGAAAACACATGAGCATGTGTAGTCTTGACTTTCAGTTGTCGCCTCAACTTTCTAAACAAGTCCCTCACGCTTCCAATTCGCTATTTTCAAGGCATCACGCAATTGGATTTCTTTCCCTTTGAAGAAATTTATGGGATGCTAACCTATCCAATGTTTTGTATATAACTGACTATATATAAGACCACATCTAATTTTAATTTGCTTCCAACATGTTTGTTTTGATCAAAACATTCATTCTGTGCATTTTCAACATGAAAACCTAGCGAATGTGAGATACTGCTTTGACTAACATTAAATAAAGGTGTTGATATTATGTAGATAAAAATGGAAAGTTTCATAGAAATGAATTTGGTGACGGATGTGGGGGGAAACCCCATCCCATTGTCATAAAGATGTCTCCTGCTCATCAAAACAGGAACTGTGAGTTATATCCTCCTGAGTCAGTATGTTTCATGTGCTAGAGACAATTTGGTCTGGATTCCAGGGATTAAGAGATTAAGAGTTAACAGTGGCACAGTCATCTCCTCATAAGTTAATGCAATACCTGTGCCCTGTGTACCAACCCAAACCTCCACCTCTTTCCCCAGCCTCTGAAGAAGCACTTTGGTCTGTTCAGGCTTTAATCCGCTTCCCACACAAACATCTTCACAGCATCTTCCTTTAGCCTATGTCTGACCTTCAACCTTCTTGCGCCGTGCTCTCTGTGACACCCTGGCACACTGTGGCACAGCCACACCCATGTGAGCAGCTCAGGAGGCGGGGTGGGGGGGTGGGGGGGGGAGGGCAGCTCCTGAGGCTACTCTCAATAAGAGGTCAGTGAGAGCTGATAAATGCTTCCTTCTTTCATCATCTGTAGACATTCTGAAACTCCTTTCATAAATCTGCAGAACAGTCCCAGACTGAACTTTGTCACCCGTGCTGTGCCAACTCTCTCCTTCTTTGTTGCTTTTCCTGCACCCTCGGCCCTGGATTCACACTCCCAAGTAAATTCCCTTTAGTTAAGCCTTTCTCTTGGATTCTGTTTTTAGGTTGAATCAGGCAGGCAGGCCGCATTTCTCAATAAAGCGCATCCATTCTTTCACATTTATCTCTCTACAAGTGCCCATCAGAGTTTCTTGTTTCAGAAGCAGAACAGAGTTTTCTGTTTCTGCTCAGGCCTGGAGACATGAAGAGATCAGGGTTACTACTTTTCCCAAAAATCAATGCCAGCTGAAAAGTCCTGAAAAGGTTCAGAGAGTGGGCAATCAGATTATGGCAGAGATACGGCCAGCCACCTCTAAGCCTAATGCTCAGTAAAGGCAGGGTTACCATAAAGCGAATGAAAGTATAAATTTACACAAATGATAAAAGCTTTTCCTGCTACAAAAATAAGTATTTGGGTAATAAAAATGCTTAAGACTGAGAATTCACACAAATTGCTCACACAAAGCCATCTGGACTATGACTGCAAGTCTATTCCTAACCTGAAATCACTGTTAAGTTAAAAATATATATATAAAAAAAATTATCACCCCTCCTAACCTTCCCGTTCCCTTTTTTAAAAAAGAAATTTGGCTTTGGAGTTACACCCAGCTGTGCTCAGGGCTTACTCCTGGCTCTGCACTTAATGATCACTCCTCACTCCTAACTTAGGGATCACACGAGGTTCTGGGAATCAAACTCAGGTGACCCATGTGCAAGGCAAGTGCCTTACCTCTGTCCTATCTCTCTGGTCACCTCCTTCCCTTCCCTTTGTTGTCATGATGGCAGTTGGTTGTACATACACCCCTGGCTGTGGTGTTGGCACATATAGTTGTGGTGCTCTCCAGGGTGGCACATCAACCCGTAGCAGTGACAGAGGACTATAGTCCTCTGTCTGTACTCCCCCACATGCTGCCAGGGCTTGCACTCATAGTCGTGGTGCTCACACACATTCTGATAGTGCTCATCCAGGGTCGCTGTAGTGCTCACACAAGAGGTGCTTGCCAGAGTCTCATTTGCTGGTCATGATGCTCACTGGGGGGATGTACCAGCTAATTAAGGTAATCAGACAGGCCTAGTTGCTGCGTAGAGTGGGAATTGTTAACAGCAGAGCTGCCAGAATCATATTTGACATGAAGGACTAAACTCACATCCTTATGCCTGCAAGGTAGGCATTCTGAGCTGCTAAGTTATGCCTCCAGGTCACTGAACCATTTTTATGTGTGTGTGTGTGTGTGTGTGTGTGTGTGTGTGTGTGTGTGAGAGAGAGAGAGAGAGAGAGAGGAGATCATTTGGGTTTGCACTGGGCAGTGCTAAAGGATTGATTTCTCCCAGTTTGATGTTTGGGGGACAATCCTAGCAGTGTTCCGGGGTGCATGCATGGCAGGAGATCAACCCCTAGACTCCTACATATGAATCATGCACTCTGATCCCATTGTTACTTTTAATCAAAGTTGTCACCACTATACCTGGCAAATACATTCAACTGGGAATTTAGTGTCAGCACTGTCAGATGGAAGAGGTGCCAAGGGAAATCAGGAAGATGAAACGAATCAAGAGAATGTCCCTTGCAGCCATACTTTGCATGTTATCACAGCAGCAGAGTACAGCAAACATCTATGAGAGCCCTACTTGAATTCCGTCCATCTTCTTGAGCACTGAAAAAACTGAATAATAATGTCGGTCTTTTTTCCAGCTCTAAAATATGCCTTATTTTCCTCAAATGTTTATATAAAAACTCTCTGCAAAATAGACCTTATTCTTTTAATTTTTTTCACTCTGCTTTCATTTGTATTTTGGGTCATACTCAGCAATACTCAGCAATACTTGGGAGTTATTCTTGACTCTGCACCCAGTAATTATTCCTGGTGGTGCTTGGGGGACCATATGGGATGCCAGGATTATATGGGAACCTGAGTCAGACACAGCAAAGCAAGCACCCTACCCATTGTACTATCATTCCAGCCCTAATTATTTTCATTCTGGTGACCCTATACCTTTTTTTTTTATTCTTTCTTTCTTTCCTTTTTCTTTTCTTTTTTTTTGGCAAGAAGAAGTGGTGCACACCCAGAAGTGCTGCAGGTTTGTTCCTGGCTCTATGCTCAGCAATCACTCCTGGTGGGCTAAGGGATCATATGTGGTGCTAGGAGTCAAATACAGGTAAGCTGCATGCAAGGCAAGCTCTCTGCTTACTGTAATATTGACCCAGCCCTTTCTTTTTTCTTTTTTTTCTAATGTAGGTGTACTGATATTTATTCAGCCACTGATCAAGCTGATTGAATTGAGCATGAATTCCACCTTACTTTTAATTTTAATTTTTAAACTGAATATCCGTGTGATAGACCATTACAAAACTGTTCATAACTGGGTTTCTATTATACAATGATCCAGTACCCATCCCTCCATCAGTGCACACTTCCCACCACCAATGTCCCCTGTTTCCCTACCACCACCCCTCAACCCCCACCATCCCCAGCCTCCCTCTATGGGAGGCACATTCCTTCTTGCTCTCTTGCTCTCTCCTTTTCCTTTTGTGCTTCATGGTTTGCAATACAGGTACTAAGAGGTCATAGTGTTTGTTCAGGGCATTCAGTATTTTTATCATGACTGTAAGGCTGAAGTAGCTTTTTAATTGGTGGCCCCTTTGGGGTGTGGATGTGACTGCTGAGGTTTTCAGAAATACAGGGAGGTGGAGGGAAGTAGTCCATGCCAACCCAAGAAAGTCTGGAGATTTCAGTCACAAAACCCACATACCCGAATTTTCAGGTTTAACTGAACCTATATCCCAATATTGGGGCCCAAAAGTTTAAAAAAAATCAAAAATAAATTTTAAAAATGTGTGTTCCCCTAAATATTTTGATTCAAATCAAATGTCCTGGGTGATAATGAGGATTTCATATTAAAAATATCTTTAAGTAATTCTGTCATATGACTAAATTTGAAATAACCTATACTAATAAGCTTAAATAGCACAGCAGTAGGGCGTTCGCCTTGCACGCAGCCAACATGGCTGACCCGAGTTCAATTCCTCCGCCCCTCTCAGAGAGCCCAGCAAGCTACCGAGAGTATCTCGCCCGCACGGCAGAGACTGGCAAGCTACCCATAACGTACTCGATGTGCCAAACACAGTAACAAGAAGTCTCATGATGGAGACGTTACTGGGCCCGCTCGAGCAAATCGATGAACAACGGGAGGACCGTGACTGTGACAATAAGCTTAATGTTACATTATTTTAAAAGTAGAAATTATTATAAATGTAAAATAGTATTACCATTAAGCTATGAAGAAACATATAAATTCCACTAAGCTAGTATTAACTGTTTGGTCTTCCAGCAAAGACCTTTCTGGAGCCTCTCTAGACACCAGAATGCAGAAAAGTCTCAGTAACATCAGCTTCTTTTATTTGTTTGAGGAAATAGAAAACAGGGGTGAAACGCAAACACAAACAATACAAGCAAGAGGAAAAGCACATTATAATCAAATTGCAGGTCCTGAGACAAAATTAAATGAAAAACAATATTTAAAGCAGCCAAGATGGGGACTAGAGATACAGCTCAATAGGCTGAGCACATGCTTTGCATGTAGGAGACCTGGGTTCAACGTCTGGTACCACCTATACTTCCCTGAGAACCACCAGAAATGTCCTTTGAGCACAGACCTGAGAGTAGCCCCTGAGCACTTCCAGGTATGCCCCCTACAAGATAAGTATCCAAAGGTGTGGGGGAGGGGGCTGGGGAGATGACTCAGTGAGCTGGGGCACAAGCGTTGCATGTGGGAAACCTGAGTTCAGTTCCCATCAATACCAAAGCACTGTCAGGTTTGGCCACAAATTAAGGGTCGGGGGAAAGGACAAAGATGTACAGGAACAGAAATAGGAAGGAACAGGAGAGAGACAAATTAGAGAAGAATAAAAATAAGAATTATAACAGACTATTCATAAGAAACAGTGGAGGGGCCAATGAAATAGTGCAGTGGTAAGGCACTTGGGTTTGCACATCTGGGTTCGATCCCCAGAACCTCATATGGTTCCCAGAGCACCACCAGGAGTGATTCCTGAGTACAGAGCCAGGAGTAACTCTTAAGTATCACTAGGTGTGACAGAAAAACTAAAAAGAAAGAAACAGTGAAGTCAAAAGACTATAGAATGACAATTATAATGTACTAAAATATATAGTATACCAAAGGAATATCTTTCAAAATGAAGGGAGAAAATAATGTGTATTTTTTTAAGGTAAACTGGGAAAATTTATTGCCAACAGATCAATACCACAAGCCTAAGCTAACTCATATATAAGAATTTTGGGGCTGGAGTGATAGCACAGCAGGTAGGGTGTTTGCCTTGCACGAAGCCGACCCGGGTTCAATTCTCAGCATCCCATATGGTCCCCCGAGCACCGCCAGGAGCAATTCCTGAGTGCATGAGCCAGGAGTAACCCCTGTGCATCGCCGGGTGTGACCCAAAAAGCAAAAAAAAAAAAAAGGAATTTTACAAATTGTTGCTAAATTGTATATAACTTAAAACTGGTCATGTTAGAAGTATTCATATCACGGTAATTAAATTCTACACACGAAAGCTCCTCTTTATTCTCAGGAAGTAGATTTACCAGCACATCAGTGATACAAAGTATATTAAGTCCTTCAGACCAAAAAAAAAAATTATAGCAGGTGGAAATTTGATCTATATGTAAAGAAATTAAGTGTAAGAAAAAGGTAAATATGCAAATAAATGTAAAAACTCTCAATTTTAAAATATATTTAAAGTGACTAAAGCATTAAGAACAACAACACAGTCACACAAGATTCCAAAACAGTACAGCAGGGAGAGTGTTTGTGTTGCATATGGGAGACCCAGGTTTGATCTCTAGCACACCTGTGTGGTACCCAGAGCCAGCCTCCTAAACACAGAGCAGGAGAAATCCTTGAGCCCGGTCAGGTGTGACCCAATGAACACCCCCTGTCGCCCTCCTCAAAAAATAATAACACAGGGCCAGAAAGATAGTACTGCAAGATGGACGCTTTCTTCATATATAACTGACCCGGGATTAATCCTGGGCACTACATATGATTTTCTAAGTACTTCCAGAATGATTCCTGAGCACAGAGCCAGGAGTAAGCCCTGAGCACCACCAGGTATGGCCAATAATCCAAACTGTACTCATGGGACCATATCCAGTGCCAAGGTTAGAACTGGAGTCAGCTGTGTGCAAGCAAGCACCAAAATAAACCCTGTACTATCTCTCAAAATAAACCCTGTATTATCTCTCTAGCTTCAGGGGGAAAAAAAAAACCTTCTCTAACTAAAAAAAAAAAATCAAGGAGATAATATTGATCAGAGTTCAAATCAGTGCCAGTTAAAAAAAAAATGAAGATAACATCAATAAAACCAAAAACTGTT
Organism: Sorex fumeus; assembly: GCF_029834395.1. Taxonomy (NCBI): domain Eukaryota; kingdom Metazoa; phylum Chordata; class Mammalia; order Eulipotyphla; family Soricidae; genus Sorex; species Sorex fumeus. The sequence continues at coordinate 9,791,020 of NW_026606104.1, forward strand.
TCTATAGGAAGAAAAAAACTGATAAACTTCTTATCAGATTGAAAAAAGAAGAGTGAGAACACATTATCAAAAAAAACAAGGAAAGGGTCTTTGCTGCAGATCCTAGATAATAAAATGAAAGTAAGAAAGTGAATGTCAGCAAATCCCTCAATCTAAACTTGTCCAATTTTTTTTTTTGAAAAACAAACTAACAAACTTCATCCCAAAAGAAAGATCACAGAACCATCCATATACCTATTTAGGAAACTAGAATTGTTATTAAAAACATTTATACAATGAAAACACCAGGTTGCCCTGGTAAATTCTACCCGACATTTAAGAAAGATACCGTATCAATTCTACAAAAAAAAAAAAAAAAAACCCTCTTCCAGGAAATTAGAAAAATTTGGAGATGGGTATGAAGCTCAATTGCAGATACTTGACTTTCTGTGGGGGTTGAGGGGCGGCTGGGTTTCATTCCTAGCAACACCAAATACAAAGGTGAAACACCTCCCTACTTTCTAGTGACCTAATAAGGTCAGTATCTGTATCCTATCCCAAGCCCTTTAAATGGAGGTCAATCCATTTTCACAGGAAGAGCATAATTCAATATCACACAGGCCCAATACCAGCTCTACACCTACCCTTATTTCCTGAATGCTCTCCATAACCGTTGACTTTCTTCTCTTGCTCTCACCATTGTCCCTGGTCAGTCCTCCTTTTACCCATGATTCACTCTGCTGTATGTATGAGATAATACCCCTCTGCCAGTGAAGATTCACCAACAATCTCTCTCTCTACCTAAGCTTTACCCCCAGCTCTTCAGCTCTAACTTCAAGGGAAGAAATTTATAATTTATGGCTAAGTGGAGGATTGCATTTAATAAGTTTTCATCTGGGGTCAAGTATGTATCTCAGTAACAGAAGATATGCCTTGAATGTATGAAGTCCTGGATTCAACCTTTAGCACTGTAAAAAAAATAATAAAAATAATAAGCTTTTTATTTGGACAATGATCAAGGAACCAACAACCTATTTACCTCAGAGATTTGTTTTGATGACTATGTGAAGTGCTTTGAATAGCACCTGCACTTAATATTACATTTATTATAAGGTAAAGGTAAAGGTAAAGGTAAAGGCCCTCCCGTTGATCATCGATTTGCTCGAGCGGGCCCAGTAACGTCTCCATTGGAGACTTTGTTGTTACTGTGTCTGGCATATCGAATACTCTCGGTAGCTTGCTGGACTCTCCGAGAGGGGCGGAGGAATCGAACTTGGGTTGGCCATGTTGGCTGCGTGCAAGGCAGACGCCCTACCCGCTGTGCTATCGCTCCAGCCCCTTTCCGACTCACACCAAAGTAGATCCTTCTTTCAGAGTGACATTTCCTCTGTAGTATGGTCCAATCTATTCAGCAATTACATTCCCAAGTGATGAGAATGAAGCTCTTCACTTAGAAATGTAGACCATTGCTAGTTATTGTATTAATTGAGAGCTTATGAAGTGTCAACCCTAACCTTAGTTCTTTACAATTTTTATCTTATTCCTCATGGAATGGTACCATCATTGTCACCATTTTATTGATGAGGAAACTAAGGCATCAGAGGGATTAAGTAATTAACCCAGGGTTCCCTCTTCCCCCTACCCTCAATCACAGAGTCAGTCATAAGCCAATCCTATTAGAATCTGATATTTCTACCACCAAACTATGCTTTCTTTAGCTAGCACAGTGTATGTAAGCAGGAGGAAGTGATCTTAGAAACCATCTTGTCTCTACTTCCTCATTTAACAGATGGGAAATTGAGGCCCAGACACATAAAATAGTCTCCAAGATGGCAAATCTTATTAGAAGCACCAGAAGCACTAGCAACCAGAACACGGATTTCACTTTCCATGTTTTTCCTACTTGTTCAATTTGTAAGTGAAAAGTTTTGTACTAAATTTATTTGCATCTGCAGAAGTATTATCTTCAGATTAGTTTTGTTTTAAGAAAATTGTTTCTTCTTTCCATTTATCAAAGCTAGCTTTCATATCCTCCAAACCTGGATAAATTGCAAAACTTTTTAGCAATCAGTTTCCTAATATAGATTCATTAGTTTGAGTTCGATGAGTTTGATAAATGGCTTCTAGATTTTGGATTGTAAGCAACAACAAAATTTCAAAACAACTTAGGGACCAATATAAAAATGACCAGCATTGCCATTTTAGTTTTTATAGGTAAGGAGCTTTTAAATCTATGAACAAATAAGAAAACCCAAAGGACAAGCAGCCCTGCTGGGTCCAAACACAGAAATTATCAGGCCCATACACCCAGCCCGAATGTCACCAGGAGTGATCACTCTACAGAGTGCCCCCCCCAATCCAAAACAGATAAAATAAATTTTAAAAAAACACCAGCCACCTGAAGCAATATTGTCATTCTATTTCTTAAGAAGAAATATTTAAACCTAGAAACTAGGACAACCATAGTCTTAAAGATTAAGTCATTTAAAATTAATAAAATTTATGGTTTAAAATACTTAAAAATTGTCCTAATTATTTCATTTTATCAAAGGTCATCAAGAGTTTTATTATGGATTCCTATTAAAGGATCTAACCAAGTTGAATGATTTTTGAGGTTCTCTCTAGTCCTTAAACTGTGGTTTTGAACTTCATTTTCCCATTTACAATTATTTTAGAGATTTCAAGCTGTTGCTACTTTGTAAATTAATCCTTCTTAAGCCTGTCCTTAAAAGCTTTGTCAGTTGTGTGTGGAATGACTACTGGAGATTTTACAGTGAGAATAGTAATGCTAGACATGTAATTATCTGCCTGCCCTCTTACTCTGCAAGATTTCTAGTTTTCCTCCAGTCCAGCAGGGGAAACAGAGAAGTAATTCTGAACCCTGACCTCTCCCACCTCCCCAGTCTCCTTCAGACCATAGAATTGAGGCTTAAGCAGTAGCAGATTTAGCTGTTCTAGTGACTGAGAACCCTTTGAGAGTTCACCGTTGTCCTGGGCTTAAATGGGATTTTGCCAACCCTTGCAATAAGGAAGAAATTCTTCAGGGAAGGAACATGTAGCTCACTGGGAGCACCAGGCAGAACACAAATCTGTTCCCCAATACTCCTTGAACTTTGTACCTTTGTAAGTTCATGTCTTGGGTCAAAGAGATAGTACAGAGGTTAGGCACTTGCTTTGCACATGGCTTACATGGGTTCAATAGCTTGTACCACATGTGGTTACTGAACCCCACCCTAAGTGATCCCTAAGCACTGTGGTCCCCTACCCCACCACAAAGAAAATTTAATATGAAGTATTATGAAGTATTATATTACTATGCATGTTCAGAGAGGTGGGAATGGGTGGAAAGAAGTCAGGGGGTCCCAGGATCAGCATATAAATGCACTATGTACAGAGATTTGCCCACCCACTAGCCTCTGTTCTCCTTGGCCATAGAATGTGTTCAACAAATGTTTGTAGAACGCACTGTTTGAAGTACAGTAATTTGATAGCAACAACCTTTCAGTATGTCTCTGCTAGTGCCAAGCACTGTCATCAACACTTAGCAAAATCTATTTCCAATTCTTGCTGGAACTCTCCTTGATAGTTGAGGCATTATTCCCATTCCATGAACTAAAAAAGCAGGATATAAAATGGTTAAGGGAGTTGCAACCATAGAATTGGTTAAGTGAATAAATAAATAATCTTTGCAGTGTGCTCAGCTGCACACTCAAGGTCTGGGTAAAGCAGAGAAAAGTCGATTGGTGTCTCTTTCTTAGATCTTAGCAGAGCCCCTTCTTAATCAAGAGTTTGCCCAAGCAGAGAAGCAGATTCTGTTGTCATTAGAGAGGGAGTCTTTAACCTTCTTTTTAGACTCTTTTTAAGTCTGCGTCCATTTAGGGCCATCAGGAGTAAAGGGGCAGAGCCCAGACAGGGGGCCACTCTCCACAGTTCCTTGCTGATGCTTTTCTCCTGCTTCAGAGAGCAACAACAACAGAAAAAAAAACTACAAAAGCTCACTGTTCTCACCAGAACAGGCCCACTGCTCTGCCCACTATAGCTTAACACAGCAAGAATTTATGTCTGGTTATTATCACAGTTTAGGGTATGAAGGAGATGGGCCTTTCCTCTTCCTGCTGAGCTGAGACTCTTTTAGACTCAGTATCCTTGGGGTGCTGCCATTCATCCAGCAAATGAAAACAGAGCAAAGAACACACCTGAGAGGGTTTAACAATCCAGGTCTGGAAGTGGCTCAGGTCACTTTCTTTGTCCAGAATTCAATTGTATTACTGATTTATTGTCAAGAAGTGTGGGAAATATAATCTGTAAGTTAGAAATCAGAGCCCTTATAGGCACACATGAGTTCTGAGATTCACTCTTTAAGAACAATAGTTATCAAGGACCAGTTCTTGATTTGCAATTTTGTCTTCTTTGGGGGTGACTAGGAGGCTCTCTGAAACAGTGCTCCAAGGGCCCCATTGGTGATCCTCAGCCTACAGGGGGAAGGTTCAATGTAAAGGCTTGAGGATGCTGTGCTGCTCGACCCCAGCAGTGCTGGGGATACATGGGCCACCTGGGCAGTGTGGGGACACAGGGCCACAACCAACAATGTTCAGGGAACCATTTGGTGCCGGGAATCAAATTCAGGTCAGTCACATTCTAGGCATGAGTCATAAGCTCGGTACTTCCCTGACAATTTTTTCTGGAATTTACTATGGCGACTGAACTTTAGTTTCCTGTAGCATATTTATTAAAATATAGTATTCTTTGTGGTCATGGCAATTAGCATGCTTTAGACTAGGGTGCAAAGGAATGGGAGTTTCAAGAAGCTAAAAAATTTTATATTACTCCTCAGTGCTTCTAACATCATTTTTCTTGTGTGGTTAATTGGATTTTGTTTTGCTTCAGTTTGTGTTTTTGTTTGGCTAACATGTATTGTATAGGGACTAAGAGCAAATGTTGTATCAAGTCCTTCCTTGACAAGTATTCTCTTTGTTAATCATCACAGTAACCTGCAGGATAGATACTATTAACATCCTCACTTTACAGATATAAACTCAGATGCTTAGCAGGATTAGGAGAGTAAGCAAGGTCATAAAGCCCATAAGATGTGAGAGTGAGATTTTGGCCTGGACGCTCCTAGAGCGGAGTCTATGCTTTCCAGTTTGTCATCCTCCAACTGGCAAGCTTCTGGCCAGCTCAAACCCACACTGAACTTGAGACTCTGAAATTTTCTAAGTCAGTGCACCTCCACCATGTGAATACCATTTACTGACGCATGGGGGTCACCATGTGCCCTTCGACTGATGGAAGCCGTTGGTGTGTACAGACATATACAAACATTCAGATCAAGTGAAAAAGATACTAACATTTGAATATAAATACTTGAATATAAATTATTTTATGTACAACCTTTTTTTCTTTTTGGGTCATACCTGGAGATGCACAGGGGTTACTCCTGGCTCATACACTAAGGGATTAGTCCTGGAGGTGCTCAGGGGACCATATGGGATACTGGGAATCGAACCCGGGTCAGTTACATGCAAGGCAAGCACCCTACCTGCTGTACTATTGCTCCAGCCCCTTTACAACTTTTTTGGTCAATATAGTCAATATCTTAGAGATTAATTTTACCCAAAATGAATTAATTTGCATTCAGTCCAATATCTCCTAATAATTTTTTTAATTCAAAAGGAATATTGTAGCAGCTGTCCTAAACCACCATGGTTATAAGCTAGTCAGAACTTCATTACAAGCTTTTAAATGCTTAGAACACTCTGTGAGTGAAGTGCTGGATCAATTAGGGCAAACCAACTAAAGGTTAATTTAACAGAACCCTGAGCAGATGCTCTGCCTGTCCTTGAGGCTCAATGGTCTAACAAGCTGAGAAACTTTGACTGAGTAAACACCATTAAAAGCATAACTCGATCCGGATCATCTGCCTACACCACTATTAAAGAGACCCTTAAAGAACCCCACTAGAGGGAAACCACTGGGCAGGAGGATGGGGAGCGAAGGGGGAGAGAGGTGGTTGAGCCATTGAACTCTAATTGAACTATAAACAAGGACTTATTATCAGCCACTGATGCCAGTACTCTTAATGTGTGACCCCCTTCGGGAGTTTTATTGTTAGCAGAATTTAATCACACACCTGTCTTTCTAGGGCATCATGCCACTCTACTTGCCTCTAGTTCAAGTAACTGAAAGGTGTAAACAGAATAGTTTGAAATCAGGGAGCTTGAAAGGTGGGTTATGCAAGCAGCATGAAAGTAGTGCAAGGCTGGAAGGGCTCAGAGGTGGTCACAAGGCTCAAGAAGCACAGCGACACTGGCCCCTGCCCAGCACGCTCTTCTGTAGCAGTGACAGCCATCATGGCCACTGACAGGCCTACATTAATTTCTCAGGGACTTATTACCTGGCATTCAAGTTATTCCCATGGAAGTAGGGGGAGCCCCATGAGCACCTGAGCCCACCACTCCTCATCTAGCTGAGCGGAACTGTGTCCTGACTACGTATGAGAATCGTCTGAGGGACCCTTTAAAGTACAGATGCCTGGGGTCTTCCCCAGAGAGATGATATTTTCCATAAGCTCCCTGGGAGGCCCCAAAGTTCATTTGGGACTGAGAATAATGGGTGTTGGCTCCTTTCTTCACCATTACCGTGGAGTGGTTTGGTCCTGGACATCTTGGTTATACACAGCAAGAAGGAGGTGGGCCTGAGAGCTGCTCACTGTGGTCAGCAGCGCATTAAGTGGACCCACTGTACCTAAAACCGTTCCCAGAGACGAGGCAGTGGTGTTGTAAAATGTCAGGAGGTCAGCTCTCAACTCAGACTTTTTGCCTTTCCTTCTTCCTATTATACCACCATACTTGGAGCAGGAGAGATAGTGCAATTGCTCAGATATTATTTTTTAGTGCAACTGACCTGAGTTCAGCCTATGGCACCCAGGTAGTCCCCCAAACCCTCTAGGAATGATTCCTGAACACAGAGCTAGGAGTAAACCCTGAGCACAGACAGGTATGGTCCGCAAACAAAAAAAAAAAAAAAAGAAAAGAAAACATATTGCACTACTTCTTGCCACATGAAATTTTCCTCAACATTTATTGAGTGTCTTATAATTCAGAGATTGAATTAGACACCATATAGAATAGGAAAAAGGCATGCTCCTTTATCCTCAAGGAACTTGTGTTTCTCACCAGGAAAGCGAATGAAGTTATATAGATATCAGTTTCCTACTGAGTAACAGCTGTTATTAAAGTTTCCATGGAATGAGATAAAAAAAAATATAGATAATGGGCCAGGAGAAAGTACAAAAGCTAAGGCACTTGCCTAGCACAGCACTGTGGCACGATCCCTGAGCACTGCCAAGTATGACCCTCAAGCACAGAGCCTGGTGTGTCTTCCCTCAAAAAAAAAAGAAAAAACCACCGCATAGAATCTCATCACATAACATTATCAGGGGTTATTGGCGTTTGTTCTCTGTACAGATAAATAGTTTTATCAATGTCCCTTCTCCCGACTCTCTCCAGCCCCACCCCCACTGCCATAGCCTTCACATACTCACTTCAGAAGTAGGAATACCAATTTTAGACTTCAGACACAAGTCTCCTATGTGTGTACATGTGTATATGTGTATGTAAAGGTAAAGGTAAAGGCCCTCCCGTTGATCGTCGATTTGCTCGAGCAGGCCCAGTAACGTCTCCATTGGAGACTTTGTTGTTACTGTGTCTGGCATATCGAATACTCTCGGTAGCTTGCCGGGCTCTCCGAGAGGGGCGGAGGAATCGAACTCGGGTCAGCCATGTTGGCCGCTTGTAAGGCGAACGCCCTACCGCTGTGCTATCGCTCCATAAATAAAATACGGGTGAACTAAAGTTTAATCAAGGCCCTAGAATCTTTCTTGTTAGTACTAAATTAACAGGATCCCCCAAGTAAGCTCTCTCTCCCTTTTCACACAGCTGCCGCAGACCCCCTACATTCACTCAATCCACTTAAATTTGGGTCCTATTTTGCATCAGAAACCACAACACACAGACTATATTAGGAGCCCCAAAGACTATCCTTCTTCACTAACTAAAATATAGCAAAAAACAAAACAAAACAAAAACCAGGTTTTAATTTGCTACTTTTGTGGTAAGTGAAGATGTATGTGAGGTAAGTGAGAATGTTAAAATGGAACAGTTCCTATAAATCAAGGAATAACTCATGAGAATTTGGTCATAAATCTGGGCAGTACCTCTCAAATATAATAATGGCCCAGTGACAAGACTAGGAATGAGGGATCCATTCCAACACTTGAATCTGTAGTCACTCCCTTGAACTTGAGCTAGAAGGCTTCCTATTAGAAGCTTAACTGTAATAAGATCGACAATGATACTGATCAATATGACTTTAAAAATATTGTATGATAAAGTATGTCAACATTTGAACTCAGTAAATTATTAAAATATATCAACATTTGTATAATACAGTGAACAAAGCTTTTCAAAATAACCAACACACTTAATTATAAAATCATGGTCGGGCAAAGGGCTCACTCAAAATGCTAGATAACCTAATGGGTTGTAATATAACAGTAGAAAAAGTTCATTTATAAGATCTCAAATATCATATTGAAACTCACTTTTAAGAATTTGACATGTGGGGCTGGAGAGATAGCACAGCAAGTAGGGCGTTTGCCCTGCACGTGGCCGACCCGGGTTCTATTCCCAGCATCCCATATGGTCCCCTGAGCACCGCCAGGAGTAACTCCTGAGTGCAGAGCCAGGAGTAACCCCTGTGCATCGCTGGGTGTGACCCAAAAAGAAAAAAAAAAGAATTTGACATGTAGGGGCTAAAGAGGTAATACAGTGGGTGAGGGACTTGCCTTGCATATGACCAACCTTAGTTTGATCCCCTAATTCATGTATGGTCCCCTGAGCATTGCCAAGAGTAGTTCCTAAGGGGCTGGAGCAATAGTACAGTGGATAGGATGTTTGCCTTGCACGCGGCCAATCCAGGTTCAATTCCCAGCATCCTATATGGTCCCCCAAGCACCACCAGGAGTAATTCCCAAGTGTAAAGTCAGGAGTAACCCCTGTGCATCATGGGTGTGACCCCCAAAAAAAAGGAAAAAAAAAGAGAGTGATCCCTGAGCTCAGAGTCAAGAGTAAGTCCTGGACACAGCAAGGTGTGCCCCCCTCAAAGAAAATAATAGGTAAAGGATCAGAGAGATAGCTCAGGGCTGGATTTTGCATGCAGGAGGTCTGGGTTTGATCCTTGGCTCTGCATGATCCCCTGAGCACTTCGCTGGGAGTAACTCCTCAGTATTGCCAAGTGTGTCCTAAAAACAACAACAAAAAGAAACTGAAATGTCAAGTTTTAACATAGTAACACAAAAGAATATCCCTAATCATATAAAAAGATACTAAAGTAACATCCCTTTTTAACTACATTATTTCTGACATTTTTTTCACTGTTACCTCGACAATAATAACAAAACAGATTGCAATTGATTAAAAGCAAGAGCAGATATGAGACTCCAGCTGTCTTCAATTAATTCAGAGAATTACAAAAATGTAAAACACTGTCATTCTTTCTGGTTTATTTTGGAAGATAGCCATTTTTAAATTTAAAAATGTTATTGATGTTAATGTATAATCATTCTGTTATGGTATTTAAAATGAATTAATATATACAGTTTAAATTTTTCTCAGTTTCAGTTTCTGGGATGGAAATATTGCTAGACATAATTCACATAAACAAAAGGTCTTGGAGTTCATCAATAATGTTTAACAGTTTAAAGTGGTTTGAGACTTAAATGCTTGAGAATTGCTGAGCAAAAATGTTTGCAGTGTAACACAATTGTCTTACATCTCAGTGTCTAAACAGAACAAATGCTTGTTTCTCTCTAGCACAACCAAGCAAGTCTCTAAGACAGCTGTCCTCCATGTGCAAGCTTAGCAACCAGCTCTGTTGTCTCCCCACATGGCTGTCCAAAATGCAGCTGGAGAGGAGAAAGCTGGAAGATGTCACATCAGCTCTTGAATCTTCTCTTGCCTTTCACTTCTCCTCATAACGCAATCAATCAGAACTGGTCACATGGTGATATCCAGCTGCAAAGGGGCTGGAAATTTGTAAGCTTATTTGTGAATATTGGTTGAGCAGCAAATGGTTCTGTATATCTCTAGAACAAAGAACTGGTGCAAAGATCTACGAAAGTGAAAGTACACTAGAGGAATTTATGAGATACAGATAAAGAAGTGAGGCCCAATGGAAGAAACGGCAGGGGAGAGTGGACAGGCTGTGTCAGCTGGTCTCATAACCCTGGGTAAAGGTTTTGGTTGATGGGGCCAGAGGGATAGTACAGTCAATAGGATGTTTGCCTTGCATGCAGTCGATCCGGGTTCAATCCCCAGCATCCCATGTGGTCCCCCCTCACCCCTCTCACCCCCAGCACTGCCAGGAGTAATTCCAGAGTGAAGAGCCAGGAGTTAATCCCTGAGCATGGCTGGGTGTGATCCAAAAGGCTGACACTACCGAGGCAGCAGCAGCCTGGCCCTCATCTAGCCAGGCTGACAACGAACTAGTCTCCAGGATCTTTTATCTTCTCACTCCAGAATCCAGAGCAGATTAACAGCTAGAGGACTTGTAGTGGTACCTGGGGTGTTGCCATTTAAATAGTTCATCTAATAAACACAACAGGTGTTGCTCAGCTAATTTCAATATATTAGCCTTTTTTTTCAATCTCTACATTGGGCCAAATGGGTTTTTTTAATTTAAAGAGATTAGTGGACTCAGATAATCATTAACCCCTTCCTCCTTCCCTCTATCCTTCCTCCCTCCCCTTCTCTTTCCCTCTTTTATTCCTTCCTTCCTGCGTGCCTTTCATTCTCTCCTTTATTTTCCCTTCTTCATTCTTTCCTTCTCGCCTTCCTATTTTTATGTCTTCCCTCCTTTCTTCCTTTCATCCTTCCTACCTTCCTTCCTTCACCTCCTTTCTTCTCTCTGTCCCTCCTAGCTTCCTTCTTTCCTACTTATTATCTTATTTACTTCCTTCTTTTTCCTTTCTTCTTTCTGTCTTTCCTTCCTTTTTCTTCATAGGAAACTACCTGCTTAGTCTTCCTCAACAGTCCCCCACTCTTTTGGGGAAGTATCTTTCCCTTGAACAGAGCAGTCATGTTGTACTGGCTCCCAAGTTACCTTTCCCACCTCTCCCTGTTAGACAAAACTCCCAAACAAGATCTAAGACCTCCAGTCAGGTTCAGTTGTCATATGCACCCTCATTAAAGGCCTCACAAAGCCCAAGTTGCCACACACGGGTGCATGCAAGGGAGGGCAACATTCTCTTTGAGACAAGACAAAAACTTGAGAGTGGATGACCTGGACCTAAAATTTAGACATTTTAGGTTTTCTTCCTAAATTCACTCAAACTACTAACCTAGTAACTCCTAGACATAACAGGGAAACATCTTTTTATTTTGTTGGAGTTACTTGAACAACTAATTTCTGGCTATGAAGGCACAAGGACATAATAACTAGATTATAGGATCAACTTCTTAAGGAAGTAAGGACATGAGAGGGGGATAGGCTGTTTGACAGAGGCACCTCCCAAACAGCATTCAGAGGTCCTGGGGCCAATCCTGGTGGCACATAGCCCAGCTGTTGGGCCTGACAGTTTAGTCAGTGCTCAGGCCTGGCAATGCAGTGCTTTCAGGGCCATATACAGTGGTGCTCAGGAGACCAGGTGGTTCTGGGAATTAATCCTGGGACTTCATACTTGCAAGATACGCATTCCAGTCCTTAGAGCTATCTTCTCAGACCAGTTGGGACTTTTGTTTTTCGTTTTTTGTTTTTTTGGGTCACACATGGTGATGCACAGGAATTACTCCTGGCTCTGCAATCAGGAGTTACTCCTGGCGGTGCTCAGGGGACCATATGGGATGCTGGGAACCAAACCTGGGTCGGCTATGTGCAAGGCAAATGCCCTACCCACTGTGCTATTTCTCCAGTCCCCAGGTGGGACATTTAAAAGAAATATTTCAGAAATATTTCAGGGGTTGGAGTGGTAGTACAGCAGGTAGTTTGCCTTGCATGCTGCTGACCCGGGTTTGATTCCCAGCATCCCATATGGTCCCCCGAGCACCAGTAGGAGTAATTTCTGAGTGCAAAGCCAGGAGTAACTGCTGTGTATCGCCGGGTGTGACCAAAAAAATCCAAAAAAAAAAAAAAAGAAAGAAAGAAAGAAAGAAAGATTTCACCATACTTGGTGAAATAAAGGACAATATAACATTAAAAACTTCAGTAATTCAGCATGATGAAAAGTTACTACACACTGTCTTTTTCCACATAGAAAAGGACTGGTGAAAATTATAGTCCATTGAACTGCTTCTGAGAACTGGATCTATGGAGAAATGAAGACTCACAGGGGTTAAGCAACATGCCCAAAGTTACATAGCTTGTAATGTCAGAGGTAAAATTTAATTCGAAGACCCAACACTTCCCATAAAACAAAACAAAACAAAACAAAACAAAAGTGACAATAGATCTTCCCAGACCTTTACTGAATAAATTTTACAAAGTCTGTTTCTGCAATACAATTCTCTGCCTATTAGTCAATTTTCCTACTATAAAAAAATATTTCACAAGAAGTCCTACTCCCAGGTAAAGTGATTTTGGAACGGACTGCACTCCCTTCATGAATTATTTGTTTCTTTGTTTACTACAAGACCTCATCAGAGTTTCATTGTCATGGTCTGTTTCCTGAGACCTCCCTCTGAGGCACTGCTGGGGAATGGGGTTCTGGGTTTTTCAACTTGAAAAACCTGATTTTCCAGTCCTAGAACTCTGAGGCAACAAACTTGCTGACAAGTACTAACATAACTATTGGAGAGTTCTGACCAGGATGTGGCCTGAATGGAATAGAGCCTCTGTCTGCCATACAGTAAAGATGCTAAGGAGGCCACCTTGCATGCGACTGATCCTGGTTCCTTTCCCAAGATTATCCCCTCAGCACCACCAGGAGACATTCCAGAACACAGAGCCAGGAATAGCCCCTGAGCACTTCTGGGTGTGGCTCAACACCCCCACCCCCAACCATCCAAGGAATCTATTTGAATGTGTAGTAAATAATGCAGTTCCCTAAGAGTCTATTTGACTTACAACTCTGATATTTCAAGCTTTGTGCTTAAAAGTGTAAAAATGAACTTCCCCAAAAATGGTCGGACTTTCTCTTTACTCTCAGGCAAATGCTCAGCCTGCAGGGATACTTGACACTGAATTGGCCAAGAGGTGAGTGTTTGGAAATAGTGAAGGACTTCGTGAATGCAAGGCATTATTGTCTTATCACATTGCCAGGACTGGCAAAGGAGGCCCAGAATTTCATGGCATGGACCTTATGTTCCCCACTTCCCTTTCTTTTGTTGTTGTTGTCATTGCTGTTGCCCAGGTGTGATCACACACATGACTTTGGTGCTCCCCAGGTGGGGAGGGTTGCACCCCAGGTTGCTGTGCCCTTACACTTGCACTTGAGGGAGGAGGGGGTGGGGGACATTCCTTTCATTGTGTCCCTTGCACATATGCTCAGGTGGGGGTTGGGGGGACATTCCTTTCATTGTGTCACTTGCACATCTGCTCACCAGCTTGCTCTCTAGCTGTGAGGCTCTCACTTTCTATTTCAGTGCCTGTGGGGGTCACTGCGCTATTCACACAGGGGCTCCCCAGGCCAGGATTGGCAATTCCTAGCAGTGCCACCTTATTTCGTGGTTTGGTAGGGGCCACATCTCACTCGCTGGGTATGGGGAGCTGGAAATTACTGGGGCACCTAGGAGTGCAGAGCTACCTGGATCACCACAGCAAATGTGGAGGTACTGGCAACTGAATTCAAGACTTCAGTCTTGCACAACAGAGGTTCTAAGTCACTGAGTACACCACCAGGCCCTTCAGTCTGTGTTTTGTATGGAGCTGTTGGAGGAATGTCTCCCCTCCTCAGTCAACACTTATCCAGAACTATCCTTCACTTTCAGGTGCTGGAATTTAGCCCTGAGGAAGACAGATGAGAGTAGGGGTCAGAGAGATAATACAGTGAACAGGTTGCTGTTTTACACACGGCTGACCAGGGTTCAATCTCTGGCACCCTATATGGTCCCCCAAGAACCACCAGGAGTGTCTCTGAGCACAGAGCCAAGAGTAATCCGTGAGCACCAGCAGGTGTGGGCCTAACACCCAGGAACCCCAAAATAGACAGACAAGACTCTCCAGCCTAGAGAAGCAGGAGCGTCTTCAGGAGAGTAAGCAAGTAGGCAAGGTCTCCAGACAAAGCAGAGGGCCTTGGTCTTTTATCCTCAGTTCACCCAAAGTGGGTTTCAATCAGCCTCAAATGTTCCTGGCTAGGCCACTCTCATAGTTTATTGCTATGCAGAATGTCTGCACTGTGCAAAGTGGTACACAATGATGAAATCAAGGGCAGAGCCACAACACCCCAGGCCATGTCCTCACATCTCCATAGCTCTTTTCAGTCAAGAAAGACTTTTGCATTGTCAAAGGATTAGGGTGGGGAAGAGGAGGAAGACAGATAAATTTTTAAAAAAATGATTTCTAAGGACACTGTAGTTCCAATGAAAACTTTGACTTAGCAACCAGTATCTGTTGTGAGAGTCCTCCCTGCCACTTGAGGTTCTTACTGACCCCCTCTCCCCCTCCCCCCCAACACACACACACTACCACCACCACCACTAGCCCCAAGTGAGAACACTGAATCAGCTGCTGCCAGTGAGGTCTTTTCATTCCAGTGTGGATATAACAGTTAACAGAAAACATTTTGGGGCCTCCAAAATTCAAGTACAACTGCAGGGTGTCTGGGACAAACTCCATGATTTCCTACATTCACCAGCAGAGGCAGAAATCAAGAATGCAGGGGACAGGAGTCATCATTTTCCTCATTCTCAGCCTCCTGAATTCTTAGGTACTGGATTGGACCCTCCCCCATTTTCCAGCTGCCCTGGTCACTGCAGAGACAACCTCTGGTGCATGTGCTTATGAGTGATTCCTCTACTAGACTCAAAGGCACGGGATTGTGTCCTCCTCATTTTTTATTTGTTTTGGGGGGGTTGCTTTTTCTTAGTTTTGGTCACACCTGGATGTGCTGAGGGCTTATTCCTGGTTCTGTGTTCTGTGATCAGTCCTTATGGGGCCCAAGGGACCATGTGTGATGCTAGACATCAAAATCATGCAAGGATTATTTCAACATTATTTGATAAATCAATAAGGAGTGAATGGTGGTTGTTAGCAGTGTCACTGAGATTGTTTTGAATGGCAATTCAAGGCCAGCCTGAGAGGAAGGTTGTTTAAATCAATAAATGTTGCTTTGTTAAGGGCTGAAAAGATTGTACAGGGGTAAAGGCACTTGCCTTGCATGCATCTCACCCAGGTTCGATCCCCAGCATAACATGTGGTCCCAGGGCACCACCAGGTATGGTCCAAACCCTATCCCACATAGGTGCTTGTTTGTTTTATCCAGAGTCATTCTTGCCCTGCATATTTCTTATGCTCTTTGAGGTTCCAACTCAAGCATATGTTACTGAGATATCAATTGACAATGACTTCAGTGACCAAGAAGTTCAACACATTTGCTCCCTGGACTCAAAACTATTTGCTTCCCCAACCTCTGTCACACACACTCCTAAATCCATTCAGTTTCTGAAAGGCTGTACTACTCTAAAAGGCTGTCTCTACTTAGGCATATCTTCAGTGATTCATAAACCTTTTTCTGGGCTCTTTTAGTCCTCTAGCAAGAACTTGCTTTCAGAAACCATCTCCTGGTAGCACCTCTGTTGGCTTCTCCAGCTCATTCACTCCATGATGAGCATTTTTGTAATTCCTACCCCATCCCCAGTGCCCAGTGCTTGAAACCAAGGAAAGCTCAATGTTTGCAAAATGAATCAATAATGGAAAGAACAGCATATGGGTGCATTTGTTTTGATAGTCAATCAGCAAAAAAGAGCTAAGACGCTTATAGCAAATAAAGGTGGGGTGGGAATAAAAAACTAGCAAAGGAACAGGTGATGTTCATTAAGGGTTATTGAAAAGATGAGTCACTTGGCAAATCACACAGAGAAGAACTGGGTATGCTGAACCCCAACCCAGTGTTTTCTCAATGCCTTTATCACCTCAGCCACTTTATTTTTGTTTGTGTTTTGCAGCCTTCGGTGAATTACAACATCTATTCATTGTTTGCTGGGTTTCACAATTCTCCTCCCATGGAGAACATGCTATGAGGCACATACAACAATGCTTTTTTAAAAAGATGTTGAGGAATGCAAATGATAATTTGCTTTGCCAACTTCATGACTCCACTTTGAGAGACCTGGTGACACCTGGGACATTGCAATACCCCCAAGCAGACATAGGAAGGCTTCTTCACTGTGCACTTGCCAGGGCTGCAGCACGGGCAATAAGGTGCAATGCTGCCTTGCTTTGAACCTTTTCCTTTCCACTGTGCTTGAGAATCTCTGTGTGCAACTCAGCTGAGCCCTAGAGAAAAGGCACAAGTGATCCCAATGACTGATTGCAAAGTCTAAAACCTATGCAGAAGTAAACACTGTCCTTTCCAAAAGCTGCCCATTTTGTCAAAGGGTTTTTACTTCAGTTATCTTCAGCTAATTTTCCTAGGTTTCTCTTGGCTTTGTGTCAATCTCTGCCACTTAAAATAGCAATTTTTGGCTACTCTATATGTGAAATGTGACTAGTTCGGATTTTGATGACTTAGTACCCAAAAAGTAGACTAGCTTATCAGTGATTTTAATATTGATCACATATTAATATTTTAATATACTTTTAAAATATATTGCTATTAAACATTAGCTGTTTCTTTTTGTTTGGGGGCAGACTCAAAACAGTGCACACACACAGCAGTGCTTGGCCTCTGTCCTCAGGGAATCAATTTTGGCGATGCTTGGGAGTGCAGTGCTGGGTAGGAACACAGGTCAACCAAATGCAAAACAAGCACCTTTTCTCCTATAGTCACTCCAACCCAGGCCTGTTTCATTTTACTTGTTGTTTTGGAGTCACCCCAGGTGGTCTTCAGGGGCTACATTCAGCTTCATGTAGATATAGGGGATTACTCCTGGTGGTGCTCTGCAGACCATATGCTAGCAAGGAGCAAACCTGGCCTCTCATGTTTAAAACACGCATACTAGCTCACTGAGCTGTCTATTCTGTTCTACATTTTTCAAAATGTGGTTGCTGTATATTTTTATATTACCTGAATAGTTTGCATGCAATGCAATGATGCAGACAACACCATGCATATGTAGTAGGCGATATGAGCAGGACAATCATAGGCTGCATCATTTGTTTAAGTGATGGAGGGGAGAGATTAATTTTTTTCAAACAACCCAAAACCTTCTTGAATTGTAAGTCCTGCCATAATTCCCATTTCCATTACTAGCAATTCGCATAGGAGGGAAGGCTCAGAGCTTATAACAGATGACAACCACATCTATAGTATAACATTCATGGACACAATAAACATCAAATTGTCATTTCCTTCTGAATGAAACACTGCATCCAACCTATTGAATTGTCACTCTTGCTTTATGTATTTTCCTCCAACCTCCCTGGACTGGGAGTTCCTGAAACACAAAGACCTTGAGTTTAACATCTGCTAGAGTGACCAGTTATCCTGGTTTTCTCAGAGCTGAAAGGTTTTTCCTACTTGAGACTCAATCTAAACCCAAGACAGCCCTAGACACACAGGATCTATTTGGTCATCCCAGTGTAGGTTGGGGAGGAAGGGTGGTGAAGTAAGAGAACCAAAACCATTCAATATTCCCTATGCTTGATATGTACTCAACAAGCTGTTAAACTTGTACTGAAGCCTGTGAAGGTCCTCTTCTTGCATAGACACCCCTAATAGAACTGAATACCCTCCAAAATCAAAGAAGGATTTGCATTGTGTTTTAAACATGCAGGAGAAATAGTAAAGCACTTGTGGCGCTTGCCTTATGCACAGCTGGTTAATGTTTGGCAAGAAGAAATGCCCAAGCACAGAGCCAGGAGTGAGCACCGAGTACTGCTCGGGGTCACCCAAAAAACAAAACAAAAAATGTTAAAAAATACAATGATTGTCCAGAGACTGCTTTAATTGGAGATACTTGGATAGGCACCAGCATGGTCAAAACTATCCTTTGTCGGGGGCCTGAGAGATAGCACAGTAGGTAAGACATGCAGCTGACCTGGATTAATTGATCGCTGGCATTCCATATGGTACAGGAGTAACCCCTTTGGCAAGGAGTAACCTTTGGGCCAGGTGTGACCCAAAAAACAAAATTTAAAAAAAGAACTACCCTTTGTCCCTGTTACTGAAATTTTCATCTTCTCTCCACCACAATCAACCACACCATCCACATTTTGCTGTTTTGGGGGCCCTTGTCATTACCAAGGTCTCTGTTCAGGTCCTCTTTCCTATTCCTATACAGAAGAGACAACTAGTTGCTTGAAATGAAGGAGTTTCTACATAGAATGTGTGTCAAATAAATATTTGGAATGAGAGATACATTAAAGTGGAAGAATTTTTAAAAGAATTCTACAATGTATTACTGGCTTCCTTCAGGGGAAAATAGTAGTATATGTGACACTTTGATTTTGCGGCCAGTTCAGAAATTATTCCAATGCTATTTCCATGGAATTAAGAATAGTGTCTACTCCAAAACAAAGTCTTGGTTTAAATCCTGGCTCTGTAAATTGTTGGATTTCTTTGGATTTGAGTTCCTTATCTGTAGTGGTAACATGAGTACCTACCCGATACGTTTATTCTAAAAAAGTAAACTAGCTGATGGATGTCAAGTGCTTCCTGTAGATCCTGGCACGTCGGAAGTACTGGATGTAAGTAGCAAACATAGTTGTCCTGATATTTGAGGTCAAAAGAGAAGTGAGGTCCAAAGAGTGAGCACCGACTTTGCAGACATACCTGGAAATATTTTAGTTGAGAGCTGAACAATAATGTCCTTTAACAAGTTTAATTTATTCTCTCTGAACTTCAGTTACCACGTTTGTTAAGGTAGAATTCTACCTTGTAGGACTAATTGAGATATAATAAGTATAGAGCCCTATATACAGTAATCAAAAATAATTGGGGGACCAGGGAGATACAGCAAGTAGGATTTTGGTTTTGCATATGGTCAACCCTGACTTGATCCCTGGTACTGCATATGGTCTCTTGAGCATCAAGAAAGATCCCTGAGCACAGAGGTAGCTGTAAACCACTGGGTGTGACCCCAAAACAAAACAAAACAAAACCCCTGACCTGAAATGTTAAATGCTGTCTAGAACTCAAGATCCAGCTTGACCCCACCTCCTCAACTGTATTTTCATCTCCCTACCCAAGCAGAGAAAAAGAGAAGGTAGTTCTCTACTTAGCCCATTGTCTCTCAGTTAATCCTCTCCAATGAGTCAATTTGCGTTGCTTTGGATAAATTCAGCTTTCCTACACCATTTGTCCTGAGAAAATGACAACATAGAGAAAACGTATGATTATATACTAAATTTTAAAAATGAATTCACATATCCTTGGTTCCTGTTGAAATTACTGCTAAAAGGATCTTTATTTTATGTAAACATGGTAATGCTAGATGGTTGTTGGAATCTAGGACATATTGCAATGACTTGGCAAAACTAAAAGTAACAACCCTATGTTGATCCCAATCTGTTTTCAGCTTTGTCTATTTGTTGTTTCTGCCAGTTGGGAGAAAAAGTCTAGGAATTTCAGTATACAATAAAAAAAAAAGAGAAATAAGGGAAATTCAGGAGAAATGTATGAAACGCTGGTCAGAATCTCCATCTGGAACCTAAATGTGGAGATCTGCTGGTTGAATGAGGGCCCAAGCAAATTCTGTCCAGGTGCAAAACAGGCACCCAAATAAAACATGCTACAGTGAAAAAGACATTCATTTGCTAGAATCAGTGAATGATCCTGTCTTTCTAATTCCAAGTTGCAACAGGTAAGACCGGCCCTACCAGTTCTAAAACAATGATTTTCAAATGTCAGTGTGCATCAGAAATGCCTGAAAAGTTAAGCCTTGGAGCCCAGGCCACCTCCAGATATTCAGTTTCAATGCATCTGCGGCATCTGCATTATAAACAAGCCTCCTGGGGATCGCTTCTGTAGGTGGTCCAGCACCAGCCAGACAGTACAACAATGCTGGTGACCATTCTGCTCTCCTCTGATGAGCCAAGGGCCCAGTCTCCATCTTAACCAGCCTCTGCCCTGATTTTATATCTGTTTTCATATATATGTCATTCTTAGGTGCCATAACTTTTTCTCTTGGAACTTCAGTAACAACAAGACTCTCCTGATCTTGATGGGCAAATTTCCCTGTATCAGGTTGAAGCCTTATATTAGTTTTTGGCAGACTATTTGAAAGTCATAAGTATTGTGAGTATCTCTGATTCTCAAAGAGCACTTCATCCCTACTTCCTACCACTGCTTCACTTCACCTCTAAAGGCAATTGCTTTTCTTGGGTATCACTGTGTTGCGTGGGATTCTATGATATTCTGCTGCTTAGAGAAGCATTTATACATTTGTTTATGACCCAATATCTGAATTTGGTTTCTCAGGTTTCCTCTGCTTCCCATAAGAAAGCTAAGAGAAACTGCCTACTCTGGTTGATTTAGAAAAAGCACAGAGAGAAACTAAAGTGGAAAGCAACTCTTTTGTTTGATCAAAATCACCAATTTCACTGACTTCATTTATGCCCAGCAGCTTGTGCCCAGGACACTTACCCATTTTCTTGTTTTAACCACTATTTAGTGTGACTGTCAGATTTTAATCACTGCCTTTGCAAAAATCCTGACCAATATTCATGCAAATAGCCTGAAAGAAAGAGAAAATAACCTTTATTGGGGCCCCTCTGGCAGCCTGCATCCTGGTATTTATCCAGAATCATAAAGACTTTTGAAAAGACTTCACAGGTGGAAAAAGCACTCAAAGAGATTGATTTACAAAATACCAGTGAGCGCCCAGCCTCACTCCTCAAAGACTTGAGTTTCTGGAGGAGTGAATTTTAGGGGCCTAGGAACAAAGCCTAGATTTGGTAAGCTTAGGCTGAAGCAAAGAATTTCTTTGCCTTACACACAGAATAATTGAAAAAGGAGGCCTGTGAGTGAGGAGTGTGGGGGGAGGGTGCTCATTCTTGTGTTGAAAGCACAGAAAGGGACCATATTTTGCTTTAAAAAAAATTTTTTTTGGTGCAAGGCAGATGGGCTGTTGATTGACACTAAATAAATCCTTGAATAAATGAATCTCTCTAGCACTGGAGAAGTGGTAAAGGAGGGAGTGCGGAGGGGAGGGTGGGAAGTGGGTTGTGCATATGGAACAGATAACTTTTTAAGGAAAGGGGGATTAAAAGCAAAAACCTCTGGGTATTTAATAACTGTGGCATTTCATTCTTACTTTATGCGGATTATTGGGGATTATCTGCTAAAAACAAGAGCCTGGTCTAGTGTTACTGTTTGACTTGCCCTTCCTCCTCTCATTTGAAATTTCTGTGTCGTCTATGATTTTCATTTGGTTAATGACAGAACTCTGGCGTGTGAACAAAGGTTCCCTGATAAATGGAAAGCTCTCCACAATCAACCTTCCCTAAAGAACAGGAATGAGTTTCACTGTCAAATTCAACCTTTCTAAAAATCAAAAAGCCCAATTAGGAGCATAAAACAGTAGGGACCTAAAGAAGGGCTTTTGCCACCAAGTGCTACCCTCCTACTGAATGCCAGTGTCTCCTTACACTGCGGGGGCCCGCCCCCCATTTCTGCAGCCTCTCAGCAACTCCCTGCTGTGAGCCAGGCAAATGGCACTGCCCATAGCTTTGCCTCCAACTTTACAAATTACCTGAGGGCAAAAGTATTTCCAAAGGAAAATTCTTTCCTTGTAAAGGAGCCAGAAGGAAAGAAAATTCTAAACAGAAGCTGTGTTTGGGTTTAGGCTTCTATAAAAACCCTTGCAGAATTCTAGACATATGGGGTCATATGAGAAGGTTAAAAAAATAGATGGGTGCTGGAGAGATAGTTAAGGGGATAGGGCCTTTGCCTTGCATGCTACCCAACCCAACAGTGGTTTTATCATGGCACTACATACGTTTTTCTGAGTTTTGTGGGAAGTGATCCCTGAGCTCAGAGCCAGGAGTGAGCCCTGAGCACCACTAGCTGCGACCCCACACACAGTAAATAAAGTAGTAATAATAGTCTAAGTATTATGATCTCCTGGAAGAATAACTACAGGTGTATATGCTAGTCCTGGTCAAGTTACATACTCAGTGATAGTCTCATCTGGGACAAAGCATTTAAGTGATTTGAATTTTAGTCTTTTTATCTGTATAAGAGAAATAAGAGCATCTCTCTGCTTGGCCTTATCTGAAATCTTCTTTCTTTTACACACTTCACAGTAGCTATTACTTTAAGCTCCCCACTCCCTATGCTGCCCTCCCACCTACCCACAACTTTTGTAAGTCCAACCCAAGCGTCACCCTGACTCTTGGCCTACGTGCTTAGGCATGGAATGAAGGGACCATCTGATGTAACCTGCCAACAAGGAATCTTAACAAACACATGGCCAAGCCCACATGCACCCAAGGCAGCTGTTCCAGGTGGTAACCATAATTTACACCTGACCTGAAGTATTTCACCACCAGAGAGACTGCCTGGTGTCCTGGTCCACGTCCAGCTGGAAACAAAGAGAAAGTGGGTCAGCAGTCAACAGGCAAGAGCCTGGAGAGAGGCCGCAGTAGATGAGGCAGCAGGTACTAACAGGGCCCAGCAAAGGCAGGAAGGAGGAAACCCAGACTTACAGGGACAAGAGAGGAGCAAAGGGGAGGGTCACATTGACTGGAAAGACAGAGTGAACCCAGGAGGGGGAGGACTCTGCAGGAGTGCTACACCAGTGTAGGCATGACTCAGATCAGGAAGGTATTGAGTTTTCAGAGCAGTTTGGTAGAAAGTGGGGAGGAGAGGAGAGAGGGTCCAGAGCTTCCCTCTGTGCCCACCTCACTCAGGGAAGTGCCTGGGGAAATCTAGAACTGATGAGAATCTGTGATGAGCCCCTGCATGGAATAAACCTGACATCTCACCAATCCCCCAGAAAGGGGCAGGGGCAGGTGATCATCAAACCATACCTGGTTCCACTTGATCTGCCCAGCGTGGTAAATAATCCCTGACACCCAATTTCTTGGAAGAAAGGGTGGGGATGGGGGAAAAGCATGGAACCCAGGTTGGAATGAGGAATTGGTTTCTGCAGGAAAGGAAAGTCAGTCTTAAATCTCACCTGGGCTTTCCAGGTTATTTCCTTCTCTCACAGAAATGAATTTCAGGAGAAGATAAATAGTGAAGTAAAACATGTTTGTTGGATAAATAAAGGGGGGAAAGAGAGAGAGAGATGCCCAGGAGAGGACAAGAGCTTCTCCAGAGTGGTAAAAAAGGCAAGGTACACATCCCAGGCAGGGATGTGTAGGTCATTTTTCCAGAATGGGAAAATGTGCCCTAAAGCATGACTTTGGGGGAGATGCAGACAAATGAACACCTTTTCCTCTGCCAAGTTAGTTTATTACAGTCCTCTCAAAATATTCCCAAAGTCTGTTGCTAGGGTGGTAACCAAGAGAGCGAGCTTGGAGCTGTTGGTGGTCTCGTTTTGATATTTTTTAAGTAGCCCTTGTTCCAGTTGTGAAACCTCTTCTCCCAGGGAGTCCAGCCATGCTGTGGGCCTGGAATTCTCAGATGGTCCCTGCATCTGAATCTCATGCCTTTGGGCTGATTTGGGTTCTAGACAGTGTTTTTATACATATGTTATCAGGGTCCCCATCTCTTTGCCTGTAACAGTAAGGACAGGGGCCAGCAGTCTTATTAATAATACGGTTTGCTGTCTACATAGCCCATGTGTAAAAGAAGGGGGGCTTTCAATGAGATACAACTAAGATGATGAGGGAAGAAATGAGGATGTTTAAAAGGCCAGGGGCCAAAGCTGTTGTGCCCTAAATCTTCCCAGAAAGGAGGGACCAGCTTCAGTAACTGCTAAGACAGTTGAAGAGAAACTTGAGAAAGTAATAGGAGGACATGGGACAGGGATAAAGCCCTTAGAGATATTATGAATGTGTTGTTTGGTTTATTCTCTCTCTCTCTCTCTCTCTCTCTCTCTCTCTCTCTCTCTCTCCCCCCCCCCCCAGGAGCTCTAATATCAATGAGATCATGCTCTCTGCATGACAAAAAGCCAGACCACCATCAGTTAAGTCTCAGACCTTTCTTGCTTTGTTATTAAGGCTTGTGCCTAAACTCTGAGTTCTGAGGTTTAAGATTTATTCAGACCTTAAACACTTCTGGTCATAATTCCTTTTTTTTTTTTTTAGTTTTTGGGTCACACCCAGAGATGCACAGGGGTTACTCCTGGCTCTGCACTCAGGAATTATTCCTGGTACTGCTCAGGGGACCATTTGGGATGCTGGGAATCAAACCTGGGTCAGCCTCGTGCAAGGCAAATGCCTTACCCACTGCACTATCACTCCAGCCCCATTGTCATAATTCCTAAGGCCCTTTGAAAAATGTTTTATATCTCAGATAGTCTGTAAAATAGAAAAAGAAAATCTGAAAAACTGAAACAAACAAATGGCAAAAAAATATTTAACTACTGCCTTGCACACAGCTCGCTGGGTTCCTAAACATGCTAGGTATGATACGTGAGCAAAGAGCCAGGAATAAGCCCTGTGCACCACCGGGTGTGACCAATCCCAAATCAAAATAATAATAATACTAATAGAAATAATGAAGATGATGAGAATTTTCTTTTCCAAGTGCTATGTTGAAGGACTCTGTACTTAGATCTCATGACCTTTACTTTTCTCTTTCTAAAGTATAGTAATAGTGGTCAGGAATGTGGCTCAGCAACAGAATGAAGACCTGGGATGTATGTGAAGACCTGGGTTCAGTTCCCAGTGCTATAGAAATAAAATTAAAATCCAAAGTTATGTAATTCCAAAGTCAAATTGATAGCCAGCTCTATCAATGTATCTCCCCCTCATCCCCCATAAGTCTTGTTATGACGGATGAGAATATGGTATGGTCCCTTTAGACCTTTTCCATCTGTTACCATCCTTATTTCTCCCAATTGTCCAGTGAGGTAGGTGCTGAGCACCCAGCACCACAGTGATGAGCTCTAACAGCCTCTTTTTTTTTTTTTTTTGGCTTTTTGGGTCACACCTGGCTATGCACAGGGATTACTCCTGGCTCTGCACTCAGGAATTACCCCTGGCGAGGCTCAGAGAACCATATGGGATGCTGGGAATCGAACCCCGGTTGGCCGTGTGCAAGGCAAACACCCTACCCGCTGTGCTATTGCTTCAGCCTTTCTTGCTTATGCTGCACACCAGCCCTGTTCTAAAAACCGCCTTCCATTTTTTTCACCATTGAGTTTGTTCACCATTGAGCCAGGAAAGAACTCCTGCTTTAGCATCCATCGTTTATGATCAAGAGGGAGTTGGTATCTGGAAGTGCTAAGCCACAAGGCCCACATATGATACCTGAAATGCACTTCTTTGACAAGATCACTTGTATCACTTATATCACTTGTCATTCCATTGTTTGTTGATTTGCTCGAGCGGGCACCAGTAACATCTCCATTCGTCCCTGTCACGTGCTAATGTAGCCCAATGGCATCTGCTCACTCCAGGAACAGGAAGAGCCTCAAACCGTTCATTCAGGGTCTTGACAAAGAAGTCTGACCGTGTCATAGGTGGGCAGCCAGTTGTTCTTTTGATGTCTCGAGGAATCTAGTCGGTACAAAATAAGACAAGTAAACAGAAGTGAAAGGGAGGCAAGCAAGAAATTGGGTTAGTGTGCCTTCCTTACATGCATGGCTTCTTGAGCCGCTTATGTTCCCAGCCTTTCCCAGGCCACTCAGAAGCCAGTGGTCAGGATTTTCTAAAGCAGACTTGGCCAATAGATCACTCACAAGACCCTGGTCCCATAGGTCATGCCATCATCTCTGTGAGAAGTGTGGCTCCTGGGTCAACCTCTGTGCCAACTCAGGCCCTTTGGGGACATTTAACTCTTTGCTACATGCATTGGGAGGTAGCAAGCTGTGAGGCTTTTGCTGATGCACTTGCAGTCATTGTGCATCAATTGTAGTATTGTTAATGCAAGCTCACAAGATTACCGTTGAGTGTTTCACATGGGACTTTATCTCAGTCAGTTCTCACCAGAGCACTTTGACATATGGATGCATTATAATTGCAGTCCTGCAGGAAAATGCTTGGACCCTTACAGGGTCAGTTACACTTCCACGTTCATGCAACTGAAGGTCTCTGCTCTTAGTCACCACCGTATATAAAAGTAACTGAATGTTTTTCCTCTTTTCTGACTGGAACCAGGGAGGGCACAGAAGAGAAGAAAAAAAAGGCCACTGCTAAGCCAGCAGCAGCGACCAGAGAGAAGAAAAAGAAGCTTCCTGATGTGCCAGAAACCCTAAAGAAAAAGAGAAAGAATTTTGCAGAGCTGAAGATCAAGTGCCTGAGAAAGAAGTTTGCTCAAAAGATGCTTTGAAAGGTGAGATGGAAGCTGATCTATGAAAAAGCTAAGCATTATCACAAGAAGTATAGGCAGATGTACAAGACAGAGATTCATGTGGCTAGGATGGCGACAAAAACTGGCAACTTTTACATTCCTGCGAAACCCAAATTGGCTTTGTCATCAGAATCAGAGGTATCAATGGTGTGAGCCCCAAAGTACAAAAGTGTTACAGCTTCTCTGCCTTCGCCAGATCTTCAATAGTACCTTTGTTAAACTCAACAAGGCTTCGATTAACATGCTAAGGATCATGGAACCCTATATTGCATGGGGGTACCCAAACCTGAAGTCAGTAAATGAATTGATCTACAAGCGTGGTTATAGCAAAATCCACAAGAAGCAAATTGCCCTAACGGATAATGCACTGATCTCGAGAACTCTGGGTAAATGCGGCATTTTTTGCATGGAGGATCTGATTCTTGAGATCTATGCTGTTGGAAAACTCTTCAAAGAGGCAAACAACTTCCTCTGACCCTTCAATTTATCTTCTCCCTGGGTGGGATGAAGAAAAAGCCACCCATTTTGTAGAAGGTAGAGATGCTGGCAATAGAGAAGACCAGATCAACTGGCTGATTAGATGGATGAACTAAGGTATCTACCATATTTTTGTAATCTGGTCAGTTAATAAATGACTGCTTTCAAATTGAAAAAATAAATAAATAAATAAAAGTCACTGAATGTTCTTTCCCTCGCCCTACCTCCACAACATCCTACTGCAGCAGATGGGAATCAGTGGCCTCAGGGAAACGTGTTTCATTTGGATAAGACTCACAGTTGATTCCCAAGATAGCAAATTTGAGAACCATGACTCTGTTCCCCGACCTCCCAGATATATTGTCAAAAGTCAAGTAAGTAAAGGAACCCTTTGAGCTTCAGTTTCAAAACTTTTCCTAGCATCATTGTGGACAAAAGCTAAGTCTGTTCCTTCCCCATTTTGGTATTCTGAGTAACCTATATGGCTTCTCTTTTGTAGCTTTGAGTGGGACAGTTGTTTCTGTTGATTGACAGGGATTTAGTATGAATATTTAATGGGCAGGGCGGCCAGTACACTTGGCTAATGTAATATTTCAAGTTCTACTTTCATACTGAAGGGATTTGTCCTCCCTTAATGCATGTCTACATCCTGTCCCAGTCCTTTCGACAGCATTTTCCACATAGATAAAGCCAGTTCAGGGAGTCTCTTTTTCCCAGTTCTCAGTTTAAGACAGCACTTACTCGTATCTTGAGATAAAGTTCTTTGTGCTGACAAAATGGCACTGGGTATTGTCCTGAGTTTTATCATTTCCTGCTTAGCTTTTCCCAGCCCTCTCAGTTATAACCATTGATATTTTGGCTGATATCAGTACGGGCTATCCTTTCTCTGTCTTTTTCTCCATCTTTATCTCTGTCTATCTTTATCTCTGTGTCATTTTTTTCTATCTCTATCTCTCCCTCTGATATTTCTCAATTTGCAGTATATTAGGTTCATATAGTACTTGGGTTTGTCTAAGACAATTAAAGGGACCAAAGCTGTCATCAAGATATATAATCTTTGATGTTTCTGAAAATTCTTAAAAATGTATTTCATATAACTAACATTATAGCCAATGCTTTGAAAGATAGTGCTTTATCCTTAAGATTAGGGACAGACACCTATGTCTTTCCTTACCCCTTTTGAAAAATAATATAATTGATGCCTTCAGATTGGGAAAGAGTAGATAAAACTGTCCTTTAATCACAGATAATTTAATATTATTTTTAGAAAATTCCAAAGAACAAAAAGCAAATTATTAAAACTAAAAAACAGGGTGAATTAGATCACAAGATATAAGAACCACACCCAAGAAAACACCAATTATATTTCTATATCCTAGCATCAAATAATCTAAAATAAAAATAAAAATAAATTCATTCACAATAGACAAAAAATATATAAATTTAATTTTTAGTATATGAAACACATATACTAAAAACTACCAGGCAGAGATAAGACACATTAAATACATTTTTTTGGTTTGTTTTTTGCTTTTTTCTTTTTTGGCTTTTTGGGTCACACCTGGTGATTCTCAGGGCTCACTGATGGCTCTGCATTCAGGAATTACTGCTGTCGGTGCTTGGGGGACCATATGGGATGCCGAGGATTTAACCCAGGTTGTTCATGTGTAAGGCAAATGCCCTTCCTGCTGTACTATTGCTCCTGCCCAACATTAATTAAGTTTTTTTTTCCTTTTTGATTTTTCAAAAAATTTTTATTAGTGGAACACCAGTTTCACCAGGTACAGTTGTAGAGTTACAAATTTTTGTGCTTGGGTTTCAGTGATACAATGATCGAGTACCCATCCCTCCACCAGTTTTAACTGAATGAAAACACCTCCCAGATTCATAAATTAGAAGACTCAGTATTATTAATGTGACAGTTCTCCCCAAATTGGTTTATAAATTCAATATTAGTTCCAATATTAGTTTCTCAAATTATATACTGGCAAACTTGTCCTAATTTTATGTAGAAACCAAAGCACCTCTTTATTTATTTATTTTTTTATATAATTTATTTCTTTATTGAATCACTGTGGGAAAAGTTACAGAGCTTTCGGGTTTAGGTCTCAGTCATGTAAGTATCACACATTTCCCTTTACCAATATTTATTTTTAACCGTGAACCCCAATAGAACCCCACCTCCCACCCCTCCCAATTCCTGTGAGGCAGATGAGTTCTAGTTAATACTCTATCTACTTTGACTAGATACATTGTTTCGATAGAAGATGCACAATTATTGTTTGGAGTTTACGACCCCCTCCCCCAATCAGATATGCTGAAACAGCGTTGTGAAATGATTTGCTTTCTACAGCTTGGTTTAAGAATAAAATGATGTCGCGGCCGCGCGGATTTGGATTTCTGCTGTTTTACTTATTAACCCTGGAAGTATTTCTATTAAAAGTTAGATAGTTAAGAGATTGGTTTCTGTGCTCTGGAGTCGTGGCCGTGCGGGAGAGCCGCTCCTGGGGGGCAACTGGTGACCTTGGTCGGGCGTGAAGGACGGCCCAGAACGCCCCCCTTCCCATGAGGTCCCTGCTGCTCCCACCCCCGGCTCAAACCTGCTGTCCGCAAGGCTCCCGTGCGGCCGCCAATCTTTCTTGTGCGGCCGCCAATCTTTCTTTGCAGAGAGGAGCGGGCGAGCGGGACAACACCCTTTCCCCTCCGGGCAGGCATGGTGGCGCGGTTTAAAAAGCACCTCTTTAAATGAGGCCTCTTATTTAAAGAAGGCCTTTGATTCTGTTGAGATGGAAGCGGTCATTGAAGCCCTAAACAATCAGGGCATCCAAGCTCAATACATCAAGATCCTCCGCGAGCTGTATTACAGATTCACTACCAGGATCTCACCGTTCTACAAAGAAGTAATCATTGATGTCAAGAGAGGGGTTCGGCAGGGTGATACCATTTCACCGAAACTCTTCAGTGCCACTGGCGAGAACATCATGCGACAACTGGAATGGGAAGGAATGGGAGTGAAGATAGATGGTCGGCAACTACACCACCTCTACTTTGCTGATGACGTTGTTTTAATAACACCAAACATTAGCCAAGCAGGACAAATGCTGGCCGACTTCGACCATGAGTGTGGAAAGGTCGGACTACAGCTGAATCTTATGAAGACAATGTTTATGAGAAACAGCCTCGTTCCTGACGCCCCATTTGCTCTCAACGGAACGACCATCTCCGAATGCAACAGCTATGTGTACCTAGGTCGAGAAGTTAACATGACAAATGACCTGGCACCCGAGCTGCGCAGGAGGAAGAGAGTAGCTTGGAACACCTTCAGGAGCGTCGAAGAAATAGCTAAGAGGACGAAGAACCTCCGGCTCCGGGCACATCTCTTTGATTCCACTGTTCTTCCTGCATTAACATATGCCTCAGAGACCTGGGCCCTATGCAAACAGAATGAGAACGCTATTCGGGTCTCCCAAAGAGGAATTGAAAAAGCTATGCCTGAAATATCACATTTCACTCAAATGAGAGAAAGAATTCAGAGTTCCGACATCCATCGATGATCAAGAATCAGGGACGCTGTCTCGTTTGCCAAGGTGTCGAAAATTAGATGGGCTGGTCACGTAATGAGGTTTAAAGACGACCGCTGGACTAGAGCTGTTACCAACTGGATTCCACGGGACGTCAAAAGACCGCGTGGCCGCCCACCTACCAGATGGTCAGACTTCTTCATCAAGATCATGAACGATCGGTTTGAGGCTCTTCGTGTTTCTAGAGCAAACAGATGCCATTGGGCTACACTAGCACGCGACAGGGACAAATGGAGACGTTACTGGCCCCCGTTCGAGCAAATCGGTGATTAACGGGAAGTCAAGTGATCAAGTGATCAAGTAATCGAAGCACCTCGAAGCCAAAAAAATTTTTTTAAGAGAGCAAAAGTGAAGGACCAGAGTGATAGTACAACAGGAAGGGCATTTGCCTTGCATGCAGCTGACCTGGGTTTAATCTCTGGTACCCTGTATAGCCCCCCTACCCCCCAGGAGTGATTCCTTAGTGCAGAGCCAGGAGTTACCCCTGAGTATTGTCAGGTGTGGCCCCCAAAACAAAAAATATATGTTAAAAGAGAGAGAGAGAAGAAAGGTGAAGAACTTATACTACACAGTACTACCAATTTGCCAGTAGTCACAGTAGTCAGGACAGTATATGAAGAGTCATAAAGTTACATTGGAAAGAACAGAGAGACCAGAAATAAACATTTATGATGGATTCATTTTCATCAAGATGTAAAAGCATTACGCCATCACTCCACTCACCTATTCCAAACTCACCAAAATAAATGTGAACACAAGAAACTGAACAAATCTAATATAAAAGAACATATCCTCTGGAGCTACACTAGAGGACTCACATAAATCACAGAGGAATACCAAAGAGGAAGGTAGTATTCTAGAAGGGGAAAATGGTTACTACCATCAGCCGAGCTCATCCAGAATCCTTTCTCACAGCAAGAGGGGGACACTGATAATGAATAGGTGGGTCCCACCTCCATACTACCAAAGCAACTTGAAGAAACAGTGCAAATCTCCACCACAAGGAGTGGATGAAGAAAAGAGCCCAGAAGCTTCAATAGAGAATACTGACAAATGCAGTCTCTCTGATAGAATTCAGAGATAAAATGTTGAGGATGTTTAATGAACTCAAAGAAACGGTGGAACAGACATCCAGTAAGTTAAAGGAGAACATGAAAGAAACAGTGAAATGGACAGCCAATAAAATACAGGAAGAAATGAGAGCAGAAATAAGAAAGCCACAAAAAGACATAAAAGCAGGGTCGAAGCACTAGTACCACAGGTAGAGCACTTGCCTTGCATTCAGCCAATCTGGGTTCAATTCTAGCATCCCATATAGTCAGTCCCCTGAGTACCATCAGGAATAATTCCTGAGTGCAGAGCCAGGAGTGTGTGCATTGCTGAGTGTGGCCCAAAAGCAAAAATCAAAGCAAAAGAAAAAAGTATGTAAAAATCATTTAGTAGATGAGTTATCACGTTTCCAATAAACGGTGTTGGAACAGTTGGATAGTCATATGCTGAAAATTCAATTTACCTCATAAAATACACAAATTATCCTACCACTTGTATGACTTGTCATCCCGTTGCTCATCGATTTGCTTGAGCAGGCACCAGTAACATCTTCGTTCATCCCTGTCACGTGCTAGTGTAGCCTAATGGTGTCTGCTCGCTCCAGGAACATGAGGAGCATCAAACCGTTTGTTTAGGGTCTTGACGAAGAAGTCCGATTATCCAAATTATCCTATAGACTAAGTAAATGTGAGATTAGAGAACTAAATATGATAGCTTAAAGAACTTCTGGAAAGAAATATAGGAGAAAATCTTTGTAGTTTTCTTCTTTTTGGGGTGTGTGTGGGAGATGAGGGCATGGGGGTGATGCCAGGCATCAAAGCAGAGCCTCACACATGCAAGACAATCTCTCTCCTGATGCCCTAGCTTTGTCCCAGATCCCTCCTCATGGTTTTAGTTGAGATAAAGATTTCTTAGCTATAATACTGAAAGCAAACACATTAAAAATAGTAACTTGGACATTTTCAAAAACAAAAATTTCAAAAACCATCATTAAAGGAAAGGACATTTGTATCCAGGCTATGAATGGACTCTTATTACTCATGATGCACATGAAAATTGCATCATAAACAATTAGTCTTTAGGAAAGTACAAACTAAAGCCACAATAAGATAAAAATTCACATATACTAGAATGACTATAATAAAGATAAATAATACCATCTGTTGGTGAGAAAGTAAAAAAATTGTTGCCCTTGTACACATGTAGAGCCATAGAAAACTGTGTGACCAACTTGATAAACAGTTTAGCAGTTTTTTAAAATGCCACACATTGCATTATATGACCCAGCAGTTCCACTTAGATATTTGCACAAGATAAATAAAATTATGAGTCCATACAAAAACTTGCACATAAATGTTAACAACAGTACATATGCATATGCTGCCTGAGCCCATGTGCTGCTTGCACCCACATGACCGAGTACATGTGACTCCCAAGCACGTGTCACACTTTCATCTCCCCTCTTGAAATGTGTACTTGCGTGCTTTCATGTATAATGCTGGGATATAAGTAGGGGCTCTCTCTGCCCTTGGAGAAGTCTGAGAGTGCTCTCTTAAGCATGATACTCTCCAATATCTCTCCCACTTTCTCTCCCTCCTTCCCTTCAAAACTTCCAAATAAAATCTGTTTTACTTCACTGCTTGTCTACACCTGGAATTTTTTTCTGCCAGGTAAGACAAGAACCCAGTAATCCTGGGTCCCAGGTGGCAGAGGAGGATCAGGAGAAAGTGATCATCCCCTTTAGAGCCACCCACAGCAGTTTGGCGACCGCAGCAGGACATTGCAGTGAAGAAATCCACAAGGAAGGAATTAATCTGTGGTAAATCTGCTGTGGAGAATCTACTACCTAAGAAGAGCTGCAGAACTAGAGCCTAAAACTAAAGTGAAATAAAAATTTAGAGAATGCGAGGGACACACACGAATCTCGTGACAGAGCAGCTCGCTGCAGAGATCTCTCCAGACCCTAATTATTAAAATTTTAGAATTCCTAGAGTGACTGCGCTACATTATATGCTATCCATAACAAGCAATACAAAACAAATTGTCTAGCATTGCCTTTTTGGCAGGTTTTGAGTGGTGGTGGGACTGGTGTCAAAATATTAAATGTAATCATAGTAGAGAGAGAGTATTGTGGAAATTGTCTGCCACACAGACAAGAGGGAAGGATTGGAATAAGGAGGGGATACTGGCGATTTTGGTGGTGGAAAATGTGCATTGGTGAAGGGATGAGTGTTTGATCATTGTATGACCAAAACTCAAACATGAAAGCTTTGTAACTGTATCTCACGGTGAATCAGTAAAAAAAATGTTCACAACAGCTATGTTTATAATAACCAAAGAGTATTAGATATCCATCAATGTTAAATAGATAAAAATTAATATATCACACAATGGAATACTGTAATCAATGAAAAAGAATGAAGTACTGATATGTATTACAGCAAAGGTAAACTTCATAAACATCATGCCTTAAGGGCCTGGGACAAAACTCTTGATGAGTCTTGCTTTATGGGTTAGAGGCAGGCCCACAGTGACCTCCCCTCCCGCAAACCCCCACCTCAACCAACTTCAGCACAGATACAGATACATGTGCACAGCCAGGTGTGAACCAAAAACCAAAGAAAAACATTATGCTAAGTTTAACAAACCAGTCACAAAAGACCACATATCGTATTATCCCATTTACATGAGTTGTCAAAATTAGGCAAGTCTTTACAAGAGTCAGTAGATAGGTTAGCTACTGCCCAAAAGAGGGAGAGAGGAGAGTGAATATTTTCCTTTGAGAATGAATAAAGTATTCTAAAGCAAAAATATGGTGATACTAAGACAAAACTGGAAGTTGTTCAAAAACTGTTCCATTAAGCACTTGTGTCACCAGTTCCTGTCCACTAAAATACTATGAAAAAGAAATCTGCATTTTTTTATGAGGAAGGATGTGCTGATATTACACTGATACTTGGCTGATGGGAATACAAAACAGTACATCAAATTTGAAGACAGCGTGCCAGTTTCTTTAAAAGTTTAAAATCAATAGCTGTATAATCTAGAAACATTTATAGATTTGCATTTCTTTAAGAATCTAGAGAAATGAAAACATATACACACCAAGATGTGTTTATAAATCCTAGTATCTTTGTCATAGACCCATACTGAAAACAATCAAAATATCCATCAAATATATTATGGAAATCCAGATTGGAAAAAAGGTATGCAAACTCTCGATTTTTTAAAAATTTTTGGGTCACACCAGACGATGCTCAGGGGTTACTCCTGGCTCTGCACTGAAGAATTAC
Organism: Sorex fumeus; assembly: GCF_029834395.1. NCBI lineage: Eukaryota > Metazoa > Chordata > Mammalia > Eulipotyphla > Soricidae > Sorex > Sorex fumeus. Next base: position 9,825,957 of record NW_026606104.1, read on the forward strand.
TCCTGGCGGTGCTCAGGGGACCATATGGGATGCTGGGAATCGAATCTGGGTTGGCCGCGTGCAAGGAAAACGCCCTACCCATTGTGCTATCGCTCCAGCCTGCAAACTCTTGATTTTTTACATATGACATGATATTATGCTTTGAAAATCCTAAAGACTCTAAGGGAAAAAAACTAGGAATACTAGACTGTAAAGTGGCTAAATAAATATGCATATATGCAGAGTTGCAAAATATGCAGAATTTTGCCATGTGCAAAATCAATATGCAGAATCAGTTGCATTTCTATATGTAAACAATAAAGTAGAGAAGAAGGGAAATTGAGAAATTTTTTAGATCCTATTTACAATTATTCCCCCCCCCCCCCCCCCACAAATCAGTACCTGGGAATCAACTTAACAAAGGAGGTGAGAGACACAACAAAACAGTGAATCACTTTTAAAAGAAATAAAAGACCCAAGGAAATGGAAACACTTCTCCTGTTTATGGACTGGAAGGAAAGATTAACATTGCTAAAATGACCATCCTATAAAATGACCATTCTACCCAAAGCAATATTCAGACGTAATAGTCTCCACAAAATTCCTATGGCATTTTTAAGGACATGGGCCAAACATTGTTAAATTTTATGTGGAGTGTAAAACTCCACAAATAGCCAAAGCAATCCTGGGAATAACCAAAGATAGGAGCCTTTTCTTTTCCCAAACTTAAATTATATTGTAAGTTGTAATAATCAATACTGTGTGGTACTGGAATAAAGACTTCCAGATCAAAAGAATAGAAGTGAGAGTCCAGAAGCAGACCCTTGGGTAGATGGACTGCTAATCTTCAACAAAGGATCTAGGTGTAATAAAGTGGAACAAGAAAAGCCTTTTGAACTAATAGTGTTGGGAAAACTAGTTAACCAACATGCAAAAAAAAAACTCATCTCTATCTCACTTCACACACAAAAATTAATGTTAATTAAAAAATGATCAAAGATATTTATATTAGACCTAAATTTATAATTTATATTGAGGAAAGCATAGGCAGAATTCTACATGATATTAACTCCAGAGAGGTATTTGTTTTGTTTTATTTTGTTTTGGGGGGCACACTCAGTGATATTCAGGGGTTACTTCTGACTCTGCAAACAGGAATTTGCAAACACTCCTGGCAGTGCTTGGGGGACCATATGGGATGTCAGGAATCAAATTCGGGTTGGTTTCCTTAGCATATGCTAGGCAAAGCCCCTATCTGCTGTACTATCACTTCAGGTTCCTCAAATTTATATTTGTTTATTTTGCAGTGCCAGTATTAAATCCAGCATCTCACACATAACAAACAAATGCTCTATCACTATGCTCCACGCCAAGTACAATGTTTTATGATTTTTTCTAACTTTTCATTATCTTCCAGATCCAGTTTGCCAGAAGTTTAGTGGATTTTCCCTTTGACATTTCTCCAATAGTTATTTCCTTTTTCTCTGTACTATGCAACTATTGTGTGCATATATAGTAGAGGAAGAGTGAGGAGAGAGATGAGGGGAGAGGAGAAAACATGGAACAATGAATAACTTTGTTGTTGTTTTGGTGGTCATGTGGTGGGCGGGTCATGGTAGGATTTAAGCTTAGGTTTTTCATGCTGTGTTTCTGTTATCTACAACAAATGCTGAGGCACAGAGTCAAGTGAGGTGGTAATTCACTTTGAGTCTGGAGTCATAATGATGAGGTGCCCATGAATCCCACTCTATACTTATTACCTATGTGGCTTTAGGCTCCCCCTGAACCTCAGTTTCCCCATTACCATACTACTAATAAAGCAACCACATACTGCAAAAACATGTTCTAGTCTGTGGCAATGGTTTGACCATTACATAATTAAATATTTTAAAAAATCAAAAAGAAGAACAATGTTTACACTTATAGTGACCAAGTACTATGGGAGAAGGGTACAGCCCCTAGTTACAACAAACTGCACACTTTGAGGGTAGTCTCCAAGATTACATTCATCAATTCCAAGTTCAGGGATTTTCTAATTTTTGATGATTTCTATAATTTGCTATATGGACTGTGTACTCGCAGAAAGTACCAGATCAAACTCCAGAAAAACGATAAAGATACAAATTAAATCTCTTCCAGAAAAAAGTTGTGCACAGGGCAGAATCTGAGAGGGTTTCCAATGTAAAATATCAGTATCCTATCCCAGTGGAATCAAGACGGGTGGACCTTTCAGCTTCAGTAAATGACAGTGTACATGGAATAATGCCAATCAGGGAACTCACTTGAACTTCAGAGCCTTGAGTTTTCACTGAGGCTTCCTTCATACCTAAGTATGACTGGATTGTCAATGGTTGAACTTGGGATGAACAAAGCCCTGATTCCAAGTCCCTTTGTTGGTTTCCTTGTATGATCAGTCTCTGCCCTAAACAAAGACACAGCTGTCAAATACGTCAGAGAGACTCCCAGAATCTGTTTTGATAAGATTCATTTTTTAATGAGTTAACTATATTTGTTTGTAGGGCCAGAGTGATAGTACAGTGAGTAGGGCACTTTCCATGCATGCAGAAGACCTACCCCTGGCATCCCACTTGGACCCCCAAATACATCAGAAGTGATTCCGGAGCCAGGAGTTGGAGTCAGCTTGTGAAAACCATTGGGGGATAACCCCAAAACAAAACAAAAAATGTATCTTGTTTGTTTTGGGGCCATACCTGGCATTGCTCAGGAACCACTCCCGACTCTTCACTAAGGGATCACTCTTGGAGGGCTGGGGGAACCATATGGGGAGTGGATTCAGCTATGCAAGGCAAGCACTTTGTACTATCTCTCTGGTCTGAACCCTCAAAAACTGTAACACAGGACCTAAGTCAGATTTGGGATCCCACATTGCCGTTTAGACCAGACCGAATTAGGTTTAACTCTTATTGAAGTCTGCAGAAGAGTCTGGCAAAAGTCACACTGTACTGGCATGTTACTATTATCATTAAATATTTTTTAAAATAGGGCCCAGAGAGATAGTACAGTAGGTAGGGCACACGCCTTGCATGTGGTTCACCTGGGTTCAATTCCTGGTAACCTATATGGTTCCTGAGTACCACCATGAGTTTAATTTTCCTAAAATTAAAAATTTTAAAGATTATATGAAAAGCTGCATTGAAGGTCAAATACTGCCTTTTGCTAGGAAGAAAATGAAAGAATGGTCAAAAACAGATTCAGGAGTTTTTCTGTTTTCAGTAACTAAAGCTTCACTATGCATTCTATTGAGTATTGTCAAGGATTCGTTTTTGTGAATACTTTATCTCATTTTTATAAGACCGTCATTTAACAAAAGAAATTTTCAAAGAATTCCTCATCTCTGCAGCAATAGGCAAAAAAAAAATCAAATCCTTGAACTATTTACTTAGAGGAACAGAAATACCCTTTTCTGAAATAAAGGCTATGTAAGATTTAGTCATTAAAGGGTTAGAGTAAAACGAAAATCCTCTCAGTAATAGTTGAAATCTGAGAAAATCTTTCAAGGAAATTACACACTTGATCAAAAAGCGGGAAGGGTTATTGGTGAGAGCTGAGATTAAACAGCAGAGTTGTCTGAGAAGAGGCCTCAATTATAAGAAGCAGGCAGTTAATAATATCCTCGCAGGGATCTGCTTTCCCTCAAGATGTCTCTTTGGGGTAAATGCAATAGTTTCATTTACTTTTAGCTAAGATAAGAAAAAAAGCCTTACTTTTGAAAACATGGAGAAAACTTTAAAATCTGGAGGAAAATTTGGAAGCAAGAAGCAAAATTTAGAAGCTCACTTCTAGCATAAATAGAAAGTACTACCCCAAATGAAGGTCTCAGACATTATATAATTTTATTTTTACTAATTTAATTTTGTAAACTGACATATAGGAACAAAGCAAAAAAAACAATTATAACAAATCACTTTTTTTTTTCTTTTTGGGTCACACCCAGCGATGCACAGGGGTTACTCCTGGCTCTGCACTCAGGAGTCACTTCTGGCGGTGCTCAGGGGACCATATGGGATGCTGGGAATCGAACCCGGGTCAGCCTCATGCAAAGCAAACACCCTACCCACTGTGCTATCTCTCCAGCCCCACGAATCATATTTCTTGCACAAAACAAACTCAGAGCACACTCACCAAGAAGAATACACAAATCCCTAAATTACATCAATTATTGAATCCTGTTTTGTTAGCAATGCCTCATGTGGTCCTGAAAAAAAAAATGCTGTTTTCTCTACTGGAGAAAAGGAAGGGAAATGGAGAGGAGGAGGGCAGAGGGGAGGGGAGGAAAAGGAAGGAGAGGGAAGAGATGGGAAAGGAAAAACATTTTACAATTAAGATGTTACTGTCATTATAATCTACGGTCAACTCATAATCACTAAAAGTACCACATATTAAGTGCCAACTGCGTTATCAAAGCACAGTTGGACAGTTGAAGTAGTAATATCCCACTTGACAGATGTAAGACTTGTCACTCAGAGAATTCAGTCAGTTAGCGATAGAGTTCAATTAAAACCTAGTTCTCTGCGCTCCAAATAGTCCCTCTCTCTATCCCAGCCACTCAACTCATTCATTTAGCATTTCCTGTGGGCAGCTTCATTTGTACTACAGCCATTGTTTAGGACTATTCCTCACCACAAGTGCACTCAGGGGTAGTTCATTGCTTGGAAGTTTAGCAAGGGCTCTGCCAGTCTCTGAGCAAAAGCTAATGGAATTTAGGTCTCCACAACACAATGGGGATGAGCACTGCCAAGCAGATGATTTTAAAGCAGATGATTTTAAATGAATTGTAAAGATAATTCTAATGTACTTGGATCCCAGCAGCAGGTCTGAGTAAACCATTTGGTCTTGAGCCAATTCTTTCTCACACTTTACCCCAACACCCTAGGTCAATAATAGACATAATAGACACTTGATATCTCCTAATAGTAAGAATCCTTTCTAACATTATTTCAAGCTCTGTATACTTTTTATGATAGCACAGACTCTTTTGCATAAGTAAAGGCCCTCCCGTTGATCATCGATTTGCTCGAGCGGGCCCAGTAACGTCTCCATTGGAGACTTTGTTGTTACTGTGTCTGGCATATCAAATACTCTCGGTAGCTTGCCGGGCTCTCCGAGAGGGGCGGAGGAATCGAACTCGGGTCGGCCATGTTGGCCGCTTGTAAGGCGAACGCCCTACCCGCTGTGCTATCGCTCCAGCCCGGCAGAGCCTGGCAAGCTCCCCGTGACGTATTCGATATGCCAAACACAGTAACAACAAAGTCTCCAATGGAGACGTTACTGGGCCCGCTCGAGCAAATCGATGATCAACGGGAGGGCCTTTACTTACTTACTTACTTGCATAAGTATGCAAACAAAAAATATATATATATTGATGTATTTACTCTTAGAGTTATATTTAACTCTTTAGTTTGCAAGACAAAACCCCAGGCCTTGGTTTGATTTAGTGATCAGGGATCATACAGATATCTCGTGTGTGCAAGGCATGTACTTTACCTCTTAGTGTTTAACTCTTAGTTTGCAAGACAAAACCCCAGGCCTTGGTTTGATTTAGTGATCAGGGATCATACAGATGTCTCGTGTGTGCAAGGCATGTACTTTACCTCAGAGTCACAACCCTGACTAAAAACTCAGTTTTGCCTCAGAAAATAGATGAAGAATTAATTCACATAGATAAATATAGCACAGCGGTAGGGCATTTGCCTTGCACGCAGCCAACATGGCCGACCCGAGTTCGATTCCTCTGCCCCTCTCGGAGAGCCCGGCAAGCTACCGAGAGTATCTTGCCCGCATGGCAGAGCCTGGCAAGCTCCCCATGACGTATTCCATATGCCAAACACAGTAACAACAAAGTCTCCAATGGAGATGTTACTGGGCCCGCTCGAGCAAATCGATGATCAACAGGAGGGCCTTTACTTTACTTTAGATAAATATAAATTATGATTATATCATAGCATATATATGTATGTATATGTGTATATATATATATATATATCATAGCACACATAGAGCATTTGCCTTGCATGCGGCCAACCGGGTTCAATTCCTCCATCCCTCTGGAGAGCCCAGCAAGCTACGGAGAGTATCCCGCCCACACTGTAGAGCCTGGCAAGCTCCATATGGCATATTCGATATGCCAAAAACAGTAACAACAAGTCCAACAATGGAGACATTACTGTTGCCCGCTCGAGCAAATCAATGAACAACAGGAGGACAGTGCAGACAGTGCAGATAAATTATGAAAATGTCAAAATGGAGATGGCTGAGGAAATACAGGGCCCAGAGACTTCTTTGCTATCAAAAGAGGCACTGGGGGCATCAAACTCTTAGAGCATGAATGCCAACACTAGAAATGAGAAGCTACCTGTGTGAATCCTAGCTCTCTTCTTTGAAAAGTCCTAGGGAAGGCTGTGAGGTTGCAACTTGGAACATAAGCCAATTTCAGGTCACTCAAGAGAGTCAGAGACAGTCATTTAAGAAGATGGCTGTTCCCATTTAGATCGTAGGGTTATAACACAGAAAAGAAGGATGTTTACACCACACTGCCCCCTCTCCCCAACAACAAGGGGATGACATTGAAATTGCCACCAAGATCAGTATGTTTGATCCCTGTTGTAGCATATGATCCTTCAAGCCTCACCAGGCATAATCCCTGAGCATAGAGCCAGGAATAAATCCTGAGCTCCACAGGGTGTGACTACAAAATAATAACAAAGGGTATATAAAAATTCGTAGGGATGGGGGCTGGAGCAATAGTACAGCGGGTAGGGCATTTGCCTTGCACATGGCCAACCAGGGTTGGATTCCCAGCTTACCATATGGTCCCCCAAGTACCGCCAGGAGTAATTACTGAGGGCAAAGCTAGAGGTAAACCCTGTGCATGCATTGCCAGGTGTGACTCAAGAAGTAAAAAAAAAAAAATTTAATAAATAAATAAATAAAAATTCGGGGCTGGGGCTGGAGATACAGTACAGCGGCGAGGGAGTTTGCCTTGCATGCGGCTGACCAGGGTTTGATTCCTGGCATCCATATGTTCCCCTAGCACCTCCAAGAGTAATTTCTGAGTACAGAGCCAGGAATAACCACGGAGCATCACCAGATGTGATCCCAAAACAAAAACAAAACAAGTTCTAGTGCAGGGGTTGGTTTTAGAAGGTACTCAATAAATCTGCCTAATTTAAGTCAAATATCCCTTGAAAGTGAGGACATGTTTTTGTCTGGGTTAGCATTTCATGTGTGGCACCTCCCAACAGCAACCATTTTCTGCTGCTGTGGACTTCAGTGGAATCACACGTTATAGGAATATCTTTCTGCACTAGGGTTCGTGCAGGAGAGGCAGTTGGAGGGCTGTAAAATGCTCTGGTAAGAGTATAGACTTCATCGAATATGGCCAAAACTTCACGGTTTGACTGCCAACACAGAGATCAGCCAGCAGTGGGGGAGTAGGAGGATAGAAAGAGGAGGACTAGAGGTGACAGAGGAAGGGATGGTGAGGAAAGTCTAGGGTACTTTGGTGGTGGTGAAGGTGCAGTTAGTGACTTTGTATGTCAAAACCAAGGAAGTCAACACAATTGTAACCAGGCCACCTAAAATAGAAATTTTAATAGGAGGGCTTAGGACTCTTGCTTTGCACATAGCCAACCCACATTCCATCTCTGGCATCCCATATGATCCTAAGAGCACCACCAGGAGTATTCCTGGTGCAAAAGCACAAGTAAACCCTGAGCATTGCTGGGTGTAAAAGAATTTTAAAAAGGAAAAATAGAAAAGAAAAAATGTTCTGAGATGGCTGGAGGAGTCTGAGTTCTCTGATAACAGTAGAGATAAAACTTGGCAAATCCTTTCTGTTCTCTGGGCCTCAGTTTCCTCATTGGCAAAATACAGAATGCTAATCCTGTTGGAAGATTAGGGAACGGATAGCTCGCTAGCCAACCATATGCATATTCATATAAACACTGAAACAATGGGATTGCCTTCCTTCCTAGAAGGGCTGACAGAGTGCCAGGCCCAAGGCACCAATACCCAGAGAGGATGTAGACCACCCACTGACATAGCTGCTTGGAATCTTTATAGTAGAAACTTTTGACTCACAAAGGAAATCTTGGGTTCTACCTTGTCCTTTTCTTATGCAAGTAAGCTCGGTTCTCTCTGGGTTGTTTTTTGAAAAATCAAGTTACCAAATTGCTATTTTTAAATTCATGGAATTATGCCCACTGAGAAAAAATAAAATTAAAACAATTTTATTTTTCTGTGTGCATATAATATGATGTTGATAAACATATTACCTATTGAATAGATTCACTTATTGAGTTAGAAAGATAGATACTTTCAAAAGGCATCCAGGACATACTAGGAAAATAACTCACAGGGCTAGAGAAGCCATATCTTGCATATTGAGTCCCCAAGTTCTAACTATGTGTTCCTTTGAGTGCCACTGGGGTGGCTTTGTGACCCCTCGCCTGGCCAAACCTGCATCCTTCTTAAAAAAAAATTTCAATTTTATTTTCATAAAGTTGTTCTCAATAATTTATTACATTCAATATTTCAACACTAATCCCACCACCATTACACCTTCCCACCACCTGTATTTCGAAGTTTTGTCCCACCACTCACGCCTGCCCCACAGGCAGATGCTACATAATTTATTTTGTATTGCTTATTATGAATTTGCTCAAGTGGGCCCAGTAACGTCTCCATTGTGAGACTTGTTGTTACTGTGTTTGGCATATCGAATACGTCCCGGGTAGCTTGCCAGGCTTTGCCGTGTGGGCTAGATACTCTCGGTAGCTTGCCAGGCTCTCCGAGAGGGGCAGAGGAATTGAACCCAGCTGGGCAGGGCTGGCTGTGCGCAAGGCAAACGCCCTACCGCTGTGCTAAATAATTAATAAATATTGAACATGGGCCGACCAGGTCAGCTGTGTGCAAGGCAAACGCCCTACCCACTGTGCTATCGTATGAGATGTCTGTAAGGGTCTATCTCACAGTGATTCAACAAAAAAGTAAAAAAAGAATATTAAATGTAGAACTTCTAGAGTTTTTAAATTTTAAATAATTGGGGTCCGGAGCCATCTCTGAAGCGAATTGCTTGGCTCTGAGATTCATTTGTGAATCTCTGGGTCATGGTCATTAATGCACTTAAATGGCACCTAGAGGCAGTTTGTGGGTGTGATAGCCAAGACCCCAGGAAGGGCAGTAAGATGGGAAGGGTCAGGCCAGTCCTAACCCCTTGAAACCTGGTGTTTTTAAATGCTGGTCCCGCGTACCTGGGTTTTTCAGGCATAGGGGCCCATGAAGATCCGTCATGAGGGTGATGGAAATTGGGTTCTGGGAGTTTTCAGATATCAGAGTTCATTTGGTAGAGGCGCACAGAGGACACCTACTCCCATCTGAGGTGCCCTGGTGAAATCAGCCTGGCGCAAGGTGCAGAACCATCTCTGCAGTGAGCTGCTTGGTTCCGAGATTCATTTGTGAATCCCAAACCTGCATCCTTGGGGCCAAAGCATCAAACCTTAAGGTCTGAAGAGTTCGGACAAGTATCACGGGTCCCCTGACTACTGCTTGGGAGGCCAAAAAAATAATAATAATAATAAAAGACATCTGGGCATACTGTTGAAGGCAACATTTACTAATTCACTCATATAATACCACTATTGTAAAAACAGTTTCTTTAAAAAATTTCACTGTTAACATTTGAATTTCTTCCTTTCTTAATACTGGTAGAAATATTTTGTTATTGTTCATTATAATGTGGTTTCATGTATACGTGTTTAATGCATGTTATACTTTTGAGTACCCAGATGTGGCACAGATATTCCTAACACATGATTCCTGGAAAAAACCTAACTTGGAGATTTAAGTCAACATGGGATTAATATGATGTAATCTGATCTCTTGGAAACATTGTCTCACATAATTGTCTTAACATTATGTTATGGATTAGTTCATTTAGATTTTGAAAGTGGATCTTTTTTAAAATATAAATGTGAATTGAAATCCTGTTCTGATTTTGTAGAGGAGATTAGGTGGTTTCATTTTAATGGCTTTCCAGAACTCCAGTTCAGTTGTTCGCGATAAACTGCATAGTAAGCTGATACTCAGGAATAATGAGTTTCTTGGGGAGAATTATTGCATGATCATGGAAATCTAAAAGAAAAAAACAAACCCTTCCTTTCAAAAAACATGCATCCAGAGATATTTTGTTTTTAAGTCACACATTCTCTATCATATGTACTTCATCTCCAAATATACCTTTAGAACAGTGGAACATTCCTCATCATTGTATATGCTAAACTACAACTAGAGCAAGTTCCTATAGAGGTTTCCCAATTGTATCTAGAAGACACAACACACACATATGAAACCTGTTAATAATTCAGTCATAGCTTCATTGAGTCTATATCTAGCAGAATGAAAGACTAGATATGTAGATTTATTGGTAATTCTAGTAATAGGAGACATGAAATTTCACTAGGCTGAGGACAGCCCTGTAGTAGGCAAATCCTACCTCCTGTCTAGAGAGATTGCTTGCCTTGCACAAGGCTAATCTGGATTCAGTCCTTGGCATCTCCTATGGTCCCTCAAGCCCAGTCAGGAGTAATTCCTGAGTTTAGAGCAAATAGCCCCTGATTATTATTGGGTATGGCCCAAAAACTAAACCATAAATAAATTCTATCTCTCTTTGTCTTGTTCTTGTTTCCATCTATATTAACATCAAGGGACTTATCATTTGTTTGTTCAAGTAAGAGGGAGAAATGGAGTGTTCCCAGAAGAGAGACCAGTATATAGAGAGACCTAGTGATGAGAGAACACAGGTAATATGGAAATTGGTTCAGGAGAGCCCAGATCTTCAAGTTAAGTGTAACAAGAGGAGCAGAAAGTAGATGAGTCAGGGTAACCGTCTTCAAGGGGGCTGAGTTCCTCTTTGTTTTTTTTTTCCTAAGGTTAGTAGGAAGCCACTAAAGAATTGAGCAAGAAAGTTAGGTGACTGGTATGCATTTATATAAGTGCTTTTAGCTGCAGTTTGGAAAATAGATTATAAGAAGGCCCTAAGTGAATTCAGGAACTGCCCTGAAGAATATCAAGCTTACAGCTAAGGCTCCCTGAATATAAACAGAGAGAAGTGAAAGGGTGAGGAAGGGGGGATATTTGTCAATAGGTGATAGAGGAATATGGTATGGGGGGGAAAAGGACACAGGGACTTACAACTTATTACTTGAGCCACTGAAGGGTTGGGCTAATTTTTTAAAAAATTTTATTGAATCACTGTGGGGCAGGGAGGAAAGCTCAACCCGCTCCCCTCCAAGGGGCCCCGGGAAGGAACACCCAGGCGCGGGGGCAGAAGAAGACCAGGGCTCCGGCAGCCGAAGACTTTCAGGACCAGCCACCACCATGCTGAGACCACTCTCTGCACACATGAAGGTACTGGTAGAGGGACAAAGCCACGCGGGTTCCGGGGCCGAGACCTCCAAGCCTACTCGGATTGGAGTCAAGCATCTTCCACCCAGATCCTCCAAATTCCAGTAGGCGGGGGTCACATCCACCACCTGGCCCCCTGGCGCCGTGTAATCCCATCAGCGGCCAAGACTCAGAGACTATAAAATCCAGATCCCGGACGAGAACAGTGCAGTCTTCTGCCCCCGCGCCTGGGTGTTTCTTCCAGGGGCCCCTTGGAGGGGAGCGGGTTGAGCTTTCCTCCCTGCCCCAACCAGGGCTCTGGCAGCCGAAGACCTCCAGGACCAGCCAGCACCATGCTGAGACCACTCTCCGCACACATGAAGGTACTGGCAGAGGGACAAAGTCACGCGGGTTCCGGGGCCGAGACCTCCAAGCCTACTCGGATTGGAGTCGAGCATCTTCCACCCAGATCCTCCAAATTCCAGTAGGCGGGGATCACACCCACCACCTGGCCCCCTGGCACCGTGTAATCCCATCAGCGGCCAAGACTCAGAGACTATAAAATCCAGATCCCGGAACCGCGCCGCTGCATTCGCGGCCGCGCGACATCTTATCAGAACTTTTTTTTTATGACATCTTATTGTCTCATTCCTACTTTGGACAAACTTGCAGGCTATCGAATGTAGCCTGCCCACAGGGCAGAGTCTGGCAAACTCCCCGTGGCGTACCAAATATGCCAAATACCAGTAACAATGATGGGTCTCATTCTCCTAAAGAGCCTTGAATATAATCTCAGGGCTAGGATGAAAGAGACGTTACTGGGGCCTGCTCAAGGCGATCGACGAATAACAGGATGATGAAATGAAAATGAAATTAAATGAGTCACTGTGAGATAGTTACAAGCTTTCATGTTTGGGTTACAATCACATGTGATCAAACACCCACCCCTTCACCAGTGCACATTCCCCACCACCAATATCCCCAGTATAACGCCACTTTCCCACCCTCCCACTGATTCCATGGCAGAAAACATTCCCCATACTTTCTTTCTACTTTTGGGCATTATGGTTTGCAGTACAGATACTGAGAGGTTATCATGTTTGGTCCATTATCTACTTTCAACACACATCTCCCATCCCAACTGATTCCTCCAGCCATCATTTTCTTAGTGCTCCCTTCTCTATTCCAGCTGCCTTCTTGGGTTGGGCTAATTTATGAAGTGGGGCACTATTGTTATCTTTGCTTGCCTAGTTGTTCTTGTTCATTTTGCATGGTAGTGAATATGCATCTGAGTTCCATTTGGAGGCTCAGCAATAAATCTGAAAAACCTGTAAGATATTCCAGCCAGATATCAAGATGTCTCGTGATGGGGTGTGTGGCTAAACTGAGGGTTGAAATTTGAGAGCTATTGGTATAAAGAAGGACACTTGGGGCTGGAGCAATAGTACAGCGGTTAGGACGTTTGCCTTGCACGCAACCAACCTGGGTTCGATTCCCAGCATCCTATATGGTCCCCTGTGCACTGCCAGGAGTGATTCCTAAGTGCTTGAGTCAGGAGTAATCCCTGAGCATCGCCGAGTGTGACCCAAAAACACTGTCCTCCAGTTGTTCATCGATTTGCTCGAGTGGGCCCAGTAACATCTCCATTTTGAGACTTGTTGTTACTGTGTTTGGCATATTGAATATGTCATGGGTAGCTTGTCAGACTTTGCTGTGTGGGCGAGATACTCTTGGTAGCCTTCTGGGCTCTCTGAGAGGGGCAGAGGAATCGAACCCGCTTGACCAGGCTGGCTGCTCACAAAAGAAAAAAAAAGGTCACTTGAAACCTGGGTGTGAGCTAAAATCTTTCAGAAAGAAAAGCAGAGAGAAGGAGCTCACTCCAGCGTCTAACCTTGAGGTCCAGAGAAGCTAGCAGAGGGAAGTGAGAAGCCAGAAAGTTGGAAGTGTGGAAAGTGTGGTAATTTGGGAATTGGAAGAGAAAGTATTTCAAGAATGTTATCCTGTTTCCCTCCCTGTGGTCTGGCAAGCTGGAAATTCCCCTAAATATAGCATGCCTACATCAGCTTTCTGCATGAGTCTGCCAATACCCCCAGGTTCCCTCCCACTCCCCAGGCCACCTCCTTAACAGAAATATTTTTAAGTTTCATTGTTGTAGTTTTGGTCCCATGCTTACAATTGTGTTAGGCTCTGTGGTTTAATCATATACATATTCCTGCCTCTTTACCACCAATACATCTAACTTTGATCCTTGCCCCAGTGTTACTTCAGATCGCCTCTTCTTATTGCCACACCTTCATTTCTCTCCTTTCTACACATTTTCATCTCTGTAATCTAAGGTCAAGGCTTTGTCCACCTTCGATAACTTTCATTCTCCTGTCATGTTTTTCTACATACCACAGAGAAGTGAAAACATCTGGTTTTTGTCCTTCTGATTTACTTTACTTAATATGACACCCTCCAATTCCATCCAAGTTGCAGATGATTTCATAATTTCATTCTTTCTTGAGATTGCATCACAGTATTCCATTGTGTGTGTATATACACACATATATATGTATATGTATATATATATTTATCACAGCTTCATTATACACTCATCATTGGGCATTGTATTGATTTTGCTTTTATTTAGCATAACATAATATGAATATCCAAGTAGTTAATATGTTTCTGTTGACCATGTTAATAAAATTAATGAATTAATGAATTACATTCTATGGCTCTGTGCTACATTCAGCTTTACTAATGTTCTGGCTTATTATATTCCTCAATGCAACAAAACATCAGTGGTATGAAGAACAGTAGGAATAAGGAGTTAACTTGAACCCCATTAGGATGGAAATTGTTTAATAAGCCAGTGGTGCCATAGGAGGCCTCGTGTCTGGGTTCTCATCTGCTTGGATACAGTGAGCATGCTTGGTTCAGAAAGATTCAGAATCATCACATTTGAAAAGCACCATGTTTTCATAAGAGTGCAGGACCAATTTATAAGCATGAATAATAGAATTTAAAATGGAAAATGAGGGTCAGAGAGTTGGTGCAAAAGGCTCGAGCATTTTGTTTCTATGCAGGAGCTCCCAGTTCAATCACAGGTACCTCATCTCCCTCCCATACCCCACGAAGGACCACTGGAGTGACTCTTGATCCTTGAGCATTACTGGGTATCTCCACCAGGAAAAAATAAAGTAGGAAATGAAAAAACTAAAATATGGAAAACCATAGTGATTCATCTTTAGTGAGGACTGTATGTTAGAGATTTGTAATTTTAGTTTCTGGACCAGAAAAATTGGTGAGAATAGGGAAGGGCATGTGGGCATATTTCTAAAGATGGTGAGGTTACCAAGCAAAGGGTTAAGAACATTAAAAAGAATTATCATCAGTTTGTGTCATTATTATTCAAAAACAAAAATCATAGAAGAGATTATTAAATAATTGAATGCAAGGCTTTTGAGTTGTTTTGCATTTATATTTGATTTCATCAAATGTGGGAAGACTATATCATTATCATAGTTTTGAAGCAAAAATGTTGAGATTCAAACTGTGAATTGCCCGTAGGTTCACAGTTGGTCAGATGTAGGGTTGAATTTTAACCTAGACTAGTCAGTTCTTCCTTTCTCCTTTTTTAAATTGAGATATAATTAATTTTGCCACACCCCAAATTAAGATATACTTTGTAATTGATATATAGCTATGTAATTAATACAATGTGTTGATTTGATACATTTATATACTGTAATGTGGTTACCACCATAGTATAAATTATGTTAGTTCGTTATCACACTATACAATCTTTTTTTTTTTGGCTTTTTGGGTCACACCCGGTGATGCACAGAGGTTACTCCTGGCTTTGTACTAAGGAATTACTCCTGCTGGTGCTCAGGAGATCATATGGGATGCTGGAAATCGAACCTGGGTCAGCTGCATGCAAGGCAAACATCCTACCCACTGTAGTCTCACTCCAGACTCCATACTATGCAATCTTTTTATTTGTTTTTTGGTTCACACCTGGCAGTGATAAAGGTTTACTCTGGTCTCTGTGTTTAGGGATCACTCTTGGAGGTACTCACGGTACCATATGCAGTGTCAAGTATCTAACTGGGGTCAGCTATGTGCAAGGAAAGACTCTTAGCCATTATACTACCTCTCCATCCAAACGTCATACAATTTTCATTTTCCTTTTCCTGTTCTCTTCATAAACGTTTTTGATGCTGATGCAGAGCTTTTGATGCTGGGCCTGCGCTCAAGCCTGGCTGGCTGTGGTGTTTGATATCTTAGCTGTGGTCTCTCAGGTTTCACATCAGGCTGTAATGCTCACTCACTCAGCTATGGTGCTCCCAGGAGTTTGCATTCCTCTAATTGCGGTGCTCAAATACTTGGTAGCTGGGGTCGCATTCATTAGTTATGGTGCTTATGCACATCCTGATTGTAGTGCGTGCAGAGAGTTGTTGCATTTTTACACAGTTGCTCACTAGGAATAAAACTTCCTGGCCATGTAACTTGCAATTCATTAGTAGCCTCATCGGGAAGATGACTCCTTTAGCTATGATGTGCACATCCACCTGACTGTAGTACAGCAGGAAATGGCATGCAGTACTGGGCATCATAGACAGTAGAGATTCCAGGTTTGTGGTCTGTGCATGTGGCAGCACCAGGAATTGAACAGAGGGAGCTCAGGGCTTACTCCTTGCTCTGTGTGCAGGGATTACTCCCAGTGGAATTCAGGATTGAGCCCACATGGGACATGTGCAAGTCAAACGCCCTACCCTCTATACTATGCCTCTGGCTGAGGGATCGAACTTTTGACCTTATACTTGCAGGGCAGTTGCTTTGAGTCACAGACTAATCTACACAATGGGAAAGGCACTGCCTTGCACGTGGCCATACCTGCTCTAATCCCAGCATGATTTATGGATCCTAAGAACTGCCAGGAATTCCTGGACACTGATCAAGGAATAATCTCTGAGCACTGTCGGATGTGGCCCTAACTCCCTCCCCTAAACAAAAGTTTACAATACAACTTTGTTAATTATTACCACTAAGCTGTGCATTAGATCTCCAGATTTTATTTATCTACTCGTTGCAAGTTTCTATCCTTAAAAAACCTCTTTCTCATCTCTCAGTCCCTGGAAAGGACCATTTTTACTCTCCGATCCTATGACTTCAGCTCTTTAACATGTGGAATGTAAGTGACATGTTGCAGGACTTGTTTTTCTCAGTCAGATTTATCTCAGTCAGCATTATATCCTAAAGGTCTGTCCATGTTTTTGCAAATAGTAGGGCTTCATTCTTTCTTGTAGCTAAACAATAGCTACAAGTGCTTGTGTGTGTGTGTGTGTGTGTGTGTGTGTGTGTGTGCATTATCAATGTTCTATATATTTCTCACAACTTCATCTATTTATTCCTTGATGAACCTTTAGGTTGTTTCCATATCTTGGTTCTTGTGAATAATGCTAAAATGAATGGAAAGTATAGACATCTTCTCATTGTGGAGTTTTTATTTGCTTTGGATACGTACCCAGAAGTGGGATTGCTAAATTGTATGATAATTATATTTTGAATTTTCTGAGAAATTTCCCTATTGTTTTTCATAGTGATTGCACCACTTTTCATTCCCACTAACAAAACAGGAGGGTTTGCTTTCCTCCACATCCCAGCTAGTGTTCTTCTCTTACATGACAGCTATTCTCACATGGGCGAGGTGATAGCTCATTGTGGTGCTGATTTGCATTTCCCTGGTGATTCATGGTGCTTAAAATTTTTTCATGAACCTGTTGGTTTTTTGGATGTCTTATTTAAAATAAAATTTCTATTTCCTCCACTTTTTTTTTTGGTTTAGGGGTTTTGTTTGTTTGCTTGCCAAATTGGGACCACACCTGGTGATGCTCAGTTACTCCTGGCTCTGCAATCAGGGATCACCCTTGATGGGTTCAGGAAACCATATGGGGTTCTGGAGATTGAACTTAGGTCAGCTGCGTGCAGGCAAACATCACACCCAGTATACTATTGCTCTGGTCCCCCTCCAATTATTTATGTCAAATTTGTATGTGTAGTGCATGAGTGTATATTTGTAATTTTTTAGAACTGGCTCTATGCTCAGGAATTGCTCCTGCTGGTGTTCAGGGGACAATATGTGATGCCAAGGATTGAACCCATGTGCAAGGCTAGTGTCCTACCCGCTATGCTATTGATCCAACTCCTGTTTGTTTTTTCATCCCTTTTTTTCTTTTGTGTTTTTTTAACTCGTATTCATCATGCATAGAGGTCACTCTTGGCTCTGTACTCAGGAATCACTACTTTCTGTACTATCTCTCTGACCCATAACCAAATGCTTGCACATTTGACCAAGGTGCTCCTGAGGGTTGCACACTTCAGTTGTGCTCACACATGTTCTTGCCAGTGGTTACATTTCTGGTTGAGGTGTTCACACATCTTTGTGGTGTATTTTCTGGGGGTCAGATACTTTAGCCATGGTGTGTGCATATGCCTGACTGTGCACTGGAGCCACATATTCTGACATGGTTCCAGGAGTCAAAAGGAGCAGAACTGCCAGGACCATCTGGGTACATGTAGACAGTACTGGGAAATTGAGCTCATGGCTTCATGCTTACACAGCAGGTACTTTTGCCACTGACTCATCCCCGTCCTATCAATATCAGTGGTAAAGAAATTATGTTTTACTCTAGCAGTTTTATAGTACTAGATATTATGTCTATGTTTTTAAAATCTATTTAAGTTCATTTTTGTAAGTGGTGCTCAATTTTACTTTTCTTTGGTGAGTATCCAGTTTTATTAACACCATTTATTGAAGAGAAAAAAATTGGTGGGGGTGGTACAACTGGCAATGCTCAGGGCCTCCTCCAGGCTCTACTCTCCAGAATCAGTCCTGAAGGGGCTCAAGGATCATATGTGGTGCTGGAGACCAAGCTCAGGTCAGCTACATGCAAGACAAGTACCCTCCCCACTGTAATATCATTACAGAAAGAAATATTCTTCACATTTCCTTCTTCTTGTGTGCTTGGCTCCTTTATACAATATTAATAAATCATATTTATTGCAAGAATTCTTGCTGGTCTCTATTATATTCATTGGTTTGTGTGTCTTTTTTTTATACTGATACCATACTGTTTTAATTAGTATAGCTTTGTAGTATAGTTTATATTAGAAAGCATGATGCTTCCACATTTGTCATAACTTTTCAGGATTGTTTTATTGGGGTCTTTTGAAGTTACATACATATTTTGAAGTTACACAACTATTTTAGGATATTTTTTCTTAATGTGAAAAATGCATTAGGGTTTTGATAAGGAAGACATCAAATTTATTGGCAGCTTTAGGAATTAGGGATATTGGGGACAGGAACATATCTGGCTATTCTCAGGGATTACTCCTGGTTCTGTATTCAGGGATCACTCATGATGGGGATCAGGTGATTGATTACATGTGGTGTTGAGATTGAACCCAAGTCAGACATGTGCAAGGCAAATGTTGTACTAACTCTCTGACCCAGGAAGTAGATGTTTAAATGATATTATTTGATCCTTGAATAT
This sequence comes from Sorex fumeus, assembly GCF_029834395.1. Lineage (NCBI taxonomy): Eukaryota > Metazoa > Chordata > Mammalia > Eulipotyphla > Soricidae > Sorex > Sorex fumeus. The sequence continues at coordinate 9,844,886 of NW_026606104.1, forward strand.
GGAATGACTTCTCATTTTTGTCTTTTCCAATTTCTTATACCAAAGCCTGTGGTTATCAGTAAGTAGTCTTTTATTTCTTTGGTTAAAGTTGTTTCTATGTAGTTAATTTTTTTTGATGCTATTGTGAGTTGATGGTATTCTTTATTTATTTTTCAGATGTTTTGTTTAGACTTTACCTAGTCCTAAAAATCATTCTCTTACTATTATTCCAGATTACACATAATCATAACTTTGCTTTCATTCATATCCCTCTTTCCGGTAGTTCTTTTCTCTTTTCAAAGAAATCTGACTTTCTAAATACAACATCACAATATCTCCTCTTATTTATCTCCCTCCTCATTCTGTAGCAGAATGTTAAAAGGTAGCTACTGGAGAAATTCCATAGGCATTAAGATATTTGTTTCCATGAGTCTGACTCTGGTTCAATCCCCAGCACCAAAAATAATCCTGAGCACCACCAGGAGTGAGCTCTGAGCAGAGATCCAGGAGTAAGCCCTAAGCACTACTTAAGCACTACTGAAAGTAACTCAAACTCTTGCACTCCCTAAATTGGTAGAAGAAATAAGTTTTTTAAAACCTCAAGTAGGGACTGGATATTTAGGACAGTGGCACGTTAGTACAAGGCATTTACCTTGCATGCAGCCAACCTGGGTTTGGTCTCCCACCACATATAGTCTCCTGAGCGCACCAGGAGTGCTCTCTGAGCAAAAAACCAGTAGTAAGCCCTGAGCACAGCTGGACATGGCTCCAAAACAAAAACAAAGAACAAACCCCTCAAATATCAGTATTCACAATGATGATCATTGGAATGTTTGACTTCTAAGCCCTAAATGAAGGGAAGAAACTAATATGCTAAGTTTTCCATAAACTATATGTGTTATTATTATTATTATTATTATTATTATTATTATGCTTTTTGGGTCACACTGGGCAATTCTCAGAGGTTGCTATTGGCTCACGTGCTCAGGAATTACTCCTGGCAGTGGTTGGGGGACCATCTGGGATGCTGGGATGGAACCTGGGTCTGCCATATGCAAGGCAAACGCCCTACCTGCTGTGCTATCACTCAAGCCCCTAAAGGACAGTCTTTTACTCAAAGATTCTTTTTTTACTATTCATCTTATATTAAAATACATTTTATTATATTCTATATAATGCTGTAATTTGTTTTCCCTGTTCACTGCCCTCCCCCCAAAAAAACATGACATCTTCTTTCATAATTTGATGCTCTTGGAATTGCTGCACTAACATATGCCTGTGTTTGAGTGTGTGTGTGTGTGTGTCTGTGTGTGTGTATGCACATGTGTGCGTGTGTGTGTGTGAATAAGTTTCCCATTTTCTCTTCTATCCTTTTTTTCTTGTAGCTGCATCTAAAACTGATTAAATGAAAGAAAATCCTCAAATGGCTTTATAATTGCAACTGTAGCCTGAACAGTCAGGATTTTTGCAAACGTGAAATTGTTAACAATGCACCTTCTCTGAAATATTTCCCCTGAAAAGAGTGAAAATGCTGCCTGCTGAGGTATCTCACACCAAACATGATTCTGAATTGCACCCAGTCACGATTATGAAACCCAAACTGACGCCATTAATATGTTAGCTCTTTTGTGGAAAGTGATTTTCCAATAACAGGAATGTACTGAACAGAGATGGAGAAAGGAAAATTATTTTTGCATCTTATGCAAAGACTTTTTGCAAAAGCAAACATTTTTTGGTCTAAGCTTATTTGGTGAGTCTCTTGAAGGAAGAAACTTAGGTACAGGCATTTATTGCTATAGTGTAATTTTAGAACCAAAAAGAATTTCCATCCCCCAAGTATCTATCTCCCTGCCAACCTATAACAAAACACAGCTCACAGGAACTGTGAACAGCGCGAGTCCCAGATGGTTTGCCTTTGCAGTGGTGACTTTCTTCTGACATTATCCAGGGCACCCAGATTTCCTGCGACTGGGCTCGCAATCACCTTCCCTGCCCTTCTCTTGCAGTTCTCCTCCCCCACTCTCTAGACCTTTTTATACTCTATTTATAGCACAGTGGGGGGAAAAACAGGGTCACAAAATAGGTACAAACTTGATAACTGCTCCAGCACCGAATAGCTTGACCCTTGATCCCATTTCCCACCTGAATTCCATGTCTCCGTTCCTCAAAGACAAGCTATTTTGGGTCATATCCAGTCCCCTTGCCTGGTGAAGTTAGGTTTTCTCTGCCAGCCCCAGGAGAGATCCCTGGTCTCTGCTAAAGCAATCTTGTCCTTTATGGCTCCACCTCCTCCTCCCCTAACCTCTCTGTCTGACCATCCCTAAGTGTAGGTCGGTGCTTTCTGCCTCCTGCCAAGCAGTGGCAGGCTGGACTCAGCTCATGCTCTCTTAAAGAAGGTAACTGTAAAATTTTCAGCAAATTTACAAGCCAGGTGTAAGAATCTTTTATTATTCAAATTGCAGTACACAAAATTATGACCAAACATGATATGAAAGAACTAATCATTGTTTCCTAGTTGTTATAGTATATTTTATTCTTTTATATATACTATATCACTTGCATCTATTGCAGCTGCATATCTGGTGGAAATACTATATAGTACTGTGCCACTCTGCATCTCTTCTCTAGTGAACTCAGGGACATCACGTTGGCAGCCCGAATTTTATCTTGATGAAATTGTTTACACTAGAACGCCTCCCAGTTTGCCCCCTAAAACATATGAAAAATATTACCAAACCATTATTGTTCAACACAATGGAATACTCAGCTAGCTTCTTTAGGGCACCTAAGAAAACCACAGATCCTACGTATTGGTACCAGTATTCAATTGGTGGCCCTCCACAGTGCTTCTGCAATCTTAGGTTTCTCTGGTCTGTTTTTTCCTTTTTTTTAAATTTAATTTTTTAAAAAAAATTTTTGGTTTAGGGCTTACTCCTGCCTCTGTGCTCAGAGAGCCTCGTGGTACTCAAAGGACCATATGCTGGGCCAGAAATGGATCTAGGGTTGGTCATGTTCAAGGCAAAGTGCATTACCCACTGTATTATCTCTCCGGTGCTCCTTATGCAGTATTTAACTTCTATAATTTGCTCCTATCTCAGCAGTGAAAAGTTTCTTATTCTGATATCCTCTGATGCCTACAGTTTGCCTATTTTCTTCCTTTATTTGCCAGACATAAAGTAGTCATTTGTTCAAATTCTTTTGATTGACTTCCTTTTTTTCCTTTACTTTCTCCTCAATCGTTTCAAACTCACTTCCTACATGGTTGCATTGAAATGCTGCTGCTAAGGTCATCACTGGCCTCCAAGTTACTAAGGCAAATGAAAAAGTAATCTGTATTTATTTTACTGGATTTCTCAATCATATTTTTATGGGTCTGGCCCTCTGCAACATCTAGATCACTCCCTCTTGGAAAAATGTCTTCTTTCATTTGCTTCTTGAACATCATCCTCCACCGCTTTCCTCTTACTTTTATGACCATTCCTCAATCATTGCAATTTCCTCTCGTTTCTTCTAGAAAACTACATTTATTTGATTTTTAAAAGGATACTGATTTTTAAAATATTATTATTCTCCTATCTCTGATTACTAACAGCAGGAGCCAAAAAATCAATCTTTTGAGATGCAAACCTGGTTTGTACATGTGGGGTGGGTGTGGAGCAATGTGGGGCAGGGAGGTATGATGGGAGATTCCAAATACGTTTGTATTACTAAAAATAATAGGAGCAGAGATGTAAACTAATATGTTTGACATTTGTTATTAAATATCTGTCTTTATGTGTTATTCCATATAATTTAAAACTTTAATATATATGAATAGATTGCAAGGTAAATATGATAAACTTCATTTCACAGATGATAAAATAGTCTAAACAGTCTACCGAGCTAGTACATAACAAATGTGGAAATTAGTTTGATTCTGTCTGTTTTGGGGCCACACCCCATGGTGCTCAAGGATTACTTGTGGTTCTATGCTCAGAGGAAATATTTGTGATGCACAGGGCCAAACACAGATCAGCCACATGCAAAGCTAGTACCTTAGTCCTGTACCATCTCTCAAACTCCTAGAGATGGAATTTAAAAGCACTTCCACTTCTTGCACCTTATACAGATCTTACAACATATATAACATCTCTGATCTGCTCTTGGTTCACAGATATTCTATAGAAAACAGTTAAATACTCATTTTATTTTTGGTTTTGGGTCACACCCAGCTGTGCTCAGATATTAGTATTGGTTCCACACTCAGGAATCATTGCTGGTGGGGTTCAGGGGGATCATATAGGGTGCTGGGGATTGAACCTGGGCCAATTGTGTGTAGGACAAGTGCCCTATTCAATGTCCTATTTTTCTGGTCCCATCTCTCTTGATGTAAGTTATCCAATATCAATGTCCTTTGGCCATTACACTATTAAGATCTTGATTTCTTCTTCTCAGTTGTATGAGAAAAAGAAAATAAAAAGTTTACCACCAGGTTAATGAGTAGAACATAAGAAATAGGAAGCAAATGACTTACATTGATTATTGATCATGATGGAACTATTGAACTAGAATTTTGCTAAGAGGATGGGGGGGGTGGGTAAATAAATGAGTTTCCCTTTACCCTGCTTTAGTCTGTCCAGCCCAGAGCAAGTTCCCACTCTGAGTCTCCAGAGTGACCCTCCATTTCCCCCTCTGCTTACAGGATCTGTTAGTTTTTAGTTAATATAAAATTTGGGCTTAAAAATAGCACAAGTGTTAGCTTGTGGTCCCAACTTTTCATAGAAGATTCTTCTTCCCAAATTCTCAAAAACAGGCCATATTTCTTGGTTTACTTTAACAGGGTGTCTTGAAGGGAGTTGTCTGGAACATCTTATCATGAAGTCTTGCCCTTTTGAGTTCCAACTTTGTTAAGAGAAAGTATCCCCTTAAGTCTGACTATCCCACAAGCCAAAACTGAAAATTGGCCCACCATTTCCCCCCATTGAATCAAATACCCTCAGAACTGTACTCAGGGTTACTCATATCATTTAGATTTTGCCCCAACTTTTTACTTAATAGTAAGACATCCAGAATTTTTAGATTTTTCAATTTTTTCCCTTTTTGGGTAACATTAATCGATACTCAGGGATTACTTCTGGCTCTGCACTCAGAAATTGCTCTTGGCAGTGCTTGGGAGATCATATGGGATGCCTGGGATTGAACCCGTGTTAGCTGCATGCAAGGCAAATGTCCTACCTGACTCCGATTTTTCATTGTTTTCATCAGGAGAATCTGTAAAGAAAAAAAACAAAACAAAACAAAGTGCTGTCTTCATATTACTAATTTTAACATATAAAAAAGGCTCAATTATCGATGACTGTCTTATCCAAATAGATAAGAAAGAGTTATTAAGATACACCTGGTCAAACCTGAGAACCACAAAATTGGGACTTGATCAATAATGCCTCTGAAAATGTGTTTTTGTCCTGTCTGAATACTCAACTCGAAGTATAGCTTTGGGGTTCCAGACTAAGTCTACTGATTAGAATCTTAAGGTATCAAATCAGGTCTGCAATTTTATAATAAGCCTTGCAGGTAGTTCTTATGGGTACTGAAGTTTAGAACAATTTAACTAAGGCATGACTCCAAATTTGATCACATACATGCCCAGAAAAGCTTCTTTACTAAAGCCTTTTCACCTGGAATATGCATTAGCAAAGCATTTGTTTGTAAGAGAGATTATTTCTCAGCACATCTTTCATTTTCTTCATATTGATAATGCATATTCATAACACATTCTTCCTAGCATCTTAAATTATCGTAAGAAGTGTATGAAATTTAAAATTCAAAGAATGCTTATAACACAGCCTTCATAAAAATCTAAAAACTGGAAATCCAATTATCAGTTGAATTGAATGGGGGAATTATGGTCACTGATTGTAATTAAAATCACAAACTTAGTTCCTTAATTAGCATAAGCCCTTTATATAATTGTAACAAAATTAAACAAACAAAAATAGCACAAAGCAAAAAAAAACCCTTTACTGAAAGGTGAAAGAATTTGTTTGTGAATTATTTTCCTTTATTTATTATCATAAATATACTCTTTAATTTTTTATGTGAAGCATTATTATAAATTTATACTCATGTATTCTCTGATTTCAGAGGATGTCTAATTTCTAAAAAAGTGACCAAAAAAAGTTGAATTCTCTATACCTTAAACTATTCTCTTAGAATTTTGAAATATAGATTGGTATGTAATAAAATAGCATAGAAATATTAATGATAGAATTTGGGAAACAGAATATGGGTGTTCATTGTAATCTGTTTCTTCTTTTTCTTCTCTTTTTTTCCCCCTACGACCTTTCAAGTGAAACTCAGAAGCGCTGCATGTCCCTCCCAGGGATTCTCAGCTGACCTTGGCCTTCCTGGGGCCTGGGAGATAATGCAGCTCAAGTCTAATGCAGTGGTGCTGAGGTAGGGAGAGAAGACACACAAGACAGTGTTCAGGAAAACAGATGTGCCAGGGGTGAAACCCAGATTGACTACACTCAAGGAAAGCTCCTTAAGCCCTGTACCATCTCTTTGGTCCTGTATTATTATTTCAACTTTGTTTTATACGTCAAAATGCTCTTGACCAAGTTTTCATGATAAAAAACATGAATGAAAAAGGTAGCTGTTTTCTAGCTGGCTACAGATCCACCTTATCCCAGCAGAGCCGCACTTGCTCCCACGCCCTAGCACAGCCTTCCCTGTTCACCCCACTGACCTATGCTTCCTTCAAGATCATGTTCAAAAATCAGACTTGTGGGGCTGAAGTGATAGCACAGCGGGTAGGGCATTTGCCTTGCACACGGCTAACCCGGTTTCAATTCCCAGCATCCCATATGGTCCCCTGAGCACCATCAGGAGTAATTCCTGAGTGCAGAGCCAGGAGTAACCCCTGTGCATCACCAGGTGTGACCCAAAAAGCAAAAAAAATTTAAAAAATTGGACTTGACTGGTCCCTCCACCCGAACAGAGAGTTTTTCTCAGCACAATGTGCATGCTGCGTCTGTATTCTTATTCAATTGTTCATTTACATGGCATGAATCCCTATTAAACTTTAAGTTTCCTGAGAGTAGAACCCATCATTTTATCCTTTAACTCCTTTAACTCCTAGGCTTGTGATCTCCTCTAGGAGATCTTCCCTCACAGTGCCAGATTAGATGAGAGTTCACTGCACACTTTAATAGCATTCTCTGTATCTCTCTCTCTCTCTCTCTCTCTCTCTCCCTCCCTCCTTCCCTCCCTTCTTCCCTCCCTTCCTCCCTCCCCTCCTCCTACTTCCTTTTACTTTTATTCCTTCTTTCTCTTACTCCAACTATTTTGAGTGTGTATATATATTACTTGCAGTTATAAAATCCTTTATCATGGTAAAATAGACTCATAGTATAGGGGATAAGGTGCTTGGCTTGTATGTGGCAAATACCCAGTTCCATCCCTCACACCACATGGTTCATCAGTCATTAAAGGATGCAGGCCCCTGACTGCTGCCAGATGTGACTCTGGAAGCTTCCAAACACCACTTGGATGGCTTGAGTAATCCCTGGAAACACAAGGCCCTAACAGCTCTGAAGAGTCACCTCTGAACACAGAGCCGGGAAAAGCCCTTGAGCAAAGATGAGCAAAGGAAGGAAGGAAGGAAGGAAGGAAGGAAGGAAGGAAGGAAGGAAGGAAGGAAGGAAGGAAGGAAGGAAGGAAGGAAGAGAAAGAAAGAAAGAGAGAGAGAGAGAGAGAGAGAGGGAGGGAGGGAGGGAGGGGAGGGAGGGAGGAAGGAAGGAAGGAAGGAAGGAAGGAAGGAAGGAAGGAAGGAAGGAAGGAAGGAAAAGAGAGGGAGGGAGGGAGGGAAAGAGAGGAAGGAAGGAAGGAAGGAAGGAAGGAAGGAAGGAAGGAAGGAAGGAAGGAAGGAAGGAAGGGAGAGAAAGAAAGAAAGAAAGAAAGAAAGAAAGAAAGAAAGAAAGAAAGAAAGAAAGAAAGAGAGAGAGAGAGAGAGAGAGAGAGAGAGGGAGGGAGGGAGGGAGGGAGGGAGGGAAGGGAGGGAGGGAGGGAGGGAGAGAAAGAGAGAGAGAAAAGAAGAAAGGTGTTCAGGGCAAGTTTGAATCCTAAGCTTAATCTCTGGTGCTCAGATTATCCTGACTACCAACCTGTCCATGTTCCCTAGCAAGAGAAAATTGGAAAATATAACAATACCCTTAAGACTTAAGGGCTGGAGCGATAGCACAGCGGTAGGGCGTTTGCCTTGCACGCAGCCAACATGGCCGACCCGAGTTCGATTCCTCCGCCCCTCTAGGAGAGCCCGGCAAGCTACCGAGAGTATCTCTCGCCCGCACAGCAGAGCCTGGCAAGCTCCTTGTGACGTATTCGATATGCCAAACACAGTAACAATAAATATGCGAATATAATTTGGCATATTCGATATGCCAAACACAGTAACAACAAAGTCTCCAATGGAGACGTTACTGGGCCCGCTCGAGCAAATCGATGATCAACGGGAGGGCCTTTATCTTTTACCTTTTACCCTTAAGACTTGGGGGGTATCTATTTTTTTTCAAAGATTTATATATTCTTCGATGTTTGTTTGAGTTATGTAAATCTATTGACTACTAGTTTTGAAAATAATAATGGCAATTTTATGCTGCTTAACCTAAAAAATGTCTTCATATAATCACATAATTTTAGTCTGTTTGAGACATTTTTTTATTAATTTTTAATCTATATCTTCTTGAACACTTTCTATTTGGTGAAATGTTTAGTTATCAAGAATAATTTAAAAAAAAATTTTTAAAGAGAATTTTTTATCATGATGAACAGTAAGTTTCTGTTTCTCCTTTTTGTTTACAAAATACGTTTTTGAAATGTAAACCATATGCGCCATGCAGATTAAATTCCAAAAGATTACTTTTGTTTTAAGACCTTTCTTTTTTAAACAGTTCCCCTATTTTTGCTTTATTCTCTATGCTTGAATGAGGGACATCTGTTTCTATTTTTGGTGTTCTTTGGCTACATGACAAAGTAGAATATCAAAGTTCTCATTCAACAAGGGGAGAATGTATTCATTTGTTTTTTTCCCTTTCATTTATTTCCATTGGTCTAAGAATTAAAAATATTGAATATAAAGATAAACCGCTCCTGAAAATATTCAAACATCGGAAGTACAAAGTGAAAACCCCTGTCTCATCTGCACTATTTCTATTCCCTAGGGTTAAAGCTACCAGTTGGTGATTATGTTTTTACACACATACATGTACATGTTTATACATGTGAAACAAAAAAACACATATTTTTTATTATACACATATAATATGTGGAAATATGTATGTAACTATATCCCTAGAAATGGAATATTGAAGTTTGTTTTATAACTTGACTATTAATGCCTTCAAAATAATGAATATATTTCCAAATTAGTGGATTTAACACTCTACCTTTATAACTATTATTGATGAGGCATAACTTCTTTAACTGCCCCTCATTATTGGACATTTATATTATTTGCAATATTTTGCTACATAACAAATGTTCCAATGAACATCTAGAAACATGCTTCTACTCTTTCTGTAACTTAGATTCCAGGATGGAGTTAACTGAGTCAATGGTCTGTATATTTAAATCTTTCAAACGGCTACAAAGTTGCATCCAAAGAGGAAACTGTACCAACTTACACTGTTTCCCACACCATGTGACAAGAGATTTCCCTCTCTTTTATGTGTAATGACACACATTCATCATCTCATGGTTTCTGTGGGCTGGGGTTGGGCACAGCTAAATGTGGGTCTTCTTAAAGCTTCTCTGAAAGTTTAACAGAGGAAGTATTCACTTCCAAGTTTGTTTGGTTGTTTACATAATTCAATTCTTAAGTCAACTATTGGACTGAAGGCATCAGTTCCTTTTAGCTGTTAACCAAAAGTGACTCTTAATACCTGGCCAAGTGAGCCTCTCCAACATCACAGATCAATTCATCAAATTGTATAAACTGGAGGGCTAGCTAGCCAAAAGAAAAGTGGAATTCAAGACTTTTATGTGCTCAAACCATAGTGGTGTTGTCTCTTCTCTGTTGCCCGTAAGTCATTGGTTCAGAGAAAGTCAGGTACTGCCCACAATTAATAGATTATACAAGGGATGTACTATCAAGAGTTGAGGTGGCTGGAAATCTTTCTGGACTCTTTCTACAAAACATTTGTCCATTTTTCATTTGGGTTGTCTGTCTTTAATGTATTGATTTATAGAGCTCTTTATATATCTTATATGTAGCACTGTCCTCCCATTGTTCATCAATTTGCTCTAGCGGGCCCAGTAACGTCTCCATTGTGAGACTTGTTGTTACTGTGTTTGGCATATTGAATACGTCACAGGTAGCTTGCCAGGCTTTGCCATGTGGGCGAGATACTCTCAGTAGCTTGCCGGGCTCTCTGAGAGGGGTGGAGGAATCAAACCCGGCTTGACTGGTCCTGGTTGGCTGCGCACAAGGCAGATGCCCTACTGCTGTGCTATCACTCCAGCCCATATTGTACTCATTGTTGTCATTTTCGTTTCTGCAATGTTGGGGAATGTCACTCTTGGTTGTAGTGCTCACAGGGAGTTGCACACTTGTTTTCAGTGCTCACACTGAATATCTTATATATTATGACTATACTTGTGCAGTGGTATGTATGTGACATGGGAGTGAAAGATAATTTCCTTCCAGGCCTAAGTATTCAATGTTATGAAGTCTATCTTGTCAATTTTGTTTATTTTTTAAAGAAGATTATAGTTTACCAGAACAAATTAAAAAAATGTTTTTCTTTAAACAATAATTTTATAAAAAGGATAAAAAATCTTGAAGGGAACGGGTTTTGTTGTTGTTCTTGTGGTGGTGGTGGTGGTTTGAATCCCCACATCTGCTTCAGCAACTGCAATCAGCAGTGGTACTATCCTTGTAATTCCCAGTGTCAACACAAGTGTGTGAGCACTGAAAACAAGTGTGCAATTCCCTATGAGCACTACAACCAAGAGTGACATTCCCCAACATTGCTGCAATGAAAATGACAACAGTGAATACAATAAAGGGGTAGGGGGAAATACAATTAATTATATTTATTCACTCATTGCCAAACTTTATAAACATTTGAGGTGCTACAATACCTAAGGTTTTGTGTACAAAAGTCTGCAAAATTCTTTTTTTTCTGGGTATTTGTAAATGGTACCATATAACTTTTCTATTTCTGTACTCTAAGAGGACAACTAATCACAATGTCACAAATTACCATAAGTGACACAAAAGAAAAATTCACATCTTCTTGACCTTTAGCTTTGATCTGGTCTTTGAGGTCATTGCAAGTCTTAATTACATAAGAATTGATTAATGTGAACACATTTAAAGCTAGTCACTGGATTTCAACTCCAGGAAAGACAAATTCAGGAAAGCATGCAAGGTAGGTAAGCAAGATTTGTGAAGAAAATTAAGAAACGGAACTAGAGTAGGTTAACTTATTTTTGAAAGACTAGCTCTTATGGGCAGGAAAGATATTCTAGGAGGTAATAAGCTTGCCTTACTCAAGGTTACATTGATAATTTTCATATAACTTCTATAGGCATTTTAGCATATTAAGAGGAAATTGTCAAAAAAAAGAAAAGGAAATTGTCTTAAGACACAATGAAGGGACAAACAAAATCATGGGACTGACTCTGGTTTGATCCATAGTACTGCATGTCCCCAAAATAACTAACTTTTGATGTTTACTCTTCACAAATACTTCACTTTTTCCTTATAATACACCAGAGAAGTAGGTGTTATTATCATCTTTTTAATTTCAGAAGAGTAAACTAAGTGTAAATGTGGTTACACAGTTTCCCCTGAATCTTTTAGTTAACAAATGGCAGAGACAAAGTTTTAAAAAAACGGAGTTCCAGGGTCTCATTTGTGGAGATCCAGAAGGAAAAGGACCTGTCCAAATACCCTTACATCTTTTTTTTTTTAAATCAAAATCTTGAATTTAACCATTGAATTTAGTTTTCCATGGGGACAGAAAAGGATGGAGGGAAATCAACAAAATGTCCAATGGACTTTGGTGTTAAGGATATTTGTGTTTAGGCAGTAGATGTGGTATGATAAAGATATTCAGGTGTCAAGTTGTGCCCTTAAAATATATAGTTTTGCTACCATTACCTAAATAATTTACACATTAAAATACAATATAGAACTTAAGAAACTTGTCATTTCTAGTGTTTGTATAAGAGTTATACTTTTAATTTTCCTTTAGGTGTCATGATTTACAATACTGTCCGCTGTCCTCCCATTGTTCATCGATTTGCTTCAGCGGACCCAGTAATATCTCCATTGTGAGACTTCTTGTTACTGTGTTTGGCATATTGAATACTCTTGGTAGCTTGACAGTCTCTGAGAGGGGCGGAGGGATTGAACATGACTTGGCCGGGCTGGGTGCGCACAAGGCAAATGCCCTACCACTCCTTACATCTTTTTTAACTTTTCCTTGAGCTAGCAAGCTACATCATTTTCTTCTACCTGCAACTTGTCTACTTGTTTTAGTCACTTATTATCTAGTATCGCAGTCTATTTGTGTAACTAACACAGCCTGTCTCCCCACTCTGGACAGTAAATTCCATACAAAGGTACCTCATAGGTCTTGCTTATCATTTGAAGTCACAGTGCTTGGTTCAGGGCATAACACAAAGTAAATGTACAAAAATTATTTTTTGATTTATTCATGACTGACTGACTGAATGAATGAATATCATTTAACTTCTCCAAACTACCAGTTTATCATCTGTATAATGAAGAAATAGCAACTAATTAACTTATCCTTCTGCTAAAAATCTTTTTATGTGCTACTAAATTGTCTGTAGTTCCCTTAAGAAGGACAAAATACCAAAAAAAAAGAGAGAAATATATAGGGGCTGGAGCAATAGTCGAGCTAGTAGGGCATTTACCTAGCACGTGGTCCACCTAGGTTCGATTCTCAAGATCCCATATAGTTCCCTGAGCATGGGCAGAAGTAATCACTGAGCATCGTTAAAAAAAATTTAAAAAGAAAAAGAAAATAACTAGGAGAAGTATTCTATCCATCTGTACTGCTTTTCTATGTATAAAACTTCTTTTTGATCTCTGATTAATAGATGCTATTGGGCTATTAATGAAGTATCTTAAAGCTGAGTAAATTACTAAACTGACAGAAATAGTATTTAATCCTACTGCTGCTATTAGTAGCATAATCATAATTGATATTTTTGACATGTGTTTTTTATATTTGAGAAAATTTTACTTTATAGATTTATGAAAGCTGTAAGTTTAACTTTATATTTTTCTATTTTAGTGAAAACTATTTTATTTTAATTGAAACTGAATCCTATAACATGAAGCAGTGCCTATAAGAGATAAAAAGTGTCTATATTTGTTGTGTCTTATTTCTTTCTTATTCTACAACTGTAATTGGAGCTAGAGTGTTACATTTTATTTTCTACAGGCTATTGCTTGCATTTTTTTCAGTTTATTCTCTCTTAGTGCAAATGTACTTTGCTTCCTCAAATAGAAAAACTTTTAAGAAAATATATTTTACTCTAAATAATGGAATGTTTACTGTTGTAGCTATTTCATTTAATTTTGTTGCTGTGGCTATTTTGTTAAAGCTACTTTATACATATAGCATTTTAAAATATGTTTATAGATATTTTTGGTTTTGTTTTTTTAAATAAAAACCTTTCCGTTAGGCTTACTGTATTTACAATTTCCTTACTTTGGGAATTGTATTTAAGTTCAATTAAGTTGTGTTCTTGTTTTGTTTTGTTTTGAGGCCACAACAGTGATGCTCAGGGGTAATTACTGGCTCTACACTCAGGGATCACGCCAGGCAGATTTGGAGCATCATATGGAATGCTGGAAATAAAACCAGGTTGGCAGCATGCAAGGCAAGGGCCTTATCCACTGTACTATCTGTCCAGTCTCTATGATGTTCTTTAGAGTACATAAACCATTTGGTCTGGATAAGAGCACTCTTTTCATGACACTTCACCAATAAAACACAACAAGAAAATTTTAAGATAAACAACAATCTATTAAAGATGACAATATTTTTTATCTTTTTTTCTACATATATTGAAAATACTGTCACAAATAATTCCTCTAGAATTTTCTCTCTTCCAATACTTAAAAACTACTCAGCCCTTGAGTAGTTATCTTTTTTGTTGTTGTTGTTGCTGTTGTTTTGGTTTTGGGGGCACAACTGACAGTGCTCAGGGCTTACTCCTGGCTATGTGCTCAGGAATCACTCCTGGCAGTGCTTAGGAGACCATATGGGGTCTCAAAGATCAATCCAGGATCTGCTGCCTTACCACCCGTACTATCTCTCTGGCCCTGAATATTTTCTGTAAGATTTAAATTGATGGAGATGTAGCACTGCAGCACTGTCCACTGTCCTCCTGTTGTTCATTAATTTGGATTTGCTCTAGGAGGCCCAGTAATGTCTCCATTGTGAGACTTGTTGTGACTGTTTTTGGCATATTGAATATGTCACAGGTAGCTTGCCAGGCTTTTCCGTGTGGGCGAGATACTCTCGGTAGCTTGCAGGGCTTTCCGAGAGGGGCAGAGGAATCGAACCCAGGTCAGCCATGTGCAAGTCAAACACCCTGTGCTATCAGTACCAATTCAATGGCCTTTCCTACAAGAATCTGAATCAAGTTGAAAAGATCACAGGAGCAAATAATTTTGACACATTAACTTCTGGGTCCACAGACCACACTCTCATTGTGTCTCTTTTAAATGCTATTATCAGTGGTATTCTGATAGCTTGAAGCAGTTTTTCTTAATCAGGGGTCACATGGGCCCCCAGGATATTCCAAATGGGGCACAGGCAAAAATCTCATAAATGAAAGCTTACATCAAAAGAATGGGGGTTAATCAGTAACATTACAGAGCCACAGAAGGAAACAAGGCCAAAAGGGGGACACTGTCACAAAAGGGGTGAGAAAACCCTGAGAGCACATTCTTCTCCCCACATCAATGACTCTAAACTTACCCATAACTCCTGAGGATAGGAGAAATTCATTCTCACTTCAGAATATATGGTAGTGATTTCCCAAACAAACTATTTGAGAAAGGAGAAGAAGTATTATGATTTTTTTCTGAAAATAAACGTAATGAGCCTAAATAGATGGAAAGCTATATCATGTCCAAAAACTGGGAGACTAAAACTAGTTAAGATGCAATTCTCTCTGAACTGAGCTATACAGTCAACGCAATCTTTAACGGAATCGTAACAGGCTTATTGTCATTATTTTCAGAAATTGAAAAGGATCTCATAATTTATATAAAAATTCAACGGCTTAGACCAATCAAAAAAATTTTGAAAAAAATACATGTTTGAGGAATTTTATACCTTATATTAGACTATATAATAAAGTTATAGCAATCAAAAGAATATAGCTTTGACATAATGACAGACATGTAGATCAAAAAACAAAATATTGGGGCTGAAGCCATAGCACAGCTGGTAGGGCATTTGCTTTGCACGTGGCCAAACCAGGTTCGATTCCCAGAATTCCATATGGCCCCCTGAGCACCGCCAGGAGTAATTCCTGAGTGCAGAGCCAGGAGTAATCCCTGTGCATTGGCAGGTGTGACCCAAAAAGCAAAAAAACAAAAACAAAAACAAAAACAAAAAAACCCTCAAAAATTGGTATAAAATCACTTATTCACTTTACAAAAATGCCAAGCTAAATAATTTTTTTTTTTGCGTCACACCCCGTGATGCACAGGGGTTACTCCTGGCTCTGCAGTTAGGAATTACTCCTGGCAGTCTTCAGGGGACCATATAGGATGCTGGGAATCAAACCTGGGTCGGCCGCGTGCAAGGCATACGCCAGACAAAAGCCCTACCCACTGTGCTAACACTCCATCCCCTAAGCTAAATAATTTTAAAGGAGTTTTTTCCTAATTATGCTGCTATAAGTGCACATTTTTGTTTACTCAAAACTATACCTTACTTCACTTGTATATAAAAATTAACTAAAAAATGTATAGCTTTGTAGTGTATAATAGATTTTAATGTTGGTATTAAAAATATAAAACTTTAAAAACTCAAGGGAAAATATTTAACATCCTGGATAAGCAAAGATTTATTAGCTGTAAACACGAGTCAGAATCTATAACATTTAAAATTGTATAAATTTGCTTCATCAAAATTAAACATTTTTTTCAGACTTACAAACTTTCATGGTAACATTTCAGTCATACAATGATCAAGTACCCATCCCTCCACCAGTGCCCAATGTTCCCAATATCCTTCCCACCACCCCTTCCTCCCCCCCGCCCTTTCTGTGGCAGGCACATTCCCTCTTAGTCTCTCTGTCCTCTTGGGTGTTATGGTTTGCAGTACAGGCACTAAGCAGTCATCATGTTTGGTCCATAGTCTACAAAATTAAACATTTTTATTTTAAGAACACTTACTGAAAAAAAAATAGGAAAACAAGCCATTAACTTAGGGGAAAAAAACCCTTGCAAGATATGTATTTCCTAAAGAAATTGTATCAAAAATAAAAAATTCTTACAACTCAAGATATAAAGACAAGTAACTCAATAAAAGACACAGACATAGGGGGCTGCAGAGAGAATTCAGTTGGGCTGAGCACATGTTTGTGTGTTCAAGGTTCAGTTTCAATTCAGAGCTGCATGATTTCTCTGAACACTCCAGTAGTATCTTTTGAGCACTGCCACATTTGGGCCTCCAAATAAAAACAAACATCCTTCTGAATTTATGAGTACTGACTGCCACCTCTGGAAAAAAAAAGTCTAGAAAGAAGGAGGAAGGAAAGTAGGAAGTAAGGAAGGGTGGGAGGAAACAGCACCATGATCCATGCTGTTGTATAAGCTACAGATCTAGGAGTCACTATTTCTCATTGTTTCCTACCTCTCTCAAATTCCATCTGAATAAATCAAGAAGCAGAAGGGAATCAGGAATAGAAACCAGTGTGTCAGCTTTACTACTGATGACGATTAGGTTCAAGAATGTGACTTCAATGCTTGGCAAAAATAAGTTTTCTAACTGAACTCTAGTTTTAGAAAGATTTGCCTATCCTGTTTCTTATGAGCATCTAACCACTTCAGTCTTCTTTTCATAAGGACAAGTCATATATCAAAAAAAAAAAAAAAACCACGAACACGTGCCACTGCAAGCAGACCGCTTCTTAAAAAAAAAAGGCAGAAAAGGAAAGACCAGCTACTGTTTCAAAATCATAAACAGCGTGGAAGGAGTAAAGATTAAGATAAGAAAACCAGGGTCTTCAAAGAAAGTTCCTCTTCATGAAAGCCATTGGAGGACTGCCTCCCCTCTAGTACAATGCAACACCAAAATCTAGAGATTTCTTTAAGTACTTGTGACAACCTTTTCCCATTTCTATTACCACCTCCCTGATTCAAGCTGCTATCATCTCTCTCCTAGATCACTACATTAGACCGCTAATATCCTTCTCTCCATTTTTTTATTAGTGAAACACCATGAGGTACAGTTGTAGACTTACATATTTTTGTGTTTTCTTATCTCCATTTTAACTATTGGAAGCATCCGTTCACATCTATATCCTATCTATTCTCCCCATATTATATGCAGCAATATTTTCACAATGAAAAATTAATCATAATTTTCCTTCCCACCTACTTCTTTCCCCCATATCCATAACTTTTAACATAAAGACCCAAATTATTTGAACAGCTCTTAAAGCTTTGCAAAGCCAAGCTTCATTTCTTTCTAAGTGTGGTGGTGAAGGTGGCCTTATACTGGGGATGTGTAGGACTTATTCCTGGTTCAGTGCTCAGAAAACAGGCCTAGTGGTGCTTAGGTTCTGGGATTCAAACCAGAGTTGACCACATGCAAGGTAAATGTGTTAACATCTGTCTTATCTCTCTAGTCTTTGGCTTCATCTCTTGTTGAAGCCTCATTTTTTAGACATCCCCTTGCTCTTGACTTTCTAGTTACACTGACCTTCATTCCATTCTTGAATGTGTCCAAATCCCTTCTGCCTTTGATATACTGCTTCCTTGTCAGAAACTTACTTCCTCCTTCGAACTCATTGTTTACTCCTGCTCAGCGTTGAGTTCTCGGTCAGTCACCATTTTCTTAGAGACACTAGAGTCCTACTGAGTCCTTTCAAAGAATCAAGTATTTTTATTTGATAATACTTTTTATTATATTATTTTACATTTACATGTGTGATCATTTGATCATTTTCGGCTTTTCTGTAATTTTCTGAGTTAAGTGAGAAAGACACATGAAAAGGATGTGATGTCTCTTACCTCCAAAATATAGTTTCAGACATAGCACTTGGTAGGTTCTGTAATATTGAAACACTGAAGGAAGAAAGGAGTCGACCTAAAGGGAGGGGTATGTGAAGACTTCAAATAATGATTTGAAATGAAGATCTGAAATCGTCAAATGAATTTTTCTGAAATCTTTTCAGAGAGACCAAAGGGATGATAAGAAGAGTTTGGTGAAGGGAGGCAGACAAAGCGTTCTAGGCTGAAAAAGTGAAAAAACTTTTTCAAGTGAAAAAACTTAGATGACACACAGTCATTTGAATAGTATCTCCCAGAACATGAGTTGTTTTTTTTTTAATGTAGGAGTACTGCTATTTATTCAGCCATTGATTAAGCTGATTGAAATGGGCATGAGCTCCACATTAGTTTTGTGTGTGTGTGTGTTTATTTTTATTTTTTTAATTTTTATTAGCGAGACACCATGAGGTACAGTTGTAGACTTACAAATTTTTGTGTTTGGGTTTCAGTTATAGAATGATCAAATACCCATCCCTCCACCACTGCCCATTTCCCACCACCACTCCACATTAGTTTTTAAAAAAAGTTTTTTAATTGAATATCCATGAGATAGACCATTATAAAGCTGTTCATAATTGGGTTTCAGTCATACAATGATCCAGCACCCATCCCTCCACCAATGTTCCCTGTTTCCCTCCCACCATCCTCCAACATCCCCCACCCCCCAGCCTCCCTTTATGGGAGGCACTTTCCTTCTTGCTCTCTCTCTCTCCAATTCCTTTTGTGCATTATAGTTTGCAATATAGGTACTAAGAGGTCATGGTGTTCAGAACATGAATTTTTCAGAATGACCTGAGAGAATGACAAAACCATTTTGTAAAAATTTTGAAATTTATGCTATAAAAAATTTAAAAAATATTTTTAAAAGGAGCTGGAGCAATAGCACAGTAGGTAGGGCATTTGCCTTGCACGCAGCTGACCCGGGTTCAATTCCCAGCATCGCATATGGTCCCCTGAGCACCGCCAGGAGTAACTCCTGACTGCAGAGGCAGGAGTAACCCCTGTGCATCATCAGGTGTGACCCAAAAAGAAAAAAAAAATTATTCTATGAGTAATGGGAATTTTAAAAAAGTTCTTAAAAATGGTGGTGATATAGGTGGATTTTTATTTCCTGACTGCAGTGGGGAGGCCAGCTGGGGTGGTGTACAGGTAGACTAAATGTCAAGACACAATATAAAAGTCAAGGTTCAATGGAAGTGAAGTTAAAGTAAAGTAAAAGTAAAGGCCCTCCCGTTGTTCATCGATATGCTCGAGCAGGCCCAGTAATGTCTCCATTGGAGATTTTGTTGTTACTGTGTTTGGCATATCGAATACATCACAGGTGGCTTGCCAGGCTCTGCCGTGCCAGCGAGATACTCTCGGTAGCTTGCCGGGCTCTCCGAGAGAGGCGGAGGAATCAAACTCGGGTCGGCCATGTTGGCTGCGTGCAAGGCAAACGCCCTACCGCTGTGCTATGAGAATGATGAAATAAACAGACACAGGTACCTGTATATGAGGTAGAAGACATAGACCTGATTCATGATTAATTGTGATCACTGAGGAGGAAGGTAGTGTTGGAAATTAATGCCAGGTTTTTAACTTACACTTGTTTTGGTTTTGGTGGTGCTGAAGACTGAACACCAGGCCTCACATATTCAGGAACTAGGTTGTTGTTGTTTTTGTTGTTGGTGTTGTTGTTGTTTTTAACTTGGACAGTGTCTGAGCTACTTATTAGCAACATAGGGAGTGTTGAAAAGGTCTAAAATGATTAGTAATGACTGAGATGCCTTAGGAGAGAATACAGAGAGGAGCATCTCAGACAGCCTTGAATAACTCCATCATGTAATGAAAAAGAAAAAAGACTCCCACAAAGGAGACTGAGGGCCTACTGTCTGTAAAAAAAAAAGGAGAGAACAATGCTACTCAAATTAAGAAAATACAGATCTTAGGAGGAAGTACCCATTTATGCTTCACAATCCAAGTTTCTACCATCCATATATCAGTTTCTAGAAAGCGATTAATCTAAAACCTTTTTAATTTTACAAATTTTTTATTTTCTCTCAGTCTTCCTAGAATGCCTTCCCTCATTTTTTCTTTGAGAAAGGGAAAAATATTATTTTATTACTGTCTCTTAAGGCATCTTTCCTATTCCATTTTAAAGTTATTATTTCTTGGCCCCCATTTCCCTTCATGGCTTTGCTGACTAGAGGTCACACACTTGGTTAGGGTGGTCATATTTTTCAATGGCATTGCCTAGGAAGGTGTCATGTATGGTTATGATTCACTGCCACTCCCATGCTTTGTTGCGTTCATGGGTATCAATCATAGCATGTGGGGCAGTGCCAGGGATCCAACCATTACTGAGCTATCCCAGTTCCAGATCTTTCATGATTTTACACTGTTGCTTCTCTGTCTTCCTTGAATTAATGTATGAATCAATACAATTAATACAAAGAATGTGTGTTGTTTAGTGAACGTTTCCTACTTGATGCACATGTGGTAGTTTTTTGGTTTTCGGTTTTGGGGTCACACCTATTATTCTCAGGGCTTATTCCTCACACTCTGCTCAGGGATCACTCCTTCACTGGGCTTGGGAAGTCATATGGAATGTGGTGAATCTAACCCTACCTAGTTGGCCACACACAAGGCAAGTGCCCTACTCACTGTACTACCTCTCTGCCTCCCCCCCCACCACATGTGTTAGTTCTTGATTCATAATAATTCTTTGTTTCCCCTCACAGGGCATTCTCCTACTGTGGGCAGGTCAGAATCACGTGGGCCCTTTCTCACTGGGGACTTCTAACTTCAGAGTTAATCAGAAGTGTTTTAATACTTTCCGGTAGTTTAAACTCATAGACCTATACTTGCCAGGCAAGGACTTTAAGTCACTAAGCCATCTTCTGGTTACAGTACATGAACTTATATTCTGTTTTATTTTCTTATTTATGTTGGTTTTAAGGCCACATTCAGTGGTGTGCATACCTGTATGCAAAGTATGTGCAATAGTCTATTGAGCTATTTCTTGGCCCCTTATAAAAGCTCCTTTATTATTTATTTATTTATTTATTTATTTATTTATTTTGCTTTTTGGGTGACACCCAGTGATGCACAGCTGTTACTCCTGGCTCTGCACTCAGGAATTACCCCCGGCGGTGCTCAGGGGACCATATGGGATGCTGGGAATCAAAGCCAGGTTGGGTGAATGCAAGACAAAAGCCCTACCCGCTGTGCTATTGCTCCAGCCCCTAATAGCTCATTTAAATGGTTTGTTTTTTCTTTTGGGGTTACACCCAGCAATGCACAGGGGTTACTCCTGGTTCTGCACTCAGGAATTACTCCTGGCAGTGCTCAGGGGGACCATATGGGAAGCTGGGAATCAAACCCGGGTTGGCTGCATGCAAGGCAAACACACTACTTGCTGTGCTATTGCTCCAGCCCCTAGCTCCTTTAAATGTTATAAAAACTTTATGATGACTTCTGGCATCAAAAACCAAACTGGAGCTATAGAGATACTAGAGCATATAAGGTACTTGCCTTATATATGTCCAGTACCACATATGGTCCCCTGAACTCCTCTCAGAGGGAGAGGGAGAGGGAGAGGAAGAGGGATCATAGAGCCAGATATAGCCCTGATCATGGCAGGGTCTGTCCCCGAAACCAAAAATTCATTTTTATAAACTTCTATATTGGACATGATTATCCTCATCTTATAGATGAGGAAACCAAGGTCGAGAGAGAAAAGTAATTTCTTCATAGTAATGTAATTAGTAAGTTGCAGAGCTATAACTCACAAACAAGTCTTTCTGATTCCATAGTTTTAACCAACTCTCCCAAGAGAAGTAAACAGTCATATTTTCCAGACATCTGTGAAGAGAAATTTTTGAGCTGGCAACTTTCCCAATTCATCTCAAATCATAGCACATAAGCAACAATCTGCTCTTACTCCAAGAATACTTACACCGGGTATAACCAAGCCACTCAGTTGCTCTCCCTACCTGTCAAATAATCAGTTTTCCAGTCATTCTTCACCTAAGCTTACACAAACTTTGGCTTCCTAATCAGCTAGCTTCCTTTCCCCTTTCTAAATAGCTTTTTGTTCTACTACGTTCATAAGATCGTCCTAGAATCCTGGGCTTTGCATGATCAGAGTTGCTAATAACTCCTTTTTTTTCTTTTTTAAATTATTTTTTTTCCATTTTGAGTTAGCAGGACTTGGAATACTTTTAACTATATTTTCCATGCCTACATCATTCCAGCACCACACCAACACACACACCCCTCACCACAGAGCCTGTTCTCCTCCACCAGAACCCTTCCCAGAGCCACTCCCTGGCCCCACATAAGATCAGATCTATAGACAAATCTCCAGTTCTGGCAACTTTGACTGTTGTTCTGTTACTGTGTTTCTTTCTATCCCACTGTGATACCTGCACACATATATATGAGTAAAGCTCAACTCCTCAAATTCCACGAAATTATAAATCAATAATAAGTTGATAAAATGCTTAAAAACCTGTATGCATTAGGGCTGGAGAGATATGAAAGCAAGTAGGGTGTTTGCCTTGCACGCGACCAACCCGGGTTCAATCCCCAGCATGCTATACGGTTCCCCAAGCACCACCAGGAGTAACTCCTGAGTGCTGAGCATCACTAGGTATGACCCAAAAATCAAAATTAAAAAAACACCCAAACTGTATATATTTCTTTCTTTATAGGTATATAAATAAAAAATGTAATATTACATTTATATATTACAATAAATTGAATAAGTTAATGCTGATTTATTTTAAAATTACATGAAATAGATAAAATCCTACAAGTGTACAACTTAGTAATAATGAGCAGAGAAGAATTAATAAATTTTAAGAGAAATTTGAATAAGCCTATAAAAGTATAAAAGTGTGCTTTATCCTAAAAAGGGAATAAAGTTTTGTTTGAAAATATTATGTTATAGATAATGTGTTATAGATAATGTTTATGTCTGCATTAAGAAGGCTTCTTATCAGGCAGCTGAGATAGAGAAGGGTCCACCAAGTAAATGATGCTTGGAGGGCTTGCTTGGGATGGGAGATATGTGCTGAAAGTAGACTGTGGACCGAACATGATAACCACTTGGTACCTGTATTGCGAACCATAACACCCAAAAGGAGAGAGAGAGTAAAAGAGAATGTGCCTGCCACAGAGGGGGTTGGGTGGGGAGGAAGTTATGGGGGGGGGGTGGGAAGGATACTGGGAACATTGGTGGTGGAGAACGGGCACTGGTGAAGAGATGGGTACTCGATCATAGTATGATTGAAATGTAATCACAAAAGTTTGTAGTCTGTAATTGTACCTCACGGTGATTCATTAAAAATAAAAAATTTTAAAAAAAAGGCTTCTTATCAAAACCTGGTGCTGAGTTGTAGCCAGCTACATACTTTCTAAGAGTAGGGACCTTGTTGATCTAGTTAATAGTATAAAACCCAGTATTTATGAACCAGGTGATTCCTAGCACAGAGTAATCATGTGATCTAGACCAGAGTTCCTCAATCTTTTTCCATTGGCAGCCCCTTTCCAACCTTGTTTTCTTCCTGTCAGCCTTCCCACCTTACCCATTCCAACCAGGCTTTTGTCTTGTGCTGTTCCCCTAGTTAGCACAGATTTTCTGTCACTTGGACTATTCTGTGCACCAACAAAGGGTCCCCAACTGAGAAACATAGTTTATTATTACCACAATGTAAATACACTGTGTACTGGCACTTTACAGAATATAAAATCATAAGGTCATGAATGTCTAGTACTTGCTATCAAAACTCTACTGAGAAACACTATTTGCATGAACGTTTGCTTAAAGGCAATACAGACCAACACAGACTTACAAGTGATGAAGGGAGGCAAATAAGTTGCCTTTGGGGGGAAGGGAAACACTTCCCAAATCACCATACTTGATTCACAAAATAATCTAGTGTAGGCATGATCTAGAATTACTTATATTAGTATTATCTTATTATCTAAGTAAAAATAATGAGAGCACTTATTCATTATTTAAGTTTCAAAAAAGCTGGAGAAATGATAAATTGCAGCACCAACCTTTTTCATTTATCGGGGGCAGTTCAAGTGACAGTAAAGTCACTAATCATTTCTTATGTTTTTCATTATTTTAGCAATCTTCCCCCCACCACCCTGCCTCCCTCTTTCTCTCTTTCTCTCTTTTTCCCTTTCTCCCTTTGTTCTGATTGTGTTCAGGGGTTTCTCAGTGGTGAGGAATCATCTCTGTTAGTGCTCAGAGCTGGCACTCAAACTCAGGTTGTTGCATGCAAGGAAAACACTTCACCCACTGTACTATCTCTCTGGCTCTCCACTTGAGCAATTTATTTTGTGAGCATACCTATAGGAGATATCTGAAGGTTGGCTAGAAGTAAACTTTATGGGTGGTGATTTTCCTGGAATTTTGGGCCAGCTTTCCTTCTCAGAGATGGCTTCATGTGAAAATCTGTGCATTGATCCACTTTAGAAAAATACCTGGCATTGGGGCTGTAGCGGTAGCACAGGGTTTGGGTCTTTTGCCTTGCATGCAGCAGACTGGGTTCGATTCCCAGCATCCTATATGGTGCCCCGAGCACTGACTGGGGTAGTTCCTGAGTGCAGAACCAGGAGCAAGCCCTGCGCATCACTGGGTGTGGGTGTGACCCAAAAAAGCAAAAAAAAAAAAAAATACTTGGCATAGAACTACTTTTAATTTGTTTGTTTGTTTGTTTGGGGGCCACACTCAGCAGTATTCAGTGCTTACTTTTGGCACTGTGCTCAGGAGATCATATACGGTGCTGGGGATCAAACCCAGATCAGTCACACACATGGAAAACACCACATCTGCTGTACTATCTCTCTAGCCCCTACTTTATACATGAAAAATGGTATTCTTATCTGTAGTGATAGAGAGATTAATAGTTTATTTGAGGATATAACAGATAGAGTCCCCCTTTTCCATTTTGTTTCTTGGAAAATTTCATTGTCATATGCACACAAAAAATTTCCCTCCAGAACTAGTCCAAGATCATTTTGTATTTTTGGTACAATTTTTTAAAATGTTGCTTTTTTGGGTCTTCATACTTCATTGCAACATTTTTTTTTTATTACTCAAGTTGGCTATCATTGTACTTTTCCAAAACCTACTGCCAAACTCATCAGTTCCTATTTCCAACCCTTGGGGATTCATTATTTTCCCTTTTTCCAAAGAAATATCCTTTGTAAATATACTTATTTTAATTTTTATCATAACAGCAGCAAAAGAAAAAGTATGGATACTTCTTTTAAAAATTTAATTAAATTAATTTTTTAAATGTAGGAGTATTGCTATTTATTCAGCCATTGATTAGGTTGATTGAATTGGGCATGAACTCCATTATTTATCATTTTTTTAAGGTTTGGAGCATACCCAGTGGTGCCCAAGAGCTACTCCTGGCTCTGTGGTCAAGGAGGATCACTTCTTTTGGTGATGAGAGAACCAGATGTGGTACCAGGAATCAGAGTGTAGTGGAAGCATTCAAGGAAAGCACCATAAGCCCTGTGATCTCAATGATCCTAGATATATTTTTTTACATTTATTTTTGGCCTTTTGGGTCACACTCGGAGATGCTCAGGGCTTACTCCTGTCTCTGCTCTCAGGAATTACTCCTGGCATTGCTCCAGGGACCACATGGAATGCTGGGGATTGAATCCAGGTCAGCCATGTGCAAGGCAAACTCACTACCTGCTGTACTATTGCCCCGGCCCCATATACCTTTTAAAATTATTGTTGTTTCACTTGCTCATTTGGTAGTAGATAGAATTTAACTAAATGATCATTGTACACTGGTTAAGAGTCTCATATGGGATTTCTTACTCTATTCAAAACAGATTTACAAAAGTAGAAACTCTTCCTTTTCTACTTTCCCTCAAAGTAAATACAATGGGATTCCTAGTTTAATATTCCATATATATAAATTACACTTATTTATATTGAGTATTATACATCTCATATCTCTTCAGAGGATAAAGAACTAAGTGTGTCACTTGCATTTGATGCAATTGTGTCGTATTGTTTAATGTATAAAGAATTTTTAATAATATATTTTCCAAACTAGGTGAGATAGCAGTTTAGACTTATTTTTTTCTTCTTGTTTTTTGGGTCACACCAAGCAATGCTCAGGGGTTAAGTCCTGGCTCTGCACTCAGGAATTATTCCTGGCAGTGCTCAGGGACCATATGGGATGCCGCAGATTGAACCTAGGTAGGATGCATGCAAGGCACAAACTCCCTACCTGCTGTACTATCACTCCGGCCACTTAATCCTAATTTTAATTATAGTCTTCAAGTGCACAGCAGGTAGGGCTTTTGCCTTGCATGCAGCCAACCTGGGTTAAATTCCTTCGCCCCTCTCAGAGAGCCCAGCAAGCTACCAAGAGTATCTCACACGGCAAAGCTTGGCAAGCTACCCATGACGTATTCGATATGCCAAAAACAGTAACAACAAGTCTCACAATGGAGATGTTACAGATGCCTGCTCGAGCAAATGGATGGACAACAGGACAGTGCTACAGTGCTACAATACTGTTGTATTTCTTGTGTACATAATCCCAACATCATGACCAGTACCAGTATATCTACCTCTCTCTCCCAAGAACTCCAATGCCCCTTTTTTTCTGTCACTCCCTCGAATTCAGTTGTGTGGCTCAGTTCTCCTCTTGTGTTGCCTTTGGCCTTTAATTGCTAGTTTGTTGTATAACTTTTAGTCACACATATGAGAGAGATCATTCAGTATCTGTCTCTTTCCTTATGAAGGACTTCACTCAGCATGATATCCTCTAGTTCCACACATATGACAGCAAATTGCATAATTTTGAGGTGTTTTTTTCCCTAGAGCTGCATGGTATTCCATTATGTATATATACCACAATTTTTTAAATTTGTATTAGTGAAACACCATGAGGTACAGTTGTAGACTTACAAATTTTTGTGCTTGGATTTCAGTTATACAATGATCGAGTACCTATCCCTCCACCAGTATATACCACAATTTTTGATCTTTTCATTCCTTGTTGGACATTTGGGTTGTTTTTATATCTTTGCTGTTGTACTGAGATAATGTAGTGCATGTATATATCCTTTTGAATTGTTTTGTTTGTTTGTTTGTTTGTTTTGGGGGGATAAATGTCAAGAAGCTAGCCTTCATCTTTAAATGAAAGGTTACTGTGAAGATTTATTAAATTTCAAAGTAAGAAACTACCTAATGTTCTACTGACAGTATAGTAGATGATTGTGTGTACTTCTTTTTGCCCTCTGGGTTTTAGTTATAGACTTAGGAATTGAGTGCAAACTACTTACTTCTTCCAACTCATAATACCCATACAAGAAAAGAAGACATTAAGGACCAGGGAAAATGGCCAAAGTGGAGATCATACCTACCTTGGGCAAAATTGAATTTGATGGTTGTATCTACTCACACCTTAGCACCACTAAAAGTTTGTCTAATGGTTTCTGAGCACCATCTGGTCAAGCATTACAGAGGAAGATGTAGACCCCTGCACATTACCTGTTTTTTTTTTTTAAAAAAAGAAGAACATGGCATGGGTTGAGTTAGAAAATGGAGATATGCTGCAGAGCCACTATGATTATGGATGACCAACTGATCTCAGAGATTCTGTGACTCTTAGGAGTGACATGTATTGGGAAGTATCTGATACACTGAGGTCATCTTGGAATCAAGGGAGGTCTGAGAGCAAGTTGCTTCTTTAGGCATGGAAACCTTAAGGCACTAATCATGCATGCATACTTAGTGTCGTATATTCAGTGTCCTTAGATACCTCATCCCTGGGCCAAAGGGGGATCAATAGATATTTAGTGAGTAAAGGGATGAGTGAATGAGATGAAAAGTCTTGGCATGTCTGGAAGTGGAGGAGCAACTTCCATAGAAATCTGTCTGTTGAGAGGACTATTTTTTTCACTCTTGCTGTTAACCTGTGTTAAAGAACATTATATGATACTGAAGTGGTGGTGTCCCTAAGTATTCTTGGTTTTATGTATCAATAAAATTAATGACAACACCCAAATGCTAAGTGTCTTGGTTCACCCATTTATCATAGTAGTTAGATAAACCTATTGCACTACCCTCAAACCTTCTCACCTTTTTCACACAAAAAGACTTGCTGCTACTTTATAGAGAAAATGAACACTTAAGCAAAGGAAATACTCTTATCTGGTCAACACCTCACATAGAAATGTGTCAAATGGAAGTGTTACCTCTTCATGTTCATGTCAAACAAAGTACCTTTTATTCCACTACTTCAGAGAACTCTCTCCTTCTATTTTCTCTCTAAATTTTTAAAAGAATTTTATTAAAGTTCAATATTGAAACTCTTCTATTGAAGTAATGGACACATACTTAAATTATAAAATTTTATAAGTTTTCGCATATATATGCCTATGATTCTATCATTACAATCAATATAACAAGTATATTAATCACTCCAAGATATTTACTCATGTCCTTCTGTAACCCCTTCATCACATTTGTTTCTGCCTTCTGGACAATAAGCAGTCATGGATCTGCTCTCAGTCCTGGTGGGTAATTTGCATCTTCTAGAATTTTACAAAAGAGAATCACACAGTAAGTATTATTTTCATACATTGAGCTACTGACAAACTTTTGGATTGTTTTCAGTTTGAGGCTATCACATTCTTACATTAATCTCTGTATGAATCAACTTTCCTTCCTCACCATCCTCCCTTCCCCAGTCCCCTCCCCCTCCCTCCCTCCCTCCCTCCCTCCTTCCCTCCCTCCCTCCCTCCCTCCCTCCCTCCCTTCCTTCCTTCCTTCCTTCCTTCTTTCCTTCCTTCCTTCCTTCCTTTCTTCCTTCCTTCTGCTCACTCTCACAAGCAGTGCCAGGGATTAAACCCAGAGCTCCAACATACTCAGCCCTTTGAATTATCTCCCCAGCCCCATATACTTTTTATCTTAAGTAAACATCCAGGAATGAAAGTGAATCATATGTGAATGTTTAAAAAGTAAAGGCCAATGCTTTTACCAAGGCCGTTTTACCATATTTCATTTCCAACAAGCAGTGTAGTAACATTCTATTTGCTGTATATCCTAATAGTTGGTATTGTCCAGTCTTAATTTTAGCCTTGCTCATAGCTGTATAGCAATAGTTTATAGTATTTGTTTTCCCCTAATGACTCATGAACATTTTACCCATGCTTATTTGTCATCAGTATATCTTCTTTGGTGAAGCAACTCTTATGTTCATTTTTAAAAATTGTTTTGCTTAGTTATGGAGATTTGAGAATTTCTTATGTATTGTGGGTAAAAAAGACCCTTAGCATGAAAAATTCCTTATGTGATTTGAAAATAACTTCTTCCTGTGTGTGCTATCTTTTCATTTTCTCAGTCTTTAGAAGAGCTAAACAGTTTTGTTTTGAAAGTCTTTATATTTTATCATTTTTTCTTTTATGAACTGTGCTTTTGGTGTTCCATTTCAGAAGTCTGTCTAACATGAGGTCACAAAGATTTTCTCCTAGTAGATTTTCAGGTTTGGGTTTTGGTTTCAGTTTTAAGTCTAAGTCTATGATTCATTGTGAGTTATTTTCATATATGGTCAAAGTTCAATATTTTGCATATGGATATTCACTTTTCCCAATATCACATGTTGAAAAGATTATTCTTCCTGCACTGAAGTGCATTTTCACATTTGCTAAAAATTAATTGACCATATATTTCTAGGTCTCTATGTGGATTTTCTATTCCCTTTCATTGATCTCTTTATTATGGTGCCCATTCTTAATTTCTTGTTGTTTGGTCTCATCTAACTGTGCTCAGGTCTTCCTCCTTGCTCTGTGCTCAGGGATCACTCCTGATGGGACTCAGGAGACCATATGGAGTATTGGGGGTTGAAATCAGGTTAGCCATATGCCTGGCAAGTACTCTACTTGCTGCACTATTACTCTAGTCCTCATTTTGATCATTTTTATTTGTTTTTTGATTTCTGTTTTTAGGCCAGATCCAGCGATGTTTAGGGGTTAGTGCTGCCTCTGCACTCAGGAATTATTCCTGGTGGTGCTTGTGGTACCATATGAGACACGGGAAATCAAATCAGGGTCAGTTGCATGCAAAGCAAATGCCTACCCACTGTACTATCACTCCAGCTGCAACCCTTGCACTCTTTTAACTGAAGTGCTCACACACATATTTGCTGGAGATTATAATCCTGACCCTGTGCTTCCTTGTCTTTAATTGTGGTGTTCTCTGGTCATACTCACTAGTTGTGTGACCTTGGTACACTTCTGTCTATTCTCTGGAGATTGCACATTCTGTTGCTGGAGATCTCAGCAGCAGAGTTATCAGGACTTTGCTTGGTGTGTATGTAAGGCACCTGGGAATCACACTCATGACTAACTTCATTATTCATTTATATATTGTTGGACTCCTAGATTGTTCCATATGTTGGCTATTGTATTAACGGCTCCAATGAATACACGTGTGTAAATATCTTTTCTAATGAACAATTAGAGTTTACAACTGTAGATTGTTTGTCACCTTATGGATATTTTATTACAGCCTTTGCAGTGACTAGAAAAGGGCTGATACAAGAGTATTAACATATACTGTTCTAAAAAACAAAATTTTAGATTAAGAACCTAAGTGCTATCTTAGTACCATATATATTTAAGGTTGTCAGCTACTCATAATGTACCTGGCAAAAATTGTGGTACCATGTGGGAGGCAGTCCTTTCTAATACAAGGCTCACAAGTAGTCACTGAAGAGAACTGTCGCATAAAGAAATAATAAATTACTTGCTAGGACCTATTCCTGAGTACATATATATCACTCAAGAAAATTGTTAAGAGGTTTTAAAGGTCTTAGAGTAAAAAGTGGTGATTTACTTTAAGAGTAAAGAACATATTTGTGTATAACCTATTCAGCAAAGTTCTGTATCCCTTGGGAACTTAATTTGAACAGCCTGATCAAATTGAGAAAATTAGTGCTTTGAAGAAATCACAAATTGAGGAAATTAATGCTTTAAATATTTATTATACTTAGATAATAATGATGTATCAGGGGAAGAACAGAGAGATAGTTCGTACAGGGGATAAGGTGTTTGCCTTGCATGCAGCCAACCATGATTTGATCCTTGGCATTGCATGTGCTTCTCTGAGCACTGAATCAGAAGTAAGCTCAGAGAACCACTAGGTGCAGCCCCCCCAAGTAATTATATACAAGAGCAATCACTAAGTTTATTAAAGTCAGTTTATCAAAATATCAGGCAGTTATTTTAAAATATCACTGATTGATATATTTGCTATTATTCTATGAATTCCTTAAGAAAGAATAAAATACTAATTACAAACTATAATCTGTTAAACACACCCTTATTTTACTTTTATTTAAAATCATGAACATTTTTATGAAGATAAAATACTTCATCTTTTTTGTGGTTTTAAGATATTGTGGTTATCTTTAAGAAAATTAATAGGTTATTCTGTTGAAGAGCAAACTGAGGATTCAAATCTCATTGACAGGTACTTCATGGTGGAGTGTGGTTTGTTATCAAAATGTTATGATATTGTTAAAATTTTTTTCATATAATTCTATGCTCAGTAAGTAATTCTATGTCTCTGGCACCCTTTGCTTACAGGGGAGGGTAAGTGTTGATCAATCTGCCTGAGAATTTCTATTATGCTTGGCAGCCAAAACTTTTAGTATAAATCAATACATCAACATGTGATTTACAGATTAGTTTCTTATATATTTCAAGCATCTGAGCTTGGTAAATTCTTTTGGAGTTGGGAGATTAGGTCACACCTGGCAGTGCTTAGAGCTTACTCCTGGCTCTAAACTCAGGGATAACTCCTGGCATGGGCTGAGGAACCATATGTGATGCTAGAAACAGTCAGCCATTTGCAAGACAAGGCACTTTATCCGCTGTACCATCTCTCTGGTTTCTGAGCCTGATAAATTCTGTTGTGATTTGAAACCCAAAGATGGGAGTGAAGGTCAGTGGTACAACTCTTGTTTTGCATGTATATGTCCCTGGCTTTGTCATTGGTACCACAAAAAAAAAAAACCAATAAAATTAGACCTGAGAAAATCTAAGTCCTGCAAAAAAATGACCACATTGCCATGTGAAGCTCTACTTGAACAACAAACTTTGTCAACTTTAAAATGGAAATAGTAACTTAAGTATATGTTAAATTACTATTTGCATAAAAGAAATGGAAAATAAAATAAAAATAAAAGAAATGGAAAAGAACAGTCATGACATTATCACCTTATACTTTTAGCACAGCGGGTAGGGTGTTTGCCTTGCATGCAGCTGACCCGGGTTCGAATCCTCTGTCTCTCTCGGAGAGCCCGGTAAGCTACTGAGAGTATCCCGCCCGCATGGCAGAGCCTGGCAAGCTCCCCATGATGTATTCGATATGCCAAAAGCAGTAACAACAAGTCTCACAATGGAGACATTACTGGTGCTTGCTCGAGCAAATGGATGAACAACGGGACAGTACTACAGTGCTACTTTTAGTTCTGTACTTCTATTTAAGACTGAATATTTCCTAAATCTATTTTGTTTTTACTGCTCGTTACCTTCTTGTACCATATTTTGAAAACTTAACTATGGTAGAGAATTTAAGGATCATTTTGAATATGCTTAATTTCATTTATTATTTAACTAAAGATATTAAAGTCTGAATTCTAGTGATTGACACAGTTATGGGAACACAGTCATGTTGTAATTTCTCAATATCTGATTACAAGCTAATCAATCATGATGCAGTATTTTGTCTTTCTATTTTATATTCCTTTTCTTTAGTAAAGCACATGGAATGGCTGAAAGTACAGATGCCCTCATTCTTCAGGTGGATCTGCACCAAGTATTTTAGAACATCTGGAATCTTTCACTTTGGGAAATACAAAGTAATAGAGGCTTTTCTCAAGTTTGACAGTTATGGAAGTTTTGGGTATTTTTTGTTTTGTTTTAATTGCTGAGCCATGCCCAACTATGCTCTGGGAATAACCCTGTTTCTGCATTCAGAGATAACTCGTTTCGGCTCAGGGGACAGGGATCAACTCTGCGGTGGCCTTGCCTGCTGTGCTGTCATTTCAGCCCTGGTTACAGAAGTCTGATGAAGGCCTAGGATGGTGGTTTCTTACCAGG
The DNA here is from genome assembly GCF_029834395.1 of Sorex fumeus. Classification (NCBI taxonomy): domain Eukaryota; kingdom Metazoa; phylum Chordata; class Mammalia; order Eulipotyphla; family Soricidae; genus Sorex; species Sorex fumeus. The sequence continues at coordinate 9,878,331 of NW_026606104.1, forward strand.
AAGTTTTGCTGATTAGTTTCCAAGAATCCTGAGCAGTGTCATTTACCTCTGGCCTCAGGTTATTCTCTAGGTTTTGTGAGTCTAGTCACTTGGTCTTGTGAGGTTTTCAAAGTTAATTAGCCTCAACTGCAACTCTCCTTCTTTCCTTTCCATTTCCTCTTAATCCACTTTAGTGAGCTGAACCTTGCCCCTGCCTTACTCTTACAGAATTCATCAATGATCCTGTATATCCAATGAATCCTTCTTTCCTTTATAATCTCTGTGCTGCATTTACTTTCAATATGCATTGACTCTGCTTTGTGCTTAATTGTACCACTGTCTCTTTCTTCAGGGCATCAACTCAACTATATTTCTCAGCCTTTCCAGACAGCTATGTGTGCCATTTCTGGGTTCTGCCATTCAAACTTACTTACATTTGCGTAGTTATATTTGCGCGCGCTCTCTCTCTTTCTCTCTCTCTGTCTCTCTGTCTCTCTTTCTGTCTCTCTGTCTCTCTCTCCCCATCTCTCCTTTCTCTAGAAGTTTCTGAGACTTCTGAGGGAATGGCAAAGCCATGAGTTGGGAGGACTGAGTTTCAAGAAACTGTTTCACGGCCTTCTCACTACTTTCCACTGACTAGAGTATAATGTTAGTGAATAAGGAATAAAACTTTACTGTAAAGTCACTGAGATTTGGGATTACTGTAGTAAGCTTCTATCTGTACTTCCTCAGTTTCTCTGATGCAGTGCTCTTGTCTGAAGCACCTTTTATCTCTTTGTCCCTTCTTTTCTTATTTTCTTGTGTTTCTCTACTCATACCTTAAGTATTTTCAATCTAAATTTCCTTTGTCCACTTATGTGTAGAGTAATAAATGTGTCCCCAAATGTTAGGTATGTTTTAGTAAACACATATGTACTAAACGTAATATATGCCATAATTAATGGATTTGCTTAATCTATGTCATCTTTTTTGCTGATTTTGCATAGGCTAAGCAACTGATGAAAATGGATTGAGTTAAATAAAATTACTTATTGCTTATTTGCTAGATAGACGGTTCTGTGCTGGTGTTACTATGAGACAAAAATAAATAAGAACCTCAATTCATCTTTATGGAAACATTCTTCTATCCCCACTGATAAATATATTGAACTATTTGTAGTTCCACAGTCAAGACTGCCTCTTAGTTTCAGTACTCAAAAGAATGAATTTGATTATTAGATAAATCCAAAAACTTCATTACTAAAATATTAGATTAGCCAATATTCCATTTTATTTTTTTTTGCCTGTAATTCAGAAGTATTGGAAGTGGGGAATTATCTTCATCCAACATTAAATTGTGTTTTCTCTTGGAATAAGTCATCTGAGATCACATATTATTTTTGTAGCTTTTATTAGAAATTTCATTTGCTGGAATAACTGATTTGTATATTATGTCAATATTGTCAGATTATCAGGCCTTCTTTTCCTTTCTTTTCTTTTCCATTCTTTTCTGCTTTTAAAAATTCTTCACCAGGGGCTAGAATGATAGTACAGAGGGTAGGGTATTTGTCTTGCACGGGGTTAACCTAAGTCCACCCTGGAATAAACAAGCAAAATTCTTCACCACATGTATTCATCAGAGCACTAATTTTCAGTGAGTAGGTAGGCTTCATAAACTTTATCCCACGGTCAAACTTTTCCAATCTTGATTTTCATTCTCTACTGCAATTATCATTTAGTGTTTTAAATATTTTTGTATTGAGCCACATAATGGGCCCTTGGATTGTTTCCAGCCGTGTATAGTTTTTCACTTTTTCTTTGCATTAGTTTTAATCAGACGTCCTGTTCAGTTTTCTTCCTCTCATAGAAAGTTTTTTTGACATCTATTTTGTTTATAGTTGTCAGATTCTCCCCCACTTTTTAAAAATTTGTTTCTGTTTTTTATGGGCTGCAACAGGCAGTGCTTAGAAATTCCTGGCTTTGTATTCAGGAATCACTGCTGGCCAATTCAGGGACCATATGTGGTGCGAGGGATGGAATCTATGTACAAGGCAAGTGTCCAACCCACTGTAGTATTACTCCAGACCAGTTCTCTTATTAATTAGTATTACTATTTTTTGTATTACATTTTAATTTCTAAATTTTAATATAGACAGCTTCATCAGCTAGGTAAATTCCACTCATGGATGGCTTATCTTTGCTTGTAGTATAACAGTGTGTATATCTGTCAGCAGTATATATTCATAGCTTATGACTGTGCATACAGTGGTGTTAACTTTTTTTTGTAGAAAGGCGTTTGCCTTGTGCACAGCTGGCCCAGCTGGGCCGGGTTTGATTCCTCCACCCACCTCAGAGAGCCTGGCAAGCTACGGAGAGTATCTCACCTGCACAGCAAAGCCTGGCAAGCTACCCCTGATGTATTTGATATGCCAAACACAGTAACAAGAAGTCTCACGATGGAGACGTTACTGGGTCCGCTCGAGCAAATCAATGAACAACGGGGGGACAGTGCAACACTGCTATGGATTTTTCCATAGCACATAATATTTTAATGTATTTTGAATTCAATAATAAACCAATAATAAAATATCACTGCAGATTAAACGTCCCAAAGGGCAACCCTTGCAATTGGATTAAAAACTATAGCGTACAAATATTTTTATTGTTCATGCATTTGTGAAAATGAAGAAAAGTTACATTTGAAAGAGTCCTGAGAGCTATATGACTTTGAAAAAAATTACTGTCTCTTTTGCCTCATTAAATTGGCATGGAATTAAGGGCTTGAGGACCCTCACTGATGCATGGTAAAACACTGAAAAGAGTTAGCTATTGTTATCTAACGCTGCAGGTGTAAATACCCGGTCTTTGGGAATCCATATTTGCTGAAAATGATCACCATCACTTTCCCGTTAATTAAGTGCAAACATAGGGCATTTCTCAGAAAACCAGTAACATTCTGAGTGTTGGAGGAGCTCAGTTCATAATAGTTGTTAACCTAATTAAAGCCTTATTTAAAAGAAAATGAATAAAAAAACACTCGCACATCAAGAAACTTTCTAAGGAGTTAAACATCTTTGTATCAAGCAGGTGTAGCAGATTCTTCAAGATCTTTGGGTTCGTGTCAAACCTTGAGCAAACTCTTGTTTGCTTAGTTCAACCGCGAAGGAATGGTCAGGGTTTCTCCATGAGGTTCCAGAAAGTGCCCTGACTCCGGCTGTGCATGTTGGCGAGTGAGGAAGTTTTCCAGAACTTTCTCCGGACGGTCCAGACTCAGCAGTTACCCAGTTCTCTCAGGGGAGGAAGCATCTTTGTCGTGGAATGCAACAGCCCCGGACCCCGGGCACGTCTAGGTAGGAGGTTCTGCTAATTGGGAGAAGTCCCATTGGATGCTTCGCTTGACCATCCAAGCATCTCCCAACTGGTTCCCACCCCCTCCTCGCCAACCCCCACCTAATCCCAAGCCCTTCCCCTGCCGTCCCTCCCCCGGTGTGGCTGGCAACCTCGCGGGGTTCTTCTGCTGTCGCGGGGTTTCCCCCCAGCGCAGCCAAACAAAAGGAGCTGTGCACGCCGGGCCTGCTCCACCTTAAAGGGCCTAGGCTTGCCCCAAGTGTCTGGGTCTTGCGGAGTTCGGGCACCACCATATTTGGAGCGTGCCTACTTTGGGGCGGGAACCTCCCGGGGAGCGATTAGGTCAGCGCTGGGGGAGGTGACCTTGTTTGTTTTCTGGCACCCGAGAACAACTGGTGCACTGTTCCTGCGGCCCCCGTCGGTCTCATTGGCCCGGGCGCTCGGGCCGCGCCGAGCAGCTCCCCACCCCCGGCTCGGCGCCGGGCCGCCCCCGCGGCCTCGCCAGCCCGGCCGAGGCGGGAAAGCAGCGCGCCTGCGCCGTGGGAACCCGGGCCGGAGGCGAGAAGCGAGCGGGGAGCGGAGGGGGGCCGCGGGAGCCGCGGAGCGTACAGAGCGGCGTGTGACGCGGGGACGCCGCGCGCTCCCAACGTCGCCCCGGTTTGACGCACACGGCACCAAACTGTGAGTTTCGGGGACGATCGGGTTGGCATTCGCCGGGCCCCCGCGGGTTCCGGGCCGGGGGTGGGGGCTGTGGCGGCGGCGGGACTGAGGGTGGCGGCCGAAGTTGGGCGCCGCGGCCTTCGGCGCTCGGGCGCGGGGAGTTCCGCCCGAGGCTGGGTCCCGACCATCCACAAGGACGCGTTTTGCCGCACAGGCTAAGATGGCGGCGGCGGCCGAGGAGGCGGAGTTGGTGCTACACAAGGAGCCCGGGCCCCGGGTTCGGGGAGGCGGCGGCCGCGGCGGCCGCGGGGGGCGGCGGAGCCTGAGGTGAGCGGCGGTGGCCGCCGCGGGGCGGGACTCGGCGGCGGCGTGGGGGAGGGGGGGGCCTTGGCACCGCGGCGTCGGCGGCGGCTCTGGGAGAGCTGACACAAAGGGGCTGAGCTGGGCACTCGACTTGGGGGGTTTTGTTTAGTCACATGCAGCCGAGCAGCCAGTGAGCAGGAGGGGGAAGGGGCCGGGATCGGGCGGCCCGGGGGAGAGCCCGGCCGTCGCCATTGCGGAGCCCCGAGTAACGGGGCGGCGCGAGAGCAGGAGCCCCCCGCCCCCCTTGACACACACCCCTCTCCCTCCCGGGGCGGTTCTGCCGGGCCCCGAAGCGTCGGGTCTGCGCCCCGCTCCCCCCCCGCCCCCCGGCCCCGCTCGCCTCCCCGAAACCGGGGGCCCCGACCCGCACCGCCCGGGCACTGCTGGGCTCGGGTGCCGCTAGGTGCCAGGGAAGCTCTAGCCCGAGGTCACAGCGCTCAGCTGGGAGTTGTCGGGAGGGCCCCGGGGCTCGGTGGGTGTCCAGCTAAAGCTTTTTGCTTCTCCAGGTCCGACTCCCTGGCCTTTGTGGCCCCGGGAGCTTTAATCTCTGCCAGAGGAAAAGCAGGTGTGCGCCACTGCTCCCGTGGACCCGAAGATGAGTTGCCCCCGACCCATGCCAGTGCTTGGACACTTGGGTGGTGGAGCTAAAGGTTTCTCGTTCCGAGACGGCCGCAGACGACTCGCGGGCCGGGATGCAGCCCAGGTTTAAGCAGCCGTAGTAGAGAACTTGGCCTGGACGCCCCGATTAACATTGCCCTGCCTGTAGGGGTCGGAAACCTTTGCCGTGTTGGCTCCACCCTTGGCCAGGTGTTTCCTTCTCCCTCGAGAGAGGAAAGACTGGAGCAGAGGCTGAATCTTATTTTGGGGGCGGGTGACGGGGAGGGACCTGGATGATGCCCTGGCCTGTATGGCCGCTGAAAACTCCTTTCTGCACCTCTTACCCCAAAACAGCATCATCAGCTGTGGCTTGCCCCGTGATTAATGCCAGGCCTGGTGGCAGCTGGATGCTAGTGTTTGCCTGATGTGTTTGCCTCTCTGCAGTAGTTTAGTGCTATGTTTTTAGTACCACAAGAAGGAAAGCACTTCAAAAAAACTAGACAACTCACGTTACTCGAAGGAAACCCTCCTGTTTGCCTTCAGTGCCATGTGTAAGTATTCAGCAGCCGTAGCTGTGCTGCCTTGGTAGGTTTGGTAAGAAAAAAGTTGGGATAAAGAAGTTATAATTTAGTTTCGGCATTTTAGGAGCCGGTGGTAGCACGAAGACTTGGCTAGGATTCTTAGTGTAGCTGTGATAAGTATAGTATTGCTAAGATGCCGGCAGTGTCAGAGTGAGGCTCTTTCAAGCCGTGCAGAACTTATGGCTACCTCATGCTTTGAATAGTGGTAAAAGAAAATTGAGAAACAACTCATGGGTTGTTTTGGCCAGGCCACATTAAGAGATTAATTTACTTATCTGAGAGATGTTTAACCTCGCTTGCATTTAGAACACTTAACTTTAGAACGCTATTCAAGTTGATTTTGAATTTCTCATCCTTAAACTTCCCCCCCCCATGTATTTGCCCCCTTTCTGCTTTTCTCTTAACACAGAATAGTCTTCTTCTATTTATAAATACAAGATATTTTAACGTCAGCAAAAGATGTTACTGAGTCATACAGTTTTAGAATGGAAGGAATCTCAGACCAGTTACTCCTACCCTTCATTTACAAATACATTGAGGACCAAAGATAGTGATCAAGTCAATAAAACAGTAGAAAGTTGTCACTTAAGCCCAGTTGCTCTTTCCATTGGTACATTGCTGAGGTGAGAAAGTGACTCTCTGCAGCTAATTTTAAAAACTGAAACAAGGGTGTGTTAGAATATTTGTTAGATAACCATTAATGAGAACTTGTGACCGTAAGTTGAAAGTTTTTACTTAAAGTGTTAACAGTTACTTAGTTTTTGAATTGACTTCCAGTGACACAGATTCAGGTACAGAATATAGGCATTTTAGGTAATTTCAGAGCTTTGTTGCTTTTGAATCTTGAGATTTTCAAAAAAGCAGTCTTGACCCAGGAATTAAGAACAAAGAGCTTGATATACTTACGGGAAAGAGTAAAATAACTTTCATTGCTACCGTTCATTAGGTAAGAAATGAGATGATGCCTGTACTGTTCATTTTGTTATAGAGTCTTAGTTGGGTTCATGCAACTTAGATCACCTCTGGTAAAAGTTGTGTTACCATCACTGATTTGTAAGAATAGTTAAGAAATTCAAAAGTAAAATGGTGAGATGGTACAGTCATCTTTAATTTCTTTGGATATCGCATTTAACAAAATAGAATCAAATTGTGTTGAATTTAAAGCTTTTTATGGACCATTAAAAAGGTTAAGATACTGATATTCTACAAAAGTTAATAAGCTGTTTAATTTTCACTTAAAAATGTGAGAGTGGATTTAATTACACACTGGTTTTATGATGATTAGAATTATACCCAGATATAAAGGCTCTTATCTGCAAACCTTTAATGTTTTGAAGTTTTAATTTGTGCATATAGGAGAGATTTGGATGTGGTTAAATTGAAACCATGGTTATAGAAGGAGAAAAGAACAGTCATTGAAAGTTTTGGGGGATGTCTGCCGTTTAGAGGAAAGAATTGTCAGGAAAGATTAGGAAAAATAGTGGAAAAGATCTCATCTCAGTGTTAAGGTTTGCTTATTGAAATTCTTTTCAGAAAATTTGTTTTCAAAAGTAAAGAGGGCATTTTATTCTCTTCTCATATATCCGCCTGTTGGGCAGATATAAAGACACCTGTTGGCTCTGGACCCAAATTTTAAAAAGAGACCAAAAAAAAAAAGTTAAACTACCTAGTTTTGTTTTATGGGTTTAAAAGCTTTTTAAGAAAGATATTTTTGGGGCTGGAGAGATGGTAAAGTGGGTAGGGTGCTTGTCTTCCACACAGCCAACCTGGGATTCTGTCTGATCTCTCTCACCCCATTTGATCCCCTGAGCTTTGCCTGGAGTGGTCCCTGCATGCATGCAGAGCCAGGAGTAAGCCTTGAGCATAGCTAGGTGTGGCCAAAAAACCAAATAAATGTTCCAATTTTTTTTTTTTTTACTGCCGATCCTATAAAATAAAACATAATAAGCAGTTGATACTGGAATTGAGATTTTTATTTAGCTCAGTGGTACAGTGCTTGCCTTGCATGAGTAAGGACCAGAATTTGACCCCCAATTTTGGGGGGGCGGGAAGAACAAACTGCACAGAAAACCATTACTGTTTTGCAGATAATCAAATGAATGCAGATTGTTTTTTGTATTACCATTAATTCCTCTAGTGCTGAGAGTATATTTTGTAAGGGAATCTGTAAATGAATAAAGTTATGAGATAAAGCACTCACTGATTGAAATATTAGGAGTAGTGTCCTTTATTAGAGGGAAATGGCTGCTTTTAAAATGCAAAACCACTTGAATTTTGAGAGAATTGTGCTTAGTACAACTGATTCTAACACTAGCTCACCCTGCTGGTTGGCTAAAGTATTTCTCTTTCCCCTCTTAAAAACAAAAACAAAACAAAACCCGCAAAAATACTGATAGGTCACTGGAGACTAAGTGGTAGAGCACCATATTAGATTGTTTCTTCAGGAAACTGGAATTTTTGTTGAAAAGGCATTTCCAGAAGCTCAGCTTCTTTACTATTTTTTTTTAAATCTGCCCAAGTAGAACTCTGAAATTAACAGTAATTTTTTACTAAGAAATCTTACGTGATTTGGGGTAGTTATTCTGTTTTTGTTCTTTCAAATTTAAGATAAGCGGTTCTTTTACAGTTGAAAAATGTTAGCAAGAAAACAAAGTCCCATGAGATAGCTTTCCATTTGGTGCAAAGCAGAGGCTTGGAGGACGAGAAGGAGGAGGAGAGGAGCATATCAGGGCTGCAGCAGAATTGCATATTTCTCCGGATGGGGCAGAGACTGGATTAAGATTAGTCTAAAATCTGTCTCCTTTGTACTCCCCCTCTACTAATCTTTGCCCTACCTCTTCTGTCTGCAAGCTGTAGCCTGCCCATTTCATTTGGGATTCTTGGAACTGATCTTGTAAGTATCTTTGTTAAAGTATAGATCAGTGGTTCGTTCTTTGAATTTTTAGTCTAGGTTGTGCTGTAGATGAAGTTGGTGAGAGTGATAAGTAGCATTTAGGCCTCTTTTAGTATGTGTATCGCTCATGGAAATTAAAAATACCATGTTAAAAGTCTGGTACACCTTTCAGAAAGTTAGTTGGTACACCTTTCAGAAAGTTAAATATGGGATGAACCATAGAAATGATTAAAAACAACACATCTAACAGTGTGTTAGAATTGAAATATTTCACAGTATACAGTATTTGGCCGATGTTATATCAGTTTCCCAGTTTTAAGAGGTCAGCAATTTTGTCTTGATATGGGTGTTTACTTTTTTTACACAGAAGATTAATGCATGCCTTTTAATTTATTTTTTAATTTATGTGTTCATTAGGGAAGGAACTCAGATGCAAATCAATTACCTAAGGGAAATGGTAAATATATGAGTTCCTATTATTGAATGGTGTGTGGAGTTAACAAAAATCATTCCAGAGATGGGAATAATTGCCTGTTGCATTACTGGGATTTACTGAATCTCAGTAAAAAACACAGATATGTATATACGTACACCCCCACACAGAAAATAATAGTTGCATTTGGAATTATGTATAAAGAAGCAGGAGGGAATAAAGTTTAAATACGTAAGTTTTGAAGTAAAATTGGGGTTAAAATCTAGCTATGTTCTCTGTAGGTATTTAGATTTAACTATACTATGCAATATTCATAGAGGTTTTAGGACATAAGGCTTATTTTACATAATTCATTTAAAGTCTGGTATGCAATGAGTGACAGCATAAAGCAGCTTTTAGAATAGTAGTTACTATCATTTTAAAATTACCTTTTATTTACAATAATGTGGAATTTTCACCTGTGAGTATTTTGTAGTTCTATACTTTTGTTGATAGTTCATATCTGCATATTTGCCTTCTCTAGTTCTTGCAGCAAAAACTATCACCATTTTAGGTTTTGCATCTTAGGAACACATTCCCTTTTTGACTGTCAGCTGATGAGAAAATACATGTGGAAAGGAGTATATTTTAGTGAAGTTATTCCCTAAATGAATTGTGTTGATTTGCCTTTGTTATACCATCCTTAAATTTTCCCACTTAGAAAGTTTCTAACCATGGAAATCATTAGTAAAGAGAGAAGAGGAGTAACTGAGAGCATTTGTAATGTACATAAGAACCTTAGGTGAGAGTAGTGAGGAGTGTCTTTTAGTAGTAGCTAGACTGAGGAAAGGAATTTTATCTTCTCATTGCTTGGAGTCATGAGAATTTCCTCAAATAGCATTTCCTTTCACCATTTTCCGTTCTTACATTTTTCTTTGTTTTGTTTATGTCTGTTGCTGGTACAGTCTTAAACTTATTTCCCTCATTAATTTTTTCTCTACTACTCCTTCACATTTGAGCCAAGTTGTATCTTAAAATTTACAGATAAGACCTTTCCAATTTTTTCCTTCTTGTTCTCTTTGTTGTTGTTGTTTGGTTTCTATCCTTTTGCCTAGTTACACAATTTGTAAGTTTTATCTCTTCTAAAACAGCATTATAAAAGCATTTTCTGCCTACCCTATTTCAAGTGGTTTCGTATTGCCTACATTGTTTATTCATGCTGCCATATAAAGACTCTTTGTCTTGGCTGCTAGATATTGGTACAGTGATATTGAACAGAATGGAAGCTGTCTTTTTATTTACTGAGTGGTTGACATGAAAAAAAGTTTGAGCTTAATCAGAATATTCTCTGCCATTCTAAATGCTACAGGTTTAAAAATATTATAGTTTTCCAGTGGGGCATTTATCTTAAATGGAGATATATGTAAAATGTAGGTGACATGTTCTATTTATAACATCTGAGAATGTAATTTACCATTTTAATTTACATTTAACTTCTTTCATTTTTTTATGTTATACCTGATATTGCTCAGAGGTTACTCGCAGTGATGATAAAGGGACCATGTGGTGTCTGTTCAATGTGGAATTGAACCTGGGGTTCCCCTTGTATGCAAAATATGCACACTATTCCATTTGAACTTTCTCCTCAACCCTTTTATATTTGTGCTTTGAAAAGTATAAACTTATTGGGGCTGGAGCGATAGTACAGCGGGTAGGGCGTTTGCCTTGCACGTGGCTGACCCGGGTTCTATTCCCAGCATTCCATATGGTCCCCTGAGCACCACTAGGAGTAATTCCTGAGTGCAAAGCCAGGATTAACACCCTGCATCGCTGGGTGTCACCCAAAAAGCCCCCCCCCTAAAAAAGTATGAACTTACTTTTAATTTTTTAAAGTGATATTAAAATCAGGCACTTAATACTTTTTATAAAAGAGAAAAAGTGCTTAATCGGATGACAGATATAAGAAGGCCACTTGTAAGACATTTGTGTGTTGTAGAAGTCAGCATTGCCCAATAGAAATACGTTGAATTACGGGGCTAGAGAGAGTGCAGCGGGTAGAGGTGCTTGTCTTGTATGCGGCTGACCCAGGTTCAAACCCTGGCATCCCATAAGCACCATCAGAAGTGATTCCTGAATGTAGAGCCAAGAGTAACTAGCCCTGAGCACTGCTGGGTTGTGACCCCAAAAGCAAAAAAAAAATTCAACCCAGTATGTCCAAAAAATTTTATATAAATATAATTTAGACATTTTGCAGTATATATTTTTCCATACTAAGTATTCAAAATTCAATGTATATTATACCTTAAGCATATCTCAGTTTAGAACATCTCAGTTCAGATTAACCAGACTTAAAGGATGTTTCATATATATATATACACACTCTGTATAAATAATGGAGTAAAGAATAAAGTAGAAATTTAAATGAGATGGTTGAGAAAATAGTACATCTGAGAACATTCATCTAAAGAAGTTGTGAGGGTTAGGAGATAAAACATACTTGAAATCAGATAATAAGAGTGACTTAAATCCAGTTTAGTTAATTTCATTTTTATATTTTTGTCATTTAAGTATGTGTGATCCTTGGCTTGGTCATGAGCATATGATGAATATTCACGATCACGACCATCCTATTGTTCGTCGATTGCCTCGAGCAGGCCCCAGTAACGTCTCCTTTGTCCTAGCCCTGAGATTTTTTTAAAAGTGCCATATTAAAAGCTCTTCAAGGATTAGGAGAATGAGACCCATCATTGTTACTGGTATTTGGCATATTGGGTACACCACGGGGAGTTTGCCAGACTCTGCCATGTGGGCAGATTACATTCGGTAGCCTGCCAGGTTGTCCAAAGTAAGAATGAGATAATAAGATGCCGGGCAGCCGTGAATGTGGCCGCGTGCTTCCGGGAACCGGGTTTTATAGTCTCTGGGTCTTGGCCGTTGATGGGATTACACAGCGCCAGGGGGCCAGTTGGTGGATGTGACCCCTGCCTACTGGAATTTGGAGGATCTGGGTGGAGGATGCTCAGCCCCGATCCGAGCAGGCTTGGAGATCTCAGTCCCGGGACTCGCATGCCTTTGTTCCTCTGTCAGTACCTTCATGCGTGTGGAGAGTGGTCTCAGCATGGTGGTGGCTGGTTCTGGAGGTCTTCGGCTGCCGGAGCCCTGGTCGGGGCTGGGAGGAAAACTCAACCCGCTCCCCTCCAAGGGGCCCTGGCGAGAACAGCCAGTTGAATATTCAATTGATATTAAATGTATTAAATGAATTAGTAAGAAAGTGCTAGAAAAAATGTACTAACAAACAAAACTTTTAATCTTACAAGGGTAAATGGTTGCTGAGAGGGAATGTTTTTTTTTCTCTGATGAGTTGCTGCATGGAGAATGATTAAAAAGGGTAAGAATTGAGAAAAGGTCTTTGGATTTGACCATTTTGAATGATTTGTCTTTAAATCTTTTGTATAGATAAAACTTTTTTTTTTCTTTTTGGGTCACACCCGGCGATGCACAGGGGTTATTCCTGGCAGTGCTCAGGGGACCATATGGGAAGCTGGGAATCGAACCTGAGTCGGCCGGGTGCAAGGCAAACTCCCTACTCGCTGTGCTATCTCTCCAGGCCCTAGATAAAACTTTCAAGCAATCAAGTGCACATCTTATGAGTACATCTTAATGAAATTTTGGGTGTGTGTGAGTATATACATGTGTATATATATATATATATATATCAGTCTTCTACACAGATGAAAATACGTTTTTTTCCCCCCTCACTGAGGAAAGATGCTTTGTTGCACTGTCAGTTCCTGTTCTTGTCCTTCCCAGAGGAAACCGCTATTTTGATCTGTCACCACAGATGTTGGACGCACGGATATTTTTTGTTTTTTTTTTTGGAGGTTGTGTGTGTGTGGGAGGTGGAGAGTACCAGAAAGAGGGTACAGAAAGGGCTGTATACGCTCCAGTCCTTCCAGTTTCTCCTGGCTCTGTGCTCAGGGATCACCCTTGGTGGTTCTCAGGGGACTATCTTTTGTGCTGAGGATGAAATTAAAGTTGGCCACATGCAAGACAAGTGTCTTAACCCTAGTGTGGTCTCTGACTCCATATTTGTCTTAGTTTTGATCTTATGAATTTTTGTTATCCTTTCTAAGGAAACAGGGTTGATGCTTGGGCTTCTCTTCTATCCTTGCGGGTGTTGTATAAATTTGGTTTTCTTTGTTCCTCCTTAAAAAAATTTTTTTTGGGTGGGTATCACACCCAGTGATGCATTAGTCCTGGTTCTGCACTCAGGAATTAACCCTGCAGTTCTCTGGGTACTGTATGGGATGCCAGGAATAGAATCCAGGTTGGCCACTTGCAAGACTGTACTCTTGCTCTGGCTCCTGTTCTCCTTTTCTGGTTTATGTGTTGGGTTAGTTTGAACTTTTCTTGCTTATTGATACTGCCCCTTTGGTGAATTTACCTCTTAATAATTCATTTGCTTCATCCTATATGATCTAATAGCTCATCTCATTGTCTTTGTTCTCCAGATGACTTTTTTTTCTTCTGATTTTTGGGCCACACCCATTTGTGCTTGGGGTTTACTCCTGACTTTGGCTCTAGGGATTATTTCTGGTAGGACTCCAGGAAACATATAGGGCACCAGGGATTGAACCTGGGTTGTCTGCGTGCAAGGCAAGTGCCCTACCTGCTGTACTATTTCTCCAGCCCCTAGGTAATTTATTTATGTTTTGATTTTTTTGTTGACCCAAGTGTTAGCAGAAGCATTTTGTTTAGTCTATGGATAATTGAAATTTTCCATATTTTCTTTTTTGTTTCTAGTCTGATAATAGTGTGATTGGAAAAGATGCTTGATAAAATTTTGATTTTCACATATTTAGTGTTTGAGCAGATTCTAGAAAATGTCCAATGTGTTAGAAGAATATATAATCCTTTTCGTTTAGAAATTTTTATGAAGCTCGTGTTTCAGTCACATGATTTTCCTGTTAATTTTTTTAGTCTACATCAGAGAGCCCCAGACCTAATTGACCTTCCAGATCCTTTTTGGGAAAAAATTAGGGACTGAAGCGATAGCACAGAGGGTAGGGCATTTGCCTTGCAAGTGGCCAACAAGTGTTCGATTCCCCGCATCCCATATGGTCCATTGAATACTGCCAGGAGTAATTCCAGAGTTCAGAGCCAGGAGTAATCTCTGTGCATTGCCAGGTATGACCCAAAAAGCAAAAGCAAAAAAAAAAAAAATTAATGTGGCCTTTTCCTTCCCCTCCCCGCCCCCCCCCCCACACACTTTAAATCAATCTATATTTAAGCAAGCAAAGTGCTCTGTCCCCTCTTCTCCCTGTTGCCCCCATGGCTAGTATTGCTTTTGGACTTATCCATTTGCATCCCCTCCCTATCATCTGTGGTATCACCTACTTTGGGAAACAATTGTCTAGATTATCTTAATTCTGTAAGTGGTATGTTAAGATTGCATTGATGTCTGTGATTCCTTTGAGGGCTGTTGTGTGTTTGGATGTCTGCTTGTTGTATGCATGTGCATTGATGACTATTAGATTATTATTGTATTGACCTGTTGATACATAATATTCATATTTGTCTCTTGTTACCTTTTTTGATTGAAAGTTTGTTTTGTCAGATACGACAGTAGCAAATTACTGTCCTTTTCTCCATTCTTGGCTGGCAGTTTTTGTCTTCTAATAGTATGACTGTTTTAATTCATATTCAGTTAATTAAGTCAGATCAAAAATTTAATACATAAATTTTAATAGCAATATTCTTTTTAAAAATATTTCTTGTTGGGACCACTGGCAGTACTGGGGACTAGGGGCGGAGCATGAGCTGCAGGGGATTGAACAAAAGTGCTCCTTCTTCCTGGCCTCTAAAATTTAAAAAGAAAAAAAATTCCCTTTTCTTTTTCTCCCTCCTTTTCCCTTCTTCCCTCCCCTTTTGTTGTTATAATGGTGGGGTCACGTGCACTTGGTCATGGTGTTTGCTGGAGTTTGCATAGCTGGTTGTGGTGCTTGCGTACTTAAGCCTTGGTGTTTGCTGTGGGTCATATCTTACTTGTGTGGGTGTGTACACCTGTTTCCCAGGATGCATACTTCTTAAATTGTGTTTTGATTTTAGTGCTTTCTGGCAGTCACCACAGTGCTTACATAGGTGCTTACTGGGGGTCATCCATACCTAGCTGCAAGATACTGTCATAGCAACACAGATCTCAAACAGCAGAACTGCTGGGACCTATGGGCAGGTTTAGGGAGTGAAATGGTGGTCTCACATATGCAAAACTGAGCTATCTATCCTCTGGGCCCCTGCATTTGAAACTGTAAATAAGAGAAATTATATAAGCCAAAATATTTACTAAAATGTAGTAAAAACTTCATGTTAAAAGCCAAAATTACTATAACTACTTAGGTAAGATCCAGTTCTGTTGGAATGTGAGTCTCAATTTCATACAGCAAAGCCATGACACATGACAGGCTGATGCTGAATATTTAAGCATTGTGGATTAAATTAAATAACTTTTTTTTTTTTTGCTTTTTGGGTCACACCTGGCGATGCTCAGGGGTTACTCCTGGCTTTGCATTCAGGAATCACTCCTGGCGGTGCTCTGGGGACCATATGGGATGCTGGGAATCGAACCCAGGTTGGCTGTGTGCAAGGCAAACACCCTACCTGCCGTGCTATTGCTCCAGCCCCTGTGGATTAAATAACTTTACCATCAAGTCTGTGATAGTAGTATTTAAGATTACTAAGTAAGTTTTTAAAACTAAATACATAGATTATGAAGAACAGGGCTGGAGTGATAGCACAGTGGTAGGACGTTTGCCTTGCACGCAGCCAACATGGCTGACCCGAGTTCGATTCCTCTGCCCCTCTCGGAGAGCCTGGCAAGCTACCGAGAGTATCTCGCCTGCACGGCAGAGCCTGGCAAGCTACCTGTGATGTATTCGATATGCCAAACACAGTAACAACAAAGTCTCCAATGGAGACGTTACTGGACCCGCTCGAGCAAATCGATGAACAATGGGAGGACAGTGACAGTGACAGATCAAGAACAAAGATAACGGGAATTGATCATACAAGTAAAACTTGGGAAGCTGAAAAGAAACAAGTGATTAACTCCCCAGATCTGAGAAAACAGACTTTCTATTATTAGTGAGGAGTACCTAGAATTGGCCTGTAGAACCCTGGAATACTTTGAGTCGATGACTGCCAGTACCTTAAAATAATTTTCTACAAGTCCTATAGCAAGTAAGTAGCATCCAGTAGCTTCCTAGGAAATGGTTTCTTACTGTCATTCAGGTCTTGGTGTTCAGAGGACAGGTCTTTGTGCTTCGGAACATTAGACACAGCACTGGTTATGGGTGTCTACAAATCAGTTTGCTAGAAAATCTGCTTGTTGATCTGGGAATCACCCCTAGTCTCTTCCCTAATTTTGAGATTACTAAATTTAAACTCATTCCTCTAGGTGTGGGATTGGAAAAAATCTTTGTACAGTAAATGGATGATGAAGGAAAAAAAAAAGACCAAAATTAACAAGATGGGGATCCACCAAAGATATTTTCCAGATATTTTCATCTTAAAGTGACACCTGTCTATTAACACAGATTTTTTTTATTGTGTAGGTGTTTGATTTTTTTTTTAATCTTGAGGTGTTTTGATTTAAAAATATGAAATGAAGGATCATTAAATACAATACTGGAGGGGCTGGAGCAATAGCACAGTGAGTAGGGCATTTGCCTTGCACATGGCCGACCCGAGTTCGATTCCCAGCATCCCGTATGATCCCCTGAGCACCGCCAGGGGTAATTCCTGAGCACAGAGCCAGGAGTTAAATCTGTGCATCTCCGGGTGTGACTCCCCCCACCAAAAAAAGCAAAAAAAAAAAGAAATACTGGATAAGCAGAGCAAGGAGAAAGGAACAATTCAAGAGGAAAACATTTCTAAAAGTTACTGATCTATTTGGGAAAGACATCATTGTATCTTTTATACAAGAAAGGAGAGGGGGGCGGAGAGGGAGAGGAGAGAGAAACACACAAACACTAAAGAACAGTGGGGAAAGAAGGCACTTGCCTGGCATGGCAGTCCACTTGTGTTTGATTCTTGGCACCACATACGGTTTTCTGAACCCTGCCAAGACTGATCCTTGAGCATAGAAACCAGGTGTGTTGTCCCTCTCCCCTCCTGTTCCCCTCCCTGCCCCCACCCCTACAACACAACAATAGTAACTGGTCAGGGTTGGTACTATAGCTCATTGGTAGCATGCCTGCCTTGCATGTTTGAGACCCTGACCCAAAAAAAAAATTTTTTTTTTTGAGGCCTTGCATATTTGAGGCCCTGATAAAAAAAATTCAAAAGGTACAAAAACCTTGAGTTTCCACATTAAAAGGTTTACAGAATGCTCAGTGTAATGAAACAAGTGACACAATATGAAGAACCCATCATTGTGTTACAGTGAGATTTTAGATACCAGAAATAAAGGGAAGATCCTAAAAGCTTTGGGGGATTCAAGATTAAGCATGTAAAAAGTTTAGAATAATTGGTAATGGACTCACACCATCAAACTCCTGAAGGAAAGGTATTCCAGTATAATTCTATACTATTCTAAGCTGTTACGTGTGGGAGTGGCCTAAAATATATAAAGCATGTATAAGGTTACTAGAATATTTATTTCAAATGCAGTATATCAGAGGACATTACTAGAGGTCATGTACTGGGTGCTGGGATAAATTAAAAAGGGGAGTGCTGGGATAAATTAAAAAGGGGAGGAATTCAGGCAGCAGGATCCAGTACTGGAGAGAAATGAAGAGAATACCTAGGATGATGCTTAGTGTCCGAGAAAGAAGGCTTTAAGCAGTTCAGATTAGACTTATCAGGACTAAGGGAACTACAGGATATCTTTAGGAAAAAAGATATTTGTAAGAGATATTTATTTGTTGTTCTCTTTCCCATGTTTTTGTTTTTCTTTTTAAATTGGCCATAAAATTGATTAGGATATCTTCTCCCCTTGTCTCAAGAGTAAGTGAATTGGTGTTAGTGACTTTTAAAAATTTGGTTTAACTAGTGGACTTGGATGTGACTCAGTGGTTGAACATAGTGCTTTATATGTGAGGTCCTGGGTTTTGTCATGGGTGCCATATACAGGCCATCTCTTGGGTATCTTGTGAGAATTTCTTATTGTTGCTCTTTTTTTTTTTTACTTGTTGCAGGTCTATACAGTTGTAATATATTTACTTGTGACTATGTTATTTTGAATTGATATCTGTAGTTTCTAAGAATTTGTTCATCTAGTATGTTGTCATATACTTGTTGATTAATATCCTATAAGAAGGTTGGTAGTAATTAATTAACCCCATTTTCATTCTGGATTATAGTAATTTGTCTTTCCTTTTCCCTCTAATTTAGCTGAAGCTTTGTCAATTTTGTTGCTATTTTCAAAGAACCAACTTTGTTTCATTGATTTTTCTCTATTTTCTGTTTCATTTATGCTGTAATCTCTGCTTTGAGTTTTAGTTTGTTCTGATTTCTGAAGGTGAAAAGTTAGGTTATTGATTTGAAATATTTTAAGACATTGATTTGAGGTATATATAGTTACAAATTTCCTTTCCCATAGTTTTGGCGTTTGTAGTTTTATTTTCATTTCTAACGTATCCTATAACGTTTGAAATGAAAATATACTATTTCTGTATTCAGTTGAATTTTAAATGTTGTGAAGTCCAATGATTGAATTCTTTTAGCGACAGTTTTATTGATTGCTTTTTTCTTTTTAATTTTATTGAATCACCGTGAGATAGTTACAATCACACAACGATCAAACACTCATCCCTCCACCAGTGCACATTTCCCCACCACCCTGATATACCCGTCTTTCCCACCCTCCCCCTGTCTTCATGGCAGACAATATTCCCCATACTCACTCTCTACTTTTGGACATTATGTTTCGCAATACAGACACTGAGAGGTTATCATGTTTAGTCCTTTATCTACTTTCAGCATACATCTCCCATCCCGACTGGTTCCTCAAGCCATCATTTTCTAAGTGATCCCATCTCTATTTCATCTGCCTTCTCCCCTTTGCTCATGAGGCAGGCTTCCAGCTATGGAGCAATCTTCCTGTCCCTGTGTATCTACTATCCTTAGGCGTCAGCCTCATGTTATGTTGTTTTATACTCCACAAATACATCCTTCATTTTCTGTTTGTATAGTGCTTTCAGGTTAGCCAGAAGTGAGCATTTAGTGCCTTTTCTGGTCTTGAGTATTTGCACAGCTGAGCTCTTATACAAACTTGCACATACATACATCATCTAGAATCGAATAGCCTGCCTGTCCTCCCTCCCTCCCTCCCTCCCTCCCTCCCTCCTTCCCTCTCCTTCCTTCCTTCCTTCCTTCCTTCCTTCCTTCCTTCCTTCCTTCCTTCCTTTTCTCTTTTCTTTTTCTTCTTTTTTTGGTTACACCTGGCTCTGCATTCAGGAATTACTCCTAGTGGTGCTTGGGAGATCATACAGGATGTTGGGGGTTGAATTTGGGTCGGCCATGTGCAAGGCAAACACCCTACCTGCTGTACTAACGCTCCAGCTCCTAAAGATAGATTTTTAAGCCTTCCAACTTTTTTTTAAGCGTTTTTATTAGCCTCATTTGTTACCCATTGCCTCAGTGAGTTCATATTTGGAACAATTATCTTTGTATAAAAAATTAAACATGTTTTTAAAGAATTGCTTAGGGAAAAGGGCTTTTACACTGGGTGAAGTGAGGCCAAATTATAATAGATTTTGGAGTGGGATCCTTCTGAAAATTACCAGGCATACCAAATAATAGTAGTCTTATGTGAATGGGACAGTGAGGTGCTTCTGTCTCACTGGGGTCACTTTTATGTTGCAGTATTTAATTGGGGTTGTGGGGTTTTGACTTTGAAAGCTACTACAGGGTACAGTGGGAAGCTGGCAGTAGGGCAACATACAGTGCCTGATGCCCTATTGTAATCTTTCCCCATTTATTGCTTCTATTTATGCCCAGAAACTATTTGGAGTTCTATCATTTATAATGTTTTCTAGTTTTTTTTAAATAAATGAAACCATATAATTTTCTGCATTTATCTACTTAGCATCTGTAGCACTGTAGCACGGTCCTCCTGTTGTTCATCGGTTTTCTTGAGCAGGCCCAGTAATGTCTCCATTGTTGTTACTGTGTTTGGCATATCGAATATGTCACGGGTAGCTTGCCACGTCCTGTCGTGCGGGTGAGATACTCTCGGTAGCTTGCCGGACTCTCCTAGAGGGGCAGAGGAATTGAACCTGGGTCGGCCAACCGTGCAAGGCAAAATGCCCTACCCACCGTGCTATTGCTACTTAGCTTTTTTTTTTTTTTTTTTGCTTTTTGGGTCACACCTGGCAATGCTCAGGGGCTACTCCTGGCTTTGTCACTCAGGAATTACTCCTGGTGGTGCTCAGGAAAACATTTTGGATGACAACTGCTTGGGCCTGATTAACATAATTATTCTTAAATTCATCCATGTTATTTATATTATTTCAGATGTTTGCTCAAAAATCAGCTCTCCTTTTTGGGGGGGGGGCACACCCAGCTGTGCTTAGGGCTTTATTCTGGCTCTGTGCTTATGGATCACCAGGGATTTAAACCAAGTTGGCCTTGGTTGTGCAAGGCAAGTGCCCCTCCCACTGTACTATAACTGGGGCCCCAAGAATGAGCCATCTTTTTTTTTTCCCTTTATTTTATTTTTTTTTACAGTTGTAAATTTACAATTTTTTGTGCTTTGGTTTCAATTATACAATGATCAGATACCCATCCCTCCACCAGTGCCCATTTTCCACCACCATGGATAATATCCCTCCCACCCCCATCCCTCCATCCCCCCTGTCTCTGTGGCAGGGCAATCCCCTGTGTTCTCTCTCTCCTTTTGGGTGTTGTGGTCTGCAAAAGAGGCATTGAGTGGCAAACATGTTCAGTCCATAGTCTACTTTCGACATGCATCTCCCCTCCTGGGAGGATCCTCCAAACATCCTTTATTTGGTGCTCCCTTCTCTATCTGAACTGCCCTTTCCTCTAGGATACCCGGCTGGCCTCTAAGTTATGGAGTAATCCTCCTGGTGCTGATCTCAGCTATTCTTGGGTATTAATCTCATACTTTGTTACTTTATATCGCCCAGATGAATGCAATCTTTCTATGTCTATGCCTCTCTTTCTGACTCATTTCGCTTAGCAGGATACTTTCCATATTGTACCACTTGTATGTAAATTTCATGACTTCATCTTTTCTAACAGCTACATAGTACTCCATTGTGTAGATGTACCAAAGTTTCTTTAACCAGTCATCTGTTCTTGGGCATTCAGGTTTCTTCCAGTTTCTGGCTATTGTAAAGAGTGCTGCAATGAACAAACAAGTGCAGATGTCACTTCGACTATACATTTTTGCCTCTCTGGGATATATTCCCAGGAGTGGTATTGCTGGGTCAAATGGGAGCTCAATTTCTAATTTTTTGAGAATCGTCCATACTGTTTTCCAGAAGGGCTGAACCAGTGGACATTCCCACCAACAGTGAAGGAGTGTCCCTTTCTCGCCACATCCACGCCAGCATCGGTTGCTTTTGTTCTTTTGAATGTGGGCCAGTCTCTGAGGTGTGAGATGGTATCTCATTGTGGTTTTGATCTCCATCTCCCTGATGATTAATGATGTAGAGCATTTTCTCATGTGCTTTTTTGCCATTCGGATTTCTTCTTTGAGAAAGTTTCTGTTCATTTCATTGCCCCATTTTTGGATGGGGTTGGATGTTTTCTTCTTGTGGAGTTTAACCAGTATTTTGTATATCCTGGATATCAACCCCTTGTCAGATGTGTATTCGGTGAATATCCTTTCCCATTCTGTAGACTGTCTTTGTATTTTGGTCAGTGTTTCTTTGGAGGTGCAGAAGCTTCTTAGTTTAAGATAGTCCCATTTATCTATCTCTGTTTTCACTTGCTCGGCCAGTGGCGTGGCATCTTTGAAGATACCATTAGCTTCAATGTCATGGAGGGTTTTGCCAACTTTATCTTCAATGTACCTTATGGTTTCTGGTCTGATGTTGAGGTCTTTAATCCATTTTGATCTTACTTTTGTACATGGTGTTAGGCAGAGTTCTGAGCCTATTTTTTTGCATGTAGCCGTCCAGTGATGCCAACACAATTTATTAAAGAGATGAGCCATCTTTTATAAATGATTTCATCCCAGACTGCTACAGCTGATTTCTAGAGTTTGGAAAACATCTATTTTTGCATTGTCTTTGTTGATTCTTATGGTGGAGGCAGCCTCCGGGGTGTCATCATCAAACCTCAGGGGTTTCTGGCGATTGAGCCTGGGTCTACTGCCTGCAAGACAAAAGTACCTGCTGTATTTTTGCTCCAGCTCCTGATTCTCCTCTTTATGTCTAGGTATTGACTGATTTGAATTCTATCATTTATAATATTTTTTAGAAATTTTTATAAATGTAATCTTATAATATTTTTCTGCATTTATCTACTTAGCATAATCTTAGATTCATTCATGTTGCATCTATTATGTCAGACCTACTTTTAACTCTATAAAGATAGGATGATTCACTCTTTTGCAGGGAAGGGAGGGACCCATACCTGGCTGTGCTCAGAATTCACTTCTGCAAAGGCTCAGAGGATCATATGTGATGCTGGGGATTGAACAGGGCAAGCTTCTTGACCTCTTTATTATCTCTTTGATTTTGAGTTCATATTTTAAAAAATTTCGGGGGCTAGAGCGATAGCACAGCGGGTAGGGCAATTGCCTTGCACGTGGTTGACCCAGGTTTGATTCCCAGCATCCCATATGGTCCACTGAGCACCGCCAGGAGTGATTCCTGAGTATAGAACCTGGAGTAAACCCTGTGCATCGCTGGGTGTGACTCGAAAAGAAAAAAAAAATTTACCTCATTTCCTTTTGGTGGTTGATGGTTCTTCTGTGATGATGTACTTTTGTTGTAAGCATCTCTTTTGTGATGCTTACTAGGAGTACCACTTTGTAGTGCTGACCAGGGTTTTTATTCAGCTGTGATGCTTGCACACACTTACATGTGCTGTACCAGGAATTGCATGCTTTGTTGTGGTTGATGTTGATACCACCAGAATTTCATGGCATGGGGTGGGTATGGGAGGCACTGTGCTGAAAATCAGAATTTCATCCCTGTTCCTGTAACACAGGTACTCAACCATTGAGCTATTCTCATGACCTAAGACTCACATGTGGATCACTTTTCCCTGCTTCTCTCGGTATTACAAATAAAGATGGCATTTGTAAGTTTTTTGTAGCACCGCGGGTAGGGCACTAGCCTTGCACGTAGCCAACCTGGGCTGACCTGTGTTCTATTCTTCCCCCCCTCAGAGAGCCCGGCAAGCTACCCAGAGTATCTCGCCCGCACGGCAAAGCCTGGTAAGCTACCTGTGATGTATTCGATATGCCAAACACTGTAACAAGTCTCACAATGGAGACGTTACTGGGCCTGCTCGAGCAAATCGATGAACAGCGGGAGGACAGTGCTACAGTGCTACATGTTCTCATCTCTTTCAAGTAAATACTTTGGAGCAGAATGACTTGATCATGTATTTTGAAATATCACCTGTAGGATAACACTCTTTTGTCCTTCCTTAGGTAGTTTAGGTTTGTTAGGCCACACCCATCTAAGGACACTGAATTTGTAAGCAATGTCCTTTCTGTGTGGACACAGGAAGACAGTTAATATTATGCTTTGTAACTTGGGAGTTGATTGACTCCGAATAATATTTACTCCTGGGCATCTGATTTCTTGACTCAGTTGCCCTTAGTTCCTAGCACCCCAAAAGCAGGGTCCCGATGAGGGACTGAATGGACCCAGGGCAAGTGGCGAGCTACCCTGGCATCGAAATGGGCCAGGCCAAAGAGCCACGATACTCAACTATAAGTTGAGGGCATGATCATGGACAAATGCTGTCATGATCCAAAAGTAAGTAACGACGAGACTAGGACCCTGCTGGAGCTAGGAAGATTAACCTGGCCTGAGGACTGCGAAATGTATAGTGAGATGTTCTCAGGAAGAACCAAACTAAATTTATATCTCTTATTGTGCTCATACAGAATGACATTGCTAGAAATATTAGAAATAAATTTATTACAACTATTTAAGTAGATTACTAACTGAGGGAAGAACACACCCTTGTTGGGATCCCACCCTTGAGCAGATCTCCTAGTAATCTGAAGTAATCTCTGTAGATGAGATTTTATCCTTGAGTTAATCTCTTGGAGGAGTGGTTCCCTTTCTTTGTTGATTCCTCAGTATTCAACCCACCTTTATGTCACCGCCTTATGTGACTGCTATATAAACTAAGAAGTAAGCTCGGAAAAGGGGTGAGAAGTGAGAGAGCTCGGGCTCCAGAGATCCAGAGTCAGAGCCAGAAGGAGAGAGGTTCCAAGATTGGGGCCCAGGAGAGAAGGTGGCGGAGAAAGACAGGAGTGAAGAGGATTGGAATAAACTACTATTGATATAGACCGGCCTGGCCCTCAGTTTCTTCTTCCGTCTGCCCTTGGCCAACAGCCGTTCCGATCCAGGCCACACACAGCGGCTCAAGAGCACCGAACGCAGGCGGTGAGACAGTGCCATCCAGTGAGCCCGTGAACACACAACCTTCGGTGTGATAAGATTTTACAATCACCAAAAGTTGGTATGGTTGGTCTTGCTAGTTTAGGCAATTGTAGTTGTGTAGAGATAAATTTTATTCGGGTTTTCAACTTGTATTTCCCTAATCAGAAGTGATAATGCATTTTCATGTACTTACCTGCCATTAAAGTGAAGCATTGCTTCAAGTCTGCCCATTTTGTTTTGGGTTTTATTGTACTTGAAAATTTAAAAATAGAGTGAGATCGGACTGATAAGTAGTGAAGTGCAAACATTTGTAGTTTATGATATATTTGGAGATGTCAGTTTCTCAGGAAGCCATTGTCATACAAATTAATATATTTGTCACCCTAAAAGATTCCCATGCCACTGTGTAATTCTTCCTCTTGAATTCCATGCCTCCTTTGTTTATTCTTTCAAACAGCTTTTTGTCTAGGATTGCTTTAGCTTAGTATTGAGGCAAGGTACTTATTTATGTACGCTAGCCATTGCTGCCTGAATTAAGTGTTTTTCACGTTTGGAGCCACACCCTTGGGGATAGCACAGAAGGTAGGATGTTTACCCAGCATATTGCTGAACTGGGTTTGATCTCTGGCAAACCCATATGGTCCACCAAGCCCATCAGGAGAGACCCCTGAGCACAGAGTTGGTGTGGCCACAAAATAAACAAACGTTTCACTCAGGAGAACAGACATTAGTTCTGGCTTTGCATGAGATTAGGACGATAATGCCTCCCATGGTTTCCAGTGAATCTTTTCTTGGTCTTAATGTAGTTTTCACACTAACTTGTTCTGGTCATTACACAGTAAGATAATTACTGGTGTTCTTCCTCTGCATAGTTGTCTTTTTTGTACTTTGTCCTGCAGTTTGTAGTTGCTTTGGCTTCTTCAGACTTCTGGCTTGGTCTTTTTTGGGGGGGCATCACACCCGGCAATGCACAGAGGTTACTCTTGGCTATGCACTTAGGAATCCCCTGGTGGTGCTCAGGGGACCACATGGGATGCTGGGAATCGAACCTGGGTTGGCTGTGTGCAAGGCAAACGCCCTACCACCCGCTGTGCTATTTCTCCAGCCCCTAGCTTGGTCTTTTTAACCGAGGGAGATCACCAGGCTTTAGTGGATTGCTCCTTGGGAGGATCACCTCATTTATTTCCCTCCTTTTAGGGTCAGTGGTGTTCTGTCTAACATTTAAGAACTGTCATTTCACTTTTCTTTTTTTTGCTTCTTGGTCATAGGTCAGACCAAATCTTTTGGCCTTTTATTGTTTACTTGATATTTACTTAAAATGGTAAATATTGCATAACATTAAACTTACTCTCAGTACCACTTAAAAAAAATTCCTTTTACTGTACTACCATGAGCTACACCATTACAAAGCGCTTCATGATTGGGATTTAGTCATAGAGTGTTCCAATACCCATCTCTCCACCAGTGTACTTTTCCTACCACCAATGTCCCGAGTATCCCTCCCGCCATCCTTCTCCAACACCCCACACCCCCTTCCCCAAGAATGCCTCTATCATAGGCACTTTTCTTCTTTCTCCCATTGGGTGTGTTGTTTGCAATACAAGTACTGAGAGGTTATCATGCTTGTTCCTTTATCTAATTTCAGCATACGGTTCTTATCCAGAGTGAGCATTTTTAACTATTATTGTCCTGGTGGTTCCATCTCCCTCAGCAGTTGTGTCAGGCTTCTAACCATGGACCAGTAAATTGTTGTACCTCATCATGAAGACATTAAATCCTTGTACGGAGATTATTAAGATGTTACAGGTTAAGCCTTCTGTGTTTATGTTGTATTAATTGAGATTTGTTGCCTTCTATAGTTTGGTGTGCTACTACTGATTTTTCAGTGTTTGAGGTGTCAGGAAGTTCAGTACTTTATTTTATTTTATTTTTTGGCTTTTTGGGTTACACCTGGTGGTGCTCAGGGGTTACTCCTGACTCTGTACTCAGGAATTACTCCTGGTGATATACAGGGAACTATGGGATGCTGGGGATTTAACCCAGGTTGGTTGCGTCAAAGGCAAATGCCCTAAGCACTGTACTATTGCTCCGCCCCAAGTTCAGTATTTTAGTCAGGAAGTAACAGTTGGCGTTGATCTTTTAATTGGGTCGCAGCTTTGGGATATGGATGTGACTGTTGGGGCTTCCGGAAATGGGGGGAAGTAGCCCATCCTGACCCTGAGAAAGTGGAGATTTCAGTCACAAATCCTGCATAGCTGAATTTTCAGCAGGTTAATTCTCAGTGAGGTCTGTCCAGAAATGATGGAGTCTGGTTGGCAGCACGGCAGTGATTTGGGATTGAGGGAGCAAATAGCTGCTGGGTGGACACTGGGCTAATCCAACCCCTCTCCCCCCACTCCTGGTTGTCCCAGATGATTCAGCCCATGTGCAGGTGTCCGAAAGAAATTCAAAAGAAATTTTCTGTGTCTTGTTCTCTTTCAAGATTTATTTCTGAGTTTCTGAGCAAGGCTTGCATGGTGAGCTTGCATGATGACATCAGGGGTGGTTCATGGGTATGAATCCCTCTCATGACAGGAGCTAGGGGCACCTCTGCAAGTCCATGGCTGCTGCTCTGCGGGGACACCAGGTTGGACTCAAAAAGCACTCTTTTTGAGAGAGAATATTTAAATGACACATATTCATTCCTGCAGATACTCTGTGACCATAGCACCCCGTCCTGCTGTTCAGAGTGCCGAGAGCAGCTCTGCCAGCCCTGGAGCTTATTTTGGCTTTTGTGATCACACTCTGTGGTACACAGAGCTATTCCTGGCTCTGTGCTCAGGGGTCACTTTTGGTTGGTTTAGGGTACCATATGGGGTGCTCGGGATCGAACTTGTATTTGCTATGTGCAAGGTAAGTGCCCTATTTACTGTACTATCTCTCCAGCCCAGTACTGCACAATTTTTTTAATTTCGTGAGTGTACCACATAACCTCTATTCATAAATCAGTTGAATATTTAGGTTGTTTCTACCTCTTCACTATGTGAACAAGACTGCAGTGTGTGTGGGGTATGTAATTATCTCTAAGATCTCTTTGAGTTAATTCTTTTGGATATTCTTTTGGATATGTATGCAGGACTGAGATTGCTTGGGTAATAATGGTAATTCAATATATTATTTATTGTCAGACACCATATGATATTCTGTAATTGCTTCAGCATTGTACTTTTCTTCCAGCAGTGCATCCTTGAATCCTTGTCAGTACATGAACATTAAATTATAGTTTTAATTTATATTTTATTTACATTTCTCTTAGGTGTTGGGCATCTTTATGTGCTCGTTTTCTCTTTCCAAAAATCTTTTGATACTTATCCTATAATTTGCCCAGTTTTTAATTGGGCTTTAGTTAATCTGTTGGAGTTGTAATTTTCCTTGTATATTTGCAATATGAACCATTAGCAGAAAACTGATTTGTAAAAGTGTTTACCTATTCTATAGATACTTATTTTACTCTGGTTTTTTTTTTTTTTTGCATTTTTAAAGGGATACCTGTGTTTAGTACCAATTTTTTGGTACTGATTATCACTTTATCACTGTCCTCCCATTGTTCATCAGTTTGCTCAAGCGAGCCCGCCGGCAAAGCCTGGCAAGCTACCCGTGATGCATTCAATATGCCAAACTGATTATCAATCAGTGAAATTTATTTATTCATTAAAACATTACACTGGGCTGATTTCTGTCATTTGGTGTTGTTTTTATTTCTTTTTTGAATTATATTTGAAAATGTTTAGGGTTTACTCCTGACTTTGCTCAGGACTCCTGGTAGTGGTTAGGGGAACTGTACATGGTGGAAGGGATTGAGCTGGGATGAGCTGTAGGATCCTTAACCCCAGTCAATAATAGCTCTCTGGCCTCATCTGTGTTTTTAATTAGGTGTCTTTATTTTCCAAAGTAAAATTAGTAGATCTAGAAGTGTGAGAATTTTTTTTTCTCTCTCTGGTTATTGAAATGGCAGTTTAACTCTTTGGCCTGAATTTTACTGATCTTTGGTCTTTCTTTGTATATTTTAAGACAATACAAATTTTTCTTAGTTGGTTTAGTCTGCATTGTTATGCATGTATTGTATGTCATCCAGTGTAAATGCTGAAGGGACAAATGGATTCTTGCTGTGTCAACATGGTAGTTCAGAAAATATGTATATATAATTGATGCAACATTTTCCTTTTTCTTTTTTTGGGGGGAGGAAATCACACCCGGTAATGCTCAGGGGTTACTTCTGACTCTGCACTCAGGAATCACTCCTGACAGTGCTCAGGGGAACATATGGGTTGCTGGAAATCAAACCTGGGTTGTCCGTGTGCAAGGCAAATGTCCTATCTGCTTTGCTACTGCTCCAGTCCCACGATGCAGCATTTTCATTTCTTGTCATAGCACTTGAGAAACACAACTTTTCATAACTGGAAAAAAAATGAAAGGATCCAGGGTGGCTGAGCTAAATAGTAGGAAACCACTCACCCCTTTTTGTAAAAGTGTTAGCTAGTTAGAGATAGGAGATAAGTATAGTTCACTGTTGGAGTTCCTCTAGCAAAGCACCAAAACCAACTGCATGGACTGAACTGTCAGGACACTCCCAGGACCTGGATAGAGGGTGACAAAGTGAAACCAGGGGGACTGACATTTCCCGGAGATTAGTATAGATTAATGATTGGCAGTTACTGGTGGCCAGGTTTGAAACGTGAGATGTTGACACCTATGGAATCTAGACAGATAGCTTTGTTTCTCCTTATAGACCATAGAAACCCTGTACCAATCTTTGCCATGTAACTTTTTTTTTTTGTCTTTGCTTTTTGGGTCACACCCAGCGATGCACAGGAGTAGCTCCTGGCAGTGCTCAAGGGACCATATGGGAAGCTGGGAATCGAACCCAGGTTGACTGCATGCAAGGCAAATTCACTACCCGCTCTGCTATTGCTCCCGCCCCAATTTGCCATGTAACTTGTAATCGAATGTTTTATCTCCCTCTTACCCCTACCCTTGTCCCGCACGTTTTGCATTCCTTTTGCCCCTATATAATCTCTGTTCACCCTGAGAAAAATTGTCTACAGTGCCATCAGCTGTAGTCCCATCTATCGACCATCAGACTGCATCAGAATCAACTCTGTGTATCCAGGTCACCGGATACTGCAAAACAGTATGAGTTCAACATGTAAAAAGGCATGTTAGCTGAGATTGGGGCCTCTTCTTAAAGTAGAAAAGGTTAAGTATAGTTGAAAGAATGAAAGACTAAAGGCTGGCGATATATAGAGAAAGCTGACATTAATTGATGAGTAATATTGTAAGACTTGAAACTTCAATAAATGTAACATCTTCATGCTATTATAAAATAACATTTTGGGTAAGGATAAATCAGACATAGTAGTCCTGAAATGGAACAGTTTTATTAATGTAGCTGAGAATGGTAGTAACTATAGTGGTACCACTTTATGAGAACAAAGATTTAGAAGAATAGTAACTTGGTTGCTGTTCCGGGTGAAGGAGAAGTAGATTGGTAAAGTACGGTGTTAAAAAACATAGTATGCTTTCAGGATTTGTGAAATCTGATAAAAGTTGGGGGTACAACTTTGATAGAATTTTAATGGAGTGTTTTTTAAATAAGTTACACTAGAGTAAAGAAGAATCCCTGGCTTTTAATACCATTTTTTTAGTTAGTTTTATGACTACTATTAAACCTTTTTTGTCATACTGTAATTACTGGACTTCATGTTTTTTGGTTTGTACATAGTAAAATTTTGTTTTGAGGCTATACCTGGTGGTGGTCAAGGTCTACTCATGGGTCTGCACTCAGGGATCACTCTTGGTAGTGCTCAGGGGACTATATGGGGTACAAGGGATCAAACCCTGGTCAGCTACATGCAAGGCAAGCACCCTATCCCCTGTACTATCTCTTCTGCACATAGTAACGTTTTAGGTAAACATTGATTAAAAATATTTTTATTTAAAAAATACTAATTTACACTTTATTGCTGTCACCAATTTTAATTGAAATTGAAACATATCAGTCTTTTATAAGAGAAACCTCAGTTTCTCATTGGAATAGATTGTTTTCCCCAAGATAAATACTAGCAGTTATTTACTGAAAGCTAAGATGATCATGTTTTATTAGACACTTTCATACCTGAGTCAAAAACTAAATGATGGTTCTTACTGTATTTTTTCAGGTTTGATTTAATTTCGAATGAGATTTTTCTTGCGGCGAGATGTTAATAAGACAAAATCTAGGTAAGTAGAAAACTACTTTTTTAAATGTCACATTATAGTAGGAAAAATAGAGAGGGAGACAAGTTCGAGTATATCTTCAAGTACAGAATTAGTGAAGTTGTTGTCTTCTTGATGCCAGGTATATTGATTGAGCCCAGAGCTTGATATACAAAAGGCATTTTCCACCACTGAGTCATAGGATCAACAATATTTATTTATTTATTTTGCCTTTTGGGTCACACCCAGCGATGCACAGGTGTTACTCCTGGCTCTGCACTCAGGAATTACTTCTGGCGGTGCTGTGGGACCATAGGGAATGTTGGGAATCGAACCTGGGTAGGCCGTGTGCAAGGCAAATGCCTTACCCGCTGTGTTATTGCTTCATCCCCCAGGGTCAACAATTTAAAAAAAATATTATTTACTGAATTATTTACATGAGAACAGTTACAAAGTTTTCGTGATTGAGTATCAAACACCCATCCCTTCACTAGTGCATATTTTCCACCACCAAAACCCCCAGTATACCCCCCATCCCACCTCTACCCCTACCTGTATGGCAGATAATGTCCACATTACACTCTCTCTCTACTTAGAACACATTCAATATTTCGACCCCAGTCCCACCATTGTTATTTGGAATTTTCCCCCAACACTCAGACCTGCCGAAAAGACAACATTTGACAAATTGTTTTCTGTTGCTGGTTATGAATAGCATACGATGTCGACCTTGTGATCTTGAAATCCTAAAATTTTAATAATTAGGTCTGGAGAGATTTCTGTAAGAGCCGCTCTTTTCTGAGATTCATTTGTGTGTCTCTGGCATCATGGCCTTTAAGGACCTTAAGAAGTAGCTGGTCACCTTTTGTGGGCAGCATCTCAGGGTCCTGTTGGGGCGGGGGAGGAGAAGGACTGTTCATCCCCTATCCCGTGAAGCCTG
Source organism: Sorex fumeus (assembly GCF_029834395.1). NCBI lineage: Eukaryota > Metazoa > Chordata > Mammalia > Eulipotyphla > Soricidae > Sorex > Sorex fumeus. Next base: position 9,909,913 of record NW_026606104.1, read on the forward strand.
GTGTTTACTGCTGGCCCCTACTTGGATTTTCCAATGAATTCTGGAAGATGGTGGCTGCTAGAGTCCCCAGGAGGAGGGACAGCAACTGCTGCCATCTAGGGTGGCCCCAGGCTGCGAAGGTGGTCTAATGCAAAGTCCGGAGGCATTTCTGCCAAGAGCCGCTCGGGTCTGAGATTCATTTGTGTGTCTTTGGGGGGATCAACAGCTTTTTAAATAAACTTTTGATATACGAAGATTTGGATTTTTTTATATACTTTGTTCAGTTGACTCAGGAATAAAAATTCATCTGTAAAATTGTGGATATTCAATTTTACTTTGATGTTGAGCTAAAATTTAGCACCTTCTAGTGACTTAAACTTAAAATGAAATCAGTAGGAAGCTTGGGAAATTGCTTCAGTATTCTCTGAGGATGCTTGTGTGTTGATGACTATTGTTAATTTTACCTTTTCTATGAAGAACTTTCACAAATTGTTTACATTTTCCAGATTTTGACTTGTTTTTGAATGTAATGTTTAGAGTTGTAAATTATAGTTTTAATATTTTTCTTATATGTTTCTACTCAGTGAATTGTCTATTCTGGCTCACTTTATAGTTTAAGTCTTTGGACTCTCAGAAAATTGAATTGTGGTCATTTACTTTCAGTCTAAAGTGTGAAAGAAAGCTTTCTATTTGAAATTGTTGAAATGTTAAAAAAGACATGTTTATTGAAAAGAGAAGATGGTAGTAGCACATAAATGGTTAAAAATGTATGCTTCGATTAAAATTGCTGTAGATGTACACTTTTCTATTGGACTGGATGTTTCAGATTAAAAAAATTTACTAATCTTAATTTTTTTAAAGCCAAGCATTATAAATAATGTGTAATTAAATCATAAAATTCTAAATAAGTAGTTTAGGATTAATTTGAAGGAGTTTTACTTTTATCACAATAATGTAATATAGTGGTAATTTGGAGAGAACTTCTTGTCCTCTGTATCTTTGTTTCTTGTGCTTAATTAGTTTTTACAAGTACTTCCTATGAGAAAATGGGTCCTACCCTGTAGAAAGATTTTGTTTCACTTTTTTTTTTTTTGAGGGGGGAGTTAATAGAATGGTATTTTTCTATGAAAAGTACCATATATATATGGTCTTTTCCTATATTTTATAGTATTTATTGTAACACATTCATCTTCCCATACATCTTCCTGATGGGGAGAAGCTAGAGTTTTATACTTAAGATCTTAATTTTGTTTACAGGTTGAATAATATCCATTAGAACCTTTATTCTGATTTAAATGGTTAAATATTGCTTAGTGAAACGCACTGGGTTAATATATTCTGATTTTGTTGCACAATATTTTTCTTTCATTATTAAGGTATACTTTTTATTATTTTTAATTTAAAAAAACTTTTAAATTTTTAATATTTTAAAATTATTTTTATTATTATTTTATTTTGAGACTTGTTACTGTGTTTGGCATATTAAACACAGTAACAACAAGTCTTAAAATGGAGACGTTACTGGGTCTGCTCCAGCAAATTGATGAATAATGGGAGGACAGTGATAGTGATTATTTTATTATTATTTGCATATGCTAAAATATATAAAATATATAGCCTAAAATTCAGACCTAGAATGAGTGTGTGTATATTTCCATATGTGAAACCATCATTCAGATCAAGATTTAGAATATTTTCTTTGTCCTAGAAGTTCCTTTTGCTCTTTTTCAATCTAATACCCTTTACCTTTGAGGTAAGCAGCCTTCTTAATTGTATAAGCATAGTTCAATTTTTTCTGTTCTTGAACTTTAAAGTACATAGTTGTATAATATGTACGCTTTAGAAATTTTAATTCATTGTTTTGAGTTTCCTCAGTATTGTATTATTAGTCCATATCTTATTAAACTGTTGGTTTTACCATTGGCTTATAATAAGAAAATTTGGGGAATACAGCTTCATATGTCTTAAAATGTATTTGACTCATTTGTACCCACCACCAAAATTCCATTGCAATCACACCATTAAGATGACCCTAGCTACTAATTTCTCAGTTTCCACCATGTTTTTTAGAGACAAAGAGTTATTTTCATTGTTTTTCAGTTCATTTGCTTTGATGGTTTTTATTCAGCATGCAAATGAACTAAATCATCCATAGCCTTTTACTATGTAATTTACCTTAGCATATGCACCTCAGTTCAATCCATGTTACAGAGGGCACAGTTTCATCTTTTCAAATAGTGACACAGTTATCTATTGAGTGTCTTTACCCCACCTTCTTTATTTATGGTCATCTGTTCACATACATTTAGGTCGAATCCGCACTGGCTCTTGTAAATAATGCTACTATTTGAAATCCTATGTTTCTATGAATGTAGGGTTTCAAGATACTACCTACCCTCAACTTAGTGTGAACCTCAGATCAGTTACATAACCTTATGTTTAAAAAGTGAGGAACCAGATTTTAAAATCTTTGATTTGTTTTGAGGGGAGTGGGTGTCTCTAAGTGGTGCTGAGGAGGCCTGAGGGCTGAGGATTATGGTCTTGCTTAGGGAACAGTGGTATAAGAATTGAACTGGGTCAGCCACGTGTAAGACATGTGCCTTAACCTCTGTATTCTGCTACCCCTGCAAGTATACTTTTGAATTAATATTCTCCTATCCTTTTGATAAATGCCATGGAGTGGTATTGCTGGATTCCATAGTGTTTTCTTTTTAAGGAATTTCCATTCCATTTTCCATAGAGTTTGCGCCAATTTATATTCTATCAATAATCTACATGAATTCCTTTCCTCCACGTCCCCACCAACTAGTGTTCCGGTCTTCCAGCCTCACAGGTGTGAAGTAATATCTCATTGTGGTTTTGATTTTCGTTTCCCTAATGACTGGTGATGTTAAGTAATTCTCTGTGCCAGCAGTCTTTATGTCTCTTTTGAAAATGTGTTTATTCAGATCTCTTGCCTAATTTTGTATTGGGTGGTTTACATGGCAAGTTACCGAGGGTATCTCGCCTGTACGGCAAAGCCTGGTAAGCTACCCGTGACGTATTTGATATGCCCAAAACAGTAACAAGTCTCACAATTTATTGTGAGACGTTATGGTGCCCACTTGAGCAAATCGATGAACAATGGGAGGACAGTGCTACAGTGCTACTTTTTTATTGTGTTTTAAAAAATTATTTTATTTTTTTTGCTTTTTGGGTCACACCTGGCGATGCACAGGAGTTACTTCTGGCGGTGCTCAGGGGACCGTATGGGATGATGGAAATAGAACTCGGGTTGGCCGCATGCAAGGCAAAAGCCCTACCCGCTGTGCTATCTTTCCAGCCCCTAAAAAGTTATTTTAGATATCAACCCTATCTCGGATGTATAATATCTAACATCTTGTATTATTAGTTGCCTTTGTTTTTGTGGTAGTTCATTTTGTTGTACAAAACTTTACTAAACCTTACCCACTGTGCTATCTCTCCAGCCCCTTAAAAGTTATTTTAGATATCAACCCCATCTCAGATGTATAATACCTAACATCTTGTATTATCAGTTGCCTTTGTTTTTGTGATAGTTATTTTGTTGTACAAAGCTTTACTTTATTTTAAGTCTCCCAAGCAGTGCTCAGGGGGTCTGGGATTTAGGACCTCTCCCAGTGATATTTGACTAATACTAGTTACTAGTATTGACTAATACTAGTTACACCATTCAATATTAGGACTGTCATGCTAGACAAGTCCCTAACTGCTCTACTACTTCTGTAGCCTGTCTTGGTGTGATTTTTACTGCTCCCTACAGAATTTGGTAGCTTGTCTCATTTTTATTGCTCTGCAGATCATTTTTGATTTCCTCTTTGATGTCTTCATTAATATTGTTCAGAGGTGTGTTTAATGTTCACAGTCAAATTTTTTTTTCCCAGTTTTCTCTACTATGGTTGAATGTTAAAACTTTATGCCATACTGGTCAGAAAATGTATATGATGTTTGATTTGCATGTATGAAGCCCTGGGTTCATTCCCTTGCATCTCTACTTGAGGCTGGGGAGGTACTGAGTTCACTGATGGGGAAATTGTGATTATTCAGAGTTGCACTAGGCTGCTCAGTTCACAGAGAACGGGGGTGGAGCTGGAGTGGTTAAAGAGGAGGTTTGAACTTTAGATAATAATAGTGAGCCTTCTGTTTATGCCTTCGGTTTGTCTCCTAGTTCTGTGTTGAAAACATAGCAGCATGGTTTTGGAATGCTTCTGTTTATATTTCTGATTCTTTGTTATCCATCACTGCTTTGTCCAGGTACTTTCTGTTTGTCTAAAAAAGAACTTTGAACATTCTTTTAGTGCAGGTCTGATGGTGATAAACAACATTAGCTCTAGTTTATCTGGGAAAATCTTTGTTTCTCCATACCATTTGAATAATTTTGCAGGATGAGAACTCTCAGCTATAAGATTTTATGTGTTTGGATTGTAAATTTGTTATACTACTCCTAGTCTGGAGTGTTTCTGTGGAGATATGGGATGTTAGTCTGATCAGGATGTCTTTGTATATTTTTCTCATTTTCGATACTTCATCAGAATGTATCCTGGGGGATGTGTTATTGGATGTTGCATTTGGGGTATTTATTAGTTTCCTGAACTGTGGGTAGGGTGTTTGCATTCCATGCAGCTGACCCGGGTTCAATTCCTCTGTCCCTCTCAGAGAGCCCAGTAAGGTGCCGCGGGTATCCAGCCCACACAGCAAAGCCTGGGAAGCTACCGATGGTGTATTCGTTATGCCAGAAACAGTAACAAGAAGTCTCACAATGGTGACGTTACTGGTGCCTACTTAAAATTGATAAAAAAAAAAACGGGAGGACAGTGCTACAGAGCAGGGTTTATTTATTTATTTTTTTTGGTTTGAGAAGTTTTTCATTGTTACTTCTTTGAGTAGAGTCTCTGTTCCCTTCTTTTTTTTTTTTTTTTTTTTTTTTTATTTATTGAATCACTGTGGGAAAGGTTACAAAGCTTTCAGGTTTATGTCTCAGTCATGCAAATATCAAACACATTTCCCTTTACCAATACTTATTTTTTCCCATGAAGAACCCCAATAAAACCCCACCCCCCACCCCTCCCCGTCCCTGTGAGGCAGATGAATTCTAGTTAACACTCTATCCGCTTTGATTAGATTGTTTCAATAAAAGATTCACCACTATTATTTAGAGTTTACCCCCCCCCCCAAATCAGACATGCTGAAAAAGCATTGTGAAGTGATTTGCTTTCTCCAGCTGGGTTCAAGAATTAAATGTTGGTTTTGGATTTCTGCTATTTTACTTATTGACCCTGGAAGTATTTCTACTGAAAGTCAGATAGTTAAGAAATTGGTTTCTGTGTTCTGGAGTCGTGGCCGTGCTGGAGAGCCGCTCGTGGGGGGCAACTGGTGGCCTCGGTAGGGCGTGAAGGGCGGAGCGAAACGCCCCCCTTCCCATGAGGTTTTAGTCGCCCCCACACTCCCGGCTCATACCTGCTGTCCACAAGGCTCCCATGTGGCCGCCATCTTTCTTTCCAGAGGGAGGAGGGCGGAAGGGAGCAACACCCTTTCCCCTCTGGGCAGAAATGATTGCCTGGATTAACGCATAGTCCTTTCACTTTTCTGCTCCAAGCTGCTGGGTTCTGCATTAAGCCCTTGTGCTTCTGGGGCTGTGGCCGTGCTGGAGAGCCGCTCGTGGGGGGCAACTGGTGACCTCGGTAGGGCGTGAAGGACGGACCGGAACGCCCCCCTTCCCATGAAGTTTTAGTCGCCCCCACACCCCCGGCTCATACCTGCTGTCCACAAGGCTCCCATGTGGCCGCCATCTTTCTTTCCAGAGGGAGGAGGGCAGAAGGGAGCAACACCCTTTCCCCTCTGGGCAGAAATGATTGCCTGGATTAACGCATAGTCCTTTCACTTTTCTGCTCCAAGCTGCTGGGTTCTGCATTAAGCCCTTGTGCTTCTGGGGCTGTGGCCGTGCTGGAGAGCCGCTCGTGGGGGGCAACTGGTGACCTCGGTAGGGCGTGAAGGACGGACCGGAACGCCCCCCTTCCCATGAGGTTTTAGTCGCCCCCACACCCCCGGCTCATACCTGCTGTCCACAAGGCTCCCATGTGGCCGCCATCTTTCTTTCCAGAGAGGAGAGGGCGAATGGGGCAACACCCTTTCCCCTCCGGCAGACTTGATGGCCTGGGTCAATGCATAGTCCGTTCACTTTTCTGCTCCAAGCTGCTGGGTTCTGCATTAAGTCCTTGTGCTTCTGGGGCCGTGGCCGTGCTGGAGAGCCGCTCGTGGGGGGTGACTGGTGACCTCGGTAGGGCGTGAAGGACGGACCGGAACGCCCCCCTTCCCATGAGGTTTTAGTCGCCCCCACACCCCCGGCTCATACCTGCTGTCCACAAGGCTCCCATGTGGCCGCCATCTTTCTTTCCAGAGGGAGGAGGGCGGAAGGGAGCAACACCCTTTCCCCTCTGGGCAGAAATGATTGCCTGGATTAACGCATAGTCCTTTCACTTTTCTGCTCCAAGCTGCTGGGTTCTGCATTAAGTCCTTGTGTTTCTGGGGCTGTGGCCGTGCTCCAAACTTAACTCTGACTTTCAGGGAGAAAGATTGGGTGGTTTACTTCTCATTGATCACTTTGTATATAGAGAGATGTCGCGCGGCCGCGCGGTTTTGAGAAAAAGTCCTCGTTCCCGCATACTCGAGCTGTGTTTGTAGAGGCTTCTGGTCACCGGGGTTCCATCTGGGGGAGGCGAGATGCGGCGCCTACTCCATCTGGAACTTGCGGGTGAACTTGGCTCTTTTTGGAACCTGTTTTTTCTTTTTTTTTTCCTCCGGGATCCCGCACTCTCCATGTGTTCTTTCTCTTATGCTTAAGGCTTCAAAGATGGCGCTGGGGGGCGGGCTGTGGGCATGACTTCCGGAATCAGAGGTTACCTGGGAGGTGTAGTTCGGCAGATTTGAGAAAAAGTCCTCGTTCCCGCATACTCGAGCTGTGTTTGTAGAGGCTTCTGGTCACCGGGGTTCCATCTGGGGGAGGCGAGATGCGGCGCCTACTCCATCTGGAACTTGCGGGTGAACTTGGCTCTTTTTGGAACCTGTTTTTTCTTTTTTTTTTCCCTCCGGGATCCCGCACTCTCCATGTGTTCTTTCTCTTATCCTCTGTTCCCTTCTAACCACCTGAGATGCCCAATCTATATTTGTTTGCCTGCTTTTGAGCCGCATCTGTCAGTGCTCCAGGCTTACTCCTGGCTCTACACTTAATCACTCCTCATCATCCTGGGGGACCAAATGGGATACTGGGGATCAAACCCAGGTCAGCCATGTGCAAGGCAAGTGCCCTACCTGCTCTGGCCCTGATAGCCATCATTCGTATGTTTTCTCTTCAAATGGAGTTTGTTCTCAAAATGTTCACTTTTACTAAGAATTACTACTCTTTTCCATTTCAATCATTTTACTCTTTCTTTTCTCTCTGAAAGTAAACCTAGTTTTTATGCTTTCAGTGAAAGTGTATATTTCATTATTTGTATTTTTATTTTTACCCAGCAAATCTATTTGGATATAGTGGATACAGCTACTTTAATCTACTACTTTAATCTACTGTGTGTTTTCAGAAGGGTCTGGCGGCGCTCTAGCTCTATTTCTCCCACCACCCGAGTTCAGTAGTCTCGAGCTTTTTCCCCCACCCCAGGGAGGTTGATGGTAATGGGTAGGCGAAAAAACGAACGAGGGCCAGGCTGGTTGGTATCAATTGTAGTTTATTCCCATCTTCACTCTCGCTTCTGATTCTGCCCTCTGGAGCCCAAGCTCCCAAGCCCGAGCCTGTGCCTCAGTCTGAGCCTCAGTCTCTGCTCTCTCGAGCCCAAGCCCCCTTTGAGCTTACAGTCTTAGATTATATAGCAATCACATAGGGTGGTGACACAAAGGTGGGTTGAACATTAACAAAGAGGTAAGAGCACTCCTCGAGGAGATTAACTCAAGGATTAAATCTCATCTAAAGAGATTTATTCCAGATTACTAGGAGATCTGCTCAAGCGTGGGATCCCAACAAGGGTTTATTCTTTCCTCAGCTAGTAATTCACTTAAATAGTTGTAGTAAGTCTACTTTCTACATTTCTAGCAATGTCATTCTGTATGAGCACAGTAAGAGATAAACTTACAGTTTGGTTCTTCCTGAGGACATCTCACTATATATTCTGCTATATATATTCATTTATTACAGTCCTCAGGCCAGATTACTCTTCCTAGCCCAGCAGGGTTCTAGTCTCGTCGTTACTTACTTTTGGATCATGACAGCATTTGTCCATGATCATGCCCTCAACTTACTTACAGTTGAGTATCATGACGCTTTGGCCTGGCCCATTTCGATGCCAGGTTAGCTCACAGTTCGCCCTGGGTCCATTCAGTCCCTCATCGGGTCCCTGCTTTGGGGGTGCTAGGAACTAAGGACAACTGAGTCAAGAAAGCAGATGCCCAGGAGTTAACTGTCTTCTGTGTCCATACAGAAAGGGCATTGCTTTAAGGTAAACTATGCAAAAGACATAACTTAGATACAAGTTCAGTGTCCTTAGAAGGATCTGATCTTACAAGCTAACAGAATCTGATTAGGGAGAAAAGGTGATTAACTGGCTGGGGAGGAGAGCACAGAGAAGAGTTTACAGATAAACAGAGGAATGAGAGTGATTCTAGAGCACTGCGATGGGTGTAACCTGATAAACCTGAGCTCCTTGTGGCAGTGTTATTCTACAATCTACTACCTCTCTGGTCCCACTTGAAGGTTTTCTGTTTTTTTTTTTTTTTACAGCTTCAGTCCTTTCTTTTGGTCAGGAATGCCTTCTATTACTGTATTCTGTATTTCATTCAAATTTCATTCTGTGTTAATGTGCATTTGATATATTTCATTGACTGGGTTTTTTTTTGGGGGGGTCACATTTGGCAGTGCTTAGGGCTTGGGCTTACTACTAGCTCTACTTATGGATCATTTCCTGGCGGTGCCCTGAGGACCATTTGGGGTGCCAGGAATTGAACCTTGGGTCAGTTGCATGCAGGGCAAGCATCCTATCTACTGTAGTATCTCTCCAGCTCCTCGTTGATTTTCTTCAGAATATTTAATTTCATTGTTTGGCTCCCCATTTTTTATTGCTAGGACTTACTTGGGCTTTCCTTTTTCATCCATTCTCCCACAGGATTTAACCTTTCAGGGTGTCTTTGTTTTCCAGTAGGGGTGCTATGGCTCTAATTTTGATTATGATTTTCAGATCCAAAGGGAGAAAGGACTCCATATGTTGGATATTTCCTTTAGTTACTGCTCTGTGTAGGGAGAACCAGCCTGGTTTTCAAGCCCTCTTCTCCACTTGAATCCAACATTTGTTATCCCAGATTTCTCTCTAGTTAGTCACTTAAATCTACAATTGTTGACTTTTTTTTCCTGGAGATTAGACTTCCAGATTTTCAAGGAGGGAAGGGGACACTCTGCAGGGGTAAGGATTCAATGTCTAATCTACACTGCTCTGGACTACACCAGCCATTTGATGTCCCTTTATTCTAAAGGAGCTCTCTAGCCTTGAAAAATCTATATATAAAGTCTTTGCATTGTCCTCTCTGAAAGTGTCAGGACAAGGGCTTCGTTTTCCTTGTCCTGTCTGCTAAAACTGTTGGAACTTTTTTCTGCCTGCATCATAATGCTCAATCTCAGATGGCTGTAAGACAGCTGCTTTCCTCTAAGAAAGAGCTTTCTGGAGCCCAGGAGACTTTGGTGTCCTCTGAAGTAAAAAGTCCTGACCTTTTTTTCTGCTTTGGTTGTGATCCATTCACTCAGAATTTTCTCTGCTCTAGCTGGAGTCAATTTTCTGCTTTCCCTGCAGGTTTTATCTCTTCAGGCAGACCTCCCTGAATCAGCAAGGATATGGAGAGGAGATTGTCTATCAGGTTGTGACTACCTAAATTGCTGGACTTCAGAATAGTAGCAACTGTTTTAAGGTAGCCATGTTGGTCTTTTTCTGTTTAGTGAAGGAACCCTGGAGTCCTGGAGACTGGCTTTGCCCTCAAAGTTCTGTCCTTCCCCAGGCTTTGTCTATAATTCATGCTGTATGACTTCCTGTTCTGCTCTGTCCTCCTCACTCACCAACACCATGGCCTTTTGGCCACATACCTTAAAATAGCAAGTACTTGGATTGATCAGATGTATTCTGATGGTGAGCTGATGAAAGTTGCATGACTTTTTGGTTGGTTTCTGGTTGTATTTTAAGATTTTTTTTTCTCCCTTTATTGCAGTCTTTTCTGCCATGTTTGATGGGCATCTGTTCTCATCTATATAACTCTTAATATTTTATGTATTCTTTACACACACACACACACACACACACACCCAGTAGTATCCCAAATCTGACTGCATTTGCCAACTTTCTACAGTGCTTGCCTTCCTCTAATTGTGCCCTTCATTGCTGCTCCCCACCCTGCTCCATCACTTCATAGTGAAATGTAAGCTCTAAGTCATGGTATAGAATGTGGCACCATTACTTTTCCAGAAATGCTCAAAATAATATGAATAAACTTAAGTTTGATGCTCTATATTAACCATTTTAGCCTTATAAATATATGTATTATATTTTAGCCTTATAAATATGTATAAATACGCTTCTCTTACCTTTCTTCAGTTGTCTGTATCCTTCTGTATCCTATTTCACTTTCCAAAATATTGTATCTCAAGCATCCAAGCATCATCTTGTCCTTTGAGACAGACCTGACCACTCTGTATTGTCTTTTTTTTTTATGTAGGAGTACTGCTATTTATTCAGCCACTGATTAGCTGATTGAATTGGGTATAAACTCCACCTTACTCTTTTTATAATTATATTTATTTATTTTTCTTATATTTATTTATTGAATCACTGTGGGAAAAGTTACTAAGCTTTCAGGTTTAAGTCTTGGTCATCCAATGATCAAACACCTCTCCCTTCACCAGTACTCATTTTTTACCACCAAGAAACCCAATATACCCGCCTCCCATCCCTCCCAGTGCCTGTGAGGCAGATGATTTCCACTTAACTCTTCTCTACATTGATTACATTCATTATTTCGACAAAAGATGCACCATTATTGTTTAGAATTTCCCCCTCCCCCAACAATCAGAATTGCTGAAAAGGCATTGTGAAATACTTTGTTTTCTATACTGGTCATGAGAATCATATAATCTCGCGTGGCAACAATAGCGGCCTCGCAATTTTGGATTTCTGCAAAGAGCCAGATAATTATGAGATTGGTTTCTGTGTGTCTGGTGTTATGGCTGTGCTGGAGAGCCGCTCGTGGGGGGCAACTCGTGACCTCAGCAGGGTGTGAAGGATGAGCCGGTACCGCCCCCCTTCCCATGAGACTGCAGTTACCCCGTCACTGCCTGCTCATTCCTGGCTTTCCAGTAAGCTCTGAGCGGCGGCCACCTTGCTACCAGGGGAGAAAAAGTTGGAAGGGAGCAATACCCTTTCCATTCTGGGAAGACACGGCGCCATAGTATAATGCATGGTTCATTCACTTTTCTGCCACAAGCTGCCGGGCTCTGGATTAAGTACTTTTGCCTCTGGAGCCATGGCCGTGCCGGAGAGCCGCTTGTGGGGGGCAACTCGAGACCTTGGTAGGGCGTGAAGGACGAGCCGGTACCGCTCCCCCCTTCCCATGAGACTGCAGTTGCCCCATCACTGCCGGCTCATACCTGGCTTTTCAATAAGCTCTGAGGCGGCGGCCACCTTGTATGCGTTCCAGATTCATTTCTGCCAAAAGCCACTGGGTTTTGAGATTTGTTTCTGAGTCTCTGAGATCATGGCCATTAATCAGCTTGATCAGGAGCCAGAGAGGCCGTTTGTAGGCGGTGACTTGGGTCTCGCTGGGATGGGGAGGAAAGGGCCGGTTCCACCCCCATCTGGTGAGGCCCCACGTGTCTCGTTACTGCAGGCCCAAACCTGACTGTCCAGGGGCCTCTGGAGGATGGTGGTCACAGGGCCGCCAAGGGGAACAGGCCAAGGCACAAAACCTATTCCCACCTGGAGTGGCCCAGCGCCAGTAACCTATTGCAGGAACAGGATGCGTTTGTGCCAAAAGCCTTTGGGTTCCGAGATTCATTTCTGAGTCTCTGGGATCATGGCTGTTAAGTAGTTTGATCAGGAGCCAGAGAGGCCATGCCTCCAATGATTTAGCTGAGCCGGAGGTGGTTTGTGGGTGTGTCTCCCACATATCTAACTTTTGGATGTTTACTTTCTTGGTAAACTTTGCCCCAACTTTTTGGGGTCTGGCCAAAGGTTCAGCAGCAATTTTGGGGTATCTGAAAGTCTGATGGTGCCATCAGGCTGCTGATGCACTCGCCTCACAGGTACAGATTGACCTGCTGGCGGTACCATACCCCCTTATTTATTTTTAACTAGCCATAGGGGTGCCATCCCAAGGCAGCATTATAGATGTTTTTGGCAAAGCAATAAAATACCCCAGGTATTTTTTTCAGACGTTTTAACAGTAGTGTTCTTAGTTCCAACCTTAAGGACGACTGTCACTATTGATTTTGACTAAGTAAGTAAGTAAAGTAAGTAAAGGCCCTCCCGTTGATCATCGATTTGCTCGAGCGGGCCCAGTAACATCTCCATTGGAGACTTTGTTGTTACTGTGTCTGGCATATCGAATACTCTCAGTAGCTTGCCGGGCTCTCCGAGAGGGGCGGAGGAATCGAACTCGGGTCGGCCATGTTGGCCGCTTGACTATGTTTTTAAATTAAGTTATTAATCTATGTTAAGAATATCTGAGTGTTAGCTATAAACTTTAGTTTTCCTAAAAGATGTATTATCACTAATACAAATGGAAGATTAAGAAGATTGATTACATCTTCAAGAAATGGAAAAAAATTTTCCTCAGCTTCCTGAGGGTAAAATCTGGAAGTGGAATAAGAAATTGTCATAGTCTGGATGATTTTTATAGCTTTTCGGAAGATTGCTGTTTGCTGAAAAAATGGTTAGTTTTTTTTTTTTTAAACATATATAGCGCACACACACACACACACACACTTAAAACTTTTAAAATGTTTTAATACATTTTGTGCTGGTTTTCATCTGTGTTTGAAATTTGTATGGTTTACTGTTACAGTTTCATGGGGGATTTTTATGCCTGAAGTTTGATTGCTTGTAGCAAGTCTAAAACAAGGAAAGGTTTTTTAACACAGGGACCAATTTGTTGCTTTTCTTTAGCTTCTGCTATAAAGGTTGAATTCAGAGTTGGACATTGACCCCATCTCATGCTGTTTGTTCTATCTCCTACAAGGATTTTCTTAGACACAGAATCTTTTTTTTCTGCTTATTTTTTTCTTGTGTTGGGGTCACACCCAAGCTGTGCTCAGGGCTTCTGGCTCTGCACTCAGAAATTTGAGTGCAGATTCTGGGACAAAATGGGATGCCAGTGGTTAAACCTGGGTTGGCCATGTGTAAAGGCAAATGTACTATTCATTCTGGCCCCCTTTTTATTATATGACTCATGCCCACACTTGTGTGGGGTAGGATGGGGAGCCAAGGCCCTCCTGGTTGATGGCTTAGTTGGGCAGGAGTGGACGAGCACAAGGACATACTCAGTGGCAGTCAGGGATTGGGGGGATATAGTGAATGGTCTCAAGTGGTAGAACACGTGTCTGGCATCACACGTACCAGACCTGTGCTCTTCCATTTGAACTATTCCATAATCCTAGATGCAGAATGTGTTTTAGGTGGGAGGCAAAGAGTTGGGCCATGTCTAACAGTTCTTAGGGACTATTCCTGCTTGGCTCAGGGGAGCATATGTAGAGCCGAGGATTTTTGAAACAAAGTTGTGGCCACTGCAGCTATATACCTCCTGTATTACATTTCTTATTGAATTATTCTTATTGAATGATACTTATTTGTTTATATTTTCATTCTGGTTATGAGTGTTTATATTTTTTATTAACACCTTTATTGTAATTTCACTGGGAAAAATAGCACTATAGCACTGTCCTCCCATTGTTCATCGATTTGCTCGAGCAGGCACCAGAATTGTCTCCATTGTGAGACTTGTTACTGTTTTTGGCATATTGAATATGCCACGGGGAGCTTGCCAGGCTCTGCTGTGCGGGCGGGATAGATACTTTTGGTAGCTTTCCGGGCTCTCCCAAGAAGGATGGAGGAATTGAACCCGGGTTGGCCCCGTGCAAGGCAAACACCCTACCTGCTGTGCTATCGCTCTGGCCCATTGTGAAAAATATAATTAAAATTTTTTTTTCAGTTAGTGAAACTACTATTGTTTTATTTTTATTTTTTTTTACTTACTGATAAACTATTTATTTATGCCATTCTGTTGTAGTTCCTTTGCTGTAGCAGCTCAATTTCTTCACTTCCAGCATGGCCCTATGTACCAATGGCCAGTTTGTTCAATCCCTATATTGTCACTCCAAGAGATTGAGGTTCCACTGATCTGGTCTTCACAAGGCCATGGTTTCCCAGCCTTGGGCCCCAAGGTTCCAGCTACCAGCAAGACACAGGGAAGGAGGCCAGGGCCCAGGGACCATGGTCACTTCAGCCCCATTTCCCAGGGTCACATGGACCGAGGTGCATCTTCATGTTAGGTACCCTGGAAATAAAACACAATTACTCCCTTTTCATCAATGCTGTGCCAAACCCAAACCTATGCCAGGTTTAGAAGCACGAAGCCAAGAAACCACCGATGCAAGACAGTGGATTTCTGTTGCACTGTCCTTGAACACCCATCAGGATGTGCTGCTGTGTGTAGATACCATGCAGTGCCCTACTATTGTGTTTTAGGTGTTGTTGTTTTAGTATTTATTATTACATAACCAGAGTTTTTACCTCCTTTTTTTCTTTTTACATTTTGTCACACTGTTCTCCGTTGTTCATCGATTTGCTCTAGCAGGCCCAGTAACCTCTCCATTTTAAGACTTGTTGTTACTGTGTTTGGCATATTTTACATTTTATTCAGGATAAATTTTTTTTTTTTTTTTGCTTTTTTGGGTCACACCCGGCAATGCACAGGGGTTACTCCTGGCTCATGCACTCAGGAATTACCCCTGGCAGTGCCCGGGGGACCATATGGGGCGCTGGGAATCAAACCTGGGTCGGCCGCGTGCAAGGCAAATGCCCTACCCACTGTGCTATCACTCCAGCCCCAGGATAAATATTTTTATATGATTTTTTTTTTTTACCATTCATTACAAACTGTGAATGTAAATTGAAAGTTAAGTGAGTACTACTAGGATTAAGTCAGTTAAATCTGAATTAATACCATATTGCTCATTTCAAGCATTACAAGTGTGTTTGTACATGCATGTGCGTTTATTACCAAAAATGCAAATCACAGCTAGATGGAAGTAATAGAAAAATAAGGGGAATGGGTGTGGAATAGCTGCATGTGATATCTGCATCCATTACACAAATCTTCACAGTTTACCAGACTAGCTCTCAATTTGGAGCTCTTGGAAATAAAGATTATCATCATAGGAGTTTTTATAGAATCCTGTTTTTCATATCTCTAGAATATATGCCAGAAGGGTGTCCTGCTGGAATGTTTCTTGGTTGCATGGTTGCATTGGTTGCATTATTTGACAAAATAATCAAACCAGGGGATCATCAAAAACTTGCAGATCAGAGGTTAATAATTTGATGGTCTACTTTATCACTTTTTCCTTTTGATTTGAATTTTGTAATGTAGTCCGAATAATTGTGTGTATATGTGTGTGTGTGTGTGTGTGTGTGTGTGTGTATTGCCTTGCTCACTGCCAACCTGGGTTTGGTCTCTGGCATCACATAAGGTCTCCTGAACACAGCCAGGAGTAACCACTGAATATCATCGGGTGTTACTCAAAAAGAAAAAGAAACAGACTACAAACAACCCACCCCACACCCCATTCCTCCCCAAATGGTCAAATGATTTTCCAGCAGTTTGGTAAGTGGTTTGGTTTCTCCACGTCTTTGCTTCTTTATCCCTTCTGAAATGTGTGAAGTGATATTTAATTTTAGTATTAAGTCTTGACATATTTTGTGTTAGATGACATATTTGTTTCTATGTTTTCTGCTCTATACTGAACTATTTGGATGTTTTTGTTTGATTGGCTTGGGCCCACAGTTGATGGTGCTTAGGACTTACTTTTGGCTCTATACACTCGGGGTTCATGGGGATTGAACCTTGGCAGGCCACATACAAGGCACACACCATGGTCTGCTGTATACATTATCTCTCTGGGCCCTATTTGGGTATTTTGTTGTAATATGTTTGAGTTAAAATTTTCTCTCTGGTAAATATACATTTAGAAAAGGGTTGTGAGAAAGTAAAACTTAAATTTTAAAAATACAGAAAAGGGTGAACAGAAAGGTTTCAGATGTACTTTTGGTGATCATGGAATTAAATTGTAAGGAAGTAAAACTTTAGTTCTAAATTTTACAATCTAAAAACTAGATCAGGATCAGAGTACAGTACAGTGGGTAGGCATTTGCCTTGCATGTAGCCAGTCTGGGTTTGATTCCTGGCATCCCATAAGGTCCCCTGAGCTCACCAGGAGTGATTCCTGAGTGCAGTCAGGAGTAAGCCCTGAGAATTGCCAGCTGTGGCACAGAAACAAAAACAACAATTTTTTTTTTTTAAGTTTTATTCTAGCTAGGAGCGATAGCACAGCGGTAGGGCGTTTGCCTTACAAGCGGCCAACATGGCCCACCCGAGTTCGAGTCCTCCGCCCCTCTCGCAGAGCCCGGCAAGCTACCGAGAGTATTTGATATGCCAAACACAGTAACAACAAAGTCTCCAATGGAGATGTTACTGGGCCCGCTCGAGCAAATCAACGTTCAACGGGAGGGCCTTTACTTTTTACCTTTACCTTATTCTAGCTATATTTTGGCTTTGCCAGAAGGGTTAAGTTTTAAATACTTTGTCCCAGTTAATGGCTTATTTTTTTTTTCATTTTATTATCAAAAACTTGCAGATCAGAGGTTAAATTTGATGGTCTGCTTTATCATTTTTTCCTTTTTGATTTGAATTTTGTAATGTGTTCTACTTTTTTTTTTAAGTTTTTGTTTTTTGGGGTCACACCCAGCTACGCTCAGGGTTACTCCTGGCTTTGCACTCAGGAATTACTCCTGGCGGTGTTTGGGGGACCATATGCGATGCCGGGGATTGAACCCAGGTCTGCCGTGTGCAAAGCAAACTCCCTACCCACTGTACTATTGCTCCGGCCCCCTCAAACTTGTTAAATAAGTTTCAAGACTTAAGATTTCACCCTCCTACATTGTTTTAGAACCATTTTATTGTAAGACTCCTTTATTGAACAATTTTTGGATCCTTGTCAAAAATCAGTTGGGTATCTGTGTGAATCTTTTTCTGGATTCTTTATTTCTCTGTTTGTATGTCTAATATTATGTGTGCTGTGTTGGCTACTGTATTTATATATTGTGCTGTAATTACGGTAGATTGTTTTAGATATCTGAAGACCTAGTTTAAAATAAGCTTGCTTTTGTTTTTACCACAGTCTTTCCTGGGAATTGATAGGATTTATGTTAAATCCTATACTTGCGTTTGGAAAGAAATCTTATCAGATTGTTCAATCTGTTTATCTCTTCATTATATATTTGATCTATTTATAATTTCCGCATAAGATACCTTATAGCAAAATATTTTGTTTCTTTTGGGATGTTTAAAAGTGTGACTAATCTGAATTCTGTATTGTCATTACTAGTAAAAATTATGCAATTGATTTTTCTTTGAGGACAAATTCACCTACAAATTAAAATGTAAATTTTTATGCCCTTAGTAGATTCACAATGTTGGATAATCATCATCTTCTGTGTTTTCCTCTTCCCCCAACCCCCAAGGTTGTTTCTGTTGTAGTTGTTGTTTTTGGACCACACTCAGTGATGCTCTGGGGTTACTCCTGACTCTGCACTGTGGTGCTCAGGGGGACCATATGGGATGCTGGGGATTGAACTCAGGGTCAGTTGTGTGTGAGGTATGATCCACACTATACCTACTCACTGTGCTATCCAAAGTATTTTATCATTCCCAAGGTGGAGAGTTTGTACTCCAAGAAGTCAATCATTTCTTTGTCTTTCCAGCCGTTGGCAGCCAATCTACTTTTATCTTTATGAATTTGCACATTTTGATTATTATATACAAATGTGATCATAATAGCATGTAGACTTTAACATCTAGCTTTTTTCATGTTCTATCATGTTTTTGAGGATCATTTTATAATGTGTATATTTCATTTCATTTCTTATGAATGTTTGACTAAAATATAGTACTTTATGATTGTTCTAGTTCTTTAATCAATCTTCTGTGCTTGGACCTTTGGGTTATTTGCACCATTAGGCTAGTGTGAGTAAGGATGCGCCATATATCTTTGGACATTCTTTGTTCTTTGTACCTTTGTTTGAAAACCAGTTTTTAAAACCTGTTTTTAGTTCTTTGGGATATCCCAGAGTAAAATTATGGTCACATAATAAATCTTTAACTTTTTGAGAAACTTACGAACTTATAACAGCAACTTCCCCATTTTATATTTCCACCAGGAATGTGCAGTAATTTCTATTATGTTTGTTCATAGTACTTTTCTTTAAAAAATTATAGCCGTCCTGAGTAATATGAGATAGTATTTTATGGCTTTGATTTGCATTTTGTTAATCTGTGTTAGTGATTATCTTTTCTTTTTTTTCTTACGTTTTGAAGAATTGTTTATTCAAGTACTTTGTTTATTTAAAAATAGGATTGTTTATCTTCTTAGTAGAGTACTTATATTCTGGAGCCTAGAGTGTTAGATAAATGACTTGTGAGTACTTTTATTCTGTAATTTGCCTTTTCATTTTATTAATACTTTCCTGTGCATAAAAGTTAAAATTTTGAAGATGTCAAGTTTGTTATTTTTTCCTTTTGCTGCTTTTGTTATCAGATCTAAAAAAGAAACCATTGTCAATTCAAGGTCATGATGTATATTGTATCAATATTTTTTTAAAACACTTTTTATGTTTTTTAAAATTTTGTTTCTGACACTTAGGGCCTGATCTAGCTGGATTAATTTTTCTGAGGCGAGACAGAAATAAACCTGAATTGTATGTCTTGTTATCTATTGAAGTAAGATTTGTTGAAATAAGAATTCTGTTCCCATTTATTGGTTTCAGCATTCATATTGAAATACAATTTACCATTGATCAATGGATTTATTTCATACTCATGTTTTAGTACGATTGTGTATTATACCATCACAACATTTTAATTTCTAGAGCTTTGTTATAAATTTTGATTTGGATTGTGTGAATCCTCTAACTTGGTGGGGTGTTTGTTTGTTTTTTGGGTCACACCTGACAATGCTCAAGTATTAGTCCTGGTTCTGCACTCAGGAATTACCCCAGCAGTGCTCTAGGGACTATGTGGGATGTCAGGGATTGAATCCAGATTGACTGTATGTAAGGCAAATGTCCTACCCACTGTACTATCACTCCGTCTCCCCTCCAGCTTGTTTGTAATATTGCATTGGATGTTTGGATCCCTTTACAGTTTTATGTGAACTTTAGGATCTTTCACTCACATAAGTATTTGACTTTTTTTGTGTCACACCCTGCGATGCTCAGGGGTTACTCCTGCTTCATGCACTCAGAAATGCTCCTGGCGGTGCTCAGGGGACCATATGGGGTGCTGGGAATCGAACCTGTGTTGGCCATGTTGGCTGCATGCAAGGCAAACGCCCTACCTGCTGTGCTATCGCTCCAGCCCCCATTATTTGACTTTTTTTTTTATTTTGGCCTCACAATTTACAATGCTGTTGATGTAATTGTTACATAATTCAGAAATACAGTGCTGCTACATCACACTCACCACCAAAAGTATGGGCATCCCTCCACCACTGTTCCTACAGGATCAGCAATTCTGCTTGTGCAGAAAACTTGAAATATTGACAGGATATTCACAGTTCATTGTTGATAATTTAGTAAAGTGTTGCCATTTTAATACATGACAAGATACTTTAGACTCTATTAGATGGGTTTTGCAACTGAATGCGGGCTCCTGAAAAATTTGGCAACAGTAAAAGGTTTCTGAAAGTTCAGCAACTAAAAATTCAAAATCTAATGTGTGATAAACTCAACGTGTTTCTGACAGTGCTTGTATATATTAAATTTTGGGGGCAAAAAGGGATCATGACTGAAAAAAATTTTAAGAAGCCCAGTTTTAGACCATGAGTACCGGACTGTTTGTTTTTAAAAAGCTGAGTTGCTTTTTAAATTTTATTTTATATTTTTTATTGAAACTGATTTTTCTGTTTTATATTTCCAAGCTTGTTATTGTTATATAATAGTTTTATTATTTAGAATTTAAAAGTTATAGTAACAATTTTTTTCTGTGTGATAACATGTAACATGTCAGCTGCAAAGAAGATAATTTTTCTTTCCTCTCTGTATCTGCTTTATTTTTTTCTTGTTTATTCTGACTGGGCTGGAGCTACAGAACAGCTGGTAGGGCGTTTGCCTTGCACGCTGCTGACCCAGGTTCGATTCCTCCATCCTTCTCGGAGAGCCTGGCAAGCTACCGATAGTATCCCGCCCCCACGGCAGAACTTGGCAAGCCCCCCATGGCGTATTCAATATGCTAAAAACAATAACAAGTCTCACAGTGGAGACATTACTGGTGTCCGCTTGAGCAAATCCATGAACAATGGGAGGACAGTGCTACAGTGCTTATTCTGACTACAGCTGCTGATAATAATGTTGCCTTGTTCTTGATCTTAGAAGACTTTCAGTTTTCAGAAGATGCCCTTTATCAGGTTAAGGAACTTTGCTATATATTATTTTTTTTTGGTCACTCTTTGGGTCACACTCAGCAGTGCTGGTGGAGAGAGATTACTCCCTGCCATGCTCAGGGAACCATGTATTCTGGGACCCCAACATGGAAAGCATGTACTCTTGCTCTTTGAGTTGTCTCCTTGGTCCTCTGTTAATATTTTTTCTTTATCAAAATTATGTTGTTGTGTTTCCTGGGGGTTTTATCTTTTTCACAATGACTTCATTTACTTCACAGGGGCTTTGGGGGGGATGCAGCGGGGAATAAATCTGTTGATTGTTGGATAGTATGGAATATCTTAAGGTTTTAGCCCATCCCAACACTGGATATCTTTGACTCATTTTTGTTTTCATTATTTCTTCAGCAGTGTTTAGGCATTTTTAGTATATATCTTTTATCTCCTATTTATTTCCAAGTGTTTTTGATGTTATTATTGCTTTGATTATTCTAGGTTATTCATTGTTAGTATATAGAACCACAACTGATTTGTATCCTACAACATTGCTGAGTTTATTAGTTCTTAGTTTTGTTTTTGTTGTATCTTTTCAGGTCTTCTATATATGGTCTTGTTTTCTGTGAGCAAAGATTTTTTTTTTCTGCCTTAACCTTCTAGCTGGGACTTGAACTTTCATGTTCAGTATACTTTAAAACATCGGTTCTGCCAATAGGAGTTTATTAGTTGGTGAGGGCTGTTTTAAGTAAATACTGTGGACTGGCTTGGCTTAAGTAACAGACATTTATTTTCTCACAGTTCGGAAGGCTGGGTATCCACAGTCAGCAAGTCAGCAGTTTGGTTTCTTCAGAGGCCTCTCTCCTTGGTTTGCAGATCGACGCTTTCTATCCATGTCATTACAAGGTCTTTTCTCTGCGTGCATGCATATTTAGTGTCTCTTCTAACCTGAGAGATGATGTCCTAATATCTCCTTAGAGAATATCAGTTAGTTTGAATTAGGGTACATCGTATGCCTCAATTTGGTTACCTCTTTAAAATCCCTATTTCCATATATTGCCACACTCTTAGCTACTGGGGTTTAGGACTTTAGGAATTTTGATAAGGGAGGGAAGACACAATTTAGCTTATCAGTTCAACGTGTTATAAATAAATGTAATATGTTAAATTATTTTGTATTCTGGTTGCTGCTTATTAAACAAATTGCCAAAATGATGCTTTGATGCTTTGGTAACATTTAACCATACTCTAAAAATGTGATAGCACAGTGTCATGTTCTATGTGTAACTTCTAGTTTGTTGAAATAACTAGATATGTATGTATGTCATTTGAAAGGTAAGTTAAAGTACTTTTTGAAAATATAAAATCTAGGTGGAATTATATTTTATATTATTTTATATTACTTCTGGTATGCATTTATTTTTAAAATCATTTTGAAGGGCTTGGAAGATAGCTCAATGTGTGATCCCTGGCACCACATGGTCGCTTTTGGGTACTACTTGGGGAAAGTGTTTATGGAAAATCAATGCCAAAAAGAAGAGATAAGGGTTGTACAGTTAATTGCCTGAGAGAAGTAGGGCCAAGATGGAGAAGAATGATTTTTGTGATTAAAGAAGGTCCAGACTACAACAAAACACAAATGTGACGACAGAATCCAATGTGTAGCTCCAGAGAAAGTCCAAGGCTTGGAGAATTTCTGCAAGGAACTTGAGAACAGATAGGAGTTCCAACAGCGCAGTCCAAGGAAATCGGGTGGCGGGAGCACAGGTACAGATGGTGGCTGAAAACTTGACCCACAGTCTTAAGAATCCTTAACCCCACAAAACCTGTGTGTGACACAGGATGTGGGTCTGGAAGAGTCTCAGGCCAACATTTGAAGCTAGTTCACATCTACAGCCTCTGGAAAAAGACAAAGTCTACCTTTTCCCTCATGCTATATTTGAGTGAGAGGAATTAACACAGCGTTAGGGAAGAGACAGTGTTTCAAAGAATATGGAATATTGGTTCTGTTAATGCTCAGTTGCCCAAACATTGAATTCTGGAAATGGAGCCAGGATGAGGCAATGGAATATATGTATGTGGGGCAAGGTTGGAGTGTGTGTGGGGACAAATGACAGGCAGTGCAGTTCTGTCTTGAAAAGCCTCAGCAGAGCTCAGAGGTAGCACTAATTGGAGGCTGCACATAATTAGACTTCACGGATAGCCCTCACAGCATAAAAGACAATAAAGAAGTGGAAAAATCCACCCACGTATCCACAAGCCATCTAACTCCTTAGATACAGACTTCAACGTTAGAATAGTAAGAGTGTTTAACAAATTAAGGGAAGCAGTTAAAGAGACCTCTAACAAAGAGAAAGTATGAAAATAAGAGAAAACTACAAGAAGTCACTGAGCAAGGTAGGTGAAATAAAGACTGGATGGTTTCAGTAATATTGTTCTTTCAGAAGCTGAGGAGCAAATTAAGTCATGTAGGTAAGCTACACAAAATTGTCAATAAAGAGCAAAGGGAAAAAGCATTAGAAAATGAGAAAATATCAGAATTATGGGACAGTTTTCAAGGTAAAAGGTATTCAGATTTGTGTCAGAGAAATAGTTCAGGGGCTAAGTTGCAGGTGACTGACCCTGATTCAACTCTCAGCACCTTAAGGCCCCCTGACTGTGGCTCAAAACCAAACTAAAATAAAAAATAATCCAAACAAGTGCTTAAGGAAAGACTGGAAAAGAATCATAGGTGATAGCCTAGAGCTTTCCCAACCTGTAGCTGGAATCACCTACCCAACCCCAAGAAACTCACAGTTGCAACAATATAAAGATAAAACACAAAAAATATATAATTAAAATGTTAAAAGCCAAAGAGAATCCTTAGAGCAGAAAGATCGAAGAAGCAACTTGCATCTAAAGGAACCTTCATTAAACTCAACAGCAGATCTATAAAATGAAACTCTGTAGGTAAAGAATGGCTGGTTGTAGCAGACAAGTTGGATGAAATATACCAGTAGGAATACTGTACTCAGTTAATTCAGACACAGATGAATGATACAGAGCTATACAAACTATAGTGAAAGAAGTTCATGCTCATTAATCAAATTTTACAAGAATATTATTTGTTACCCTCAAAAGGCAAAGAAATCCTACTTGCAGGTGTCAAGAACCAAAAAATAAAATGGATCTATATAGAGAGGAGGAACAATGGACTGTTGTTAAATGTACTCAAATTCACTGTTGAATTTAAGTAAGAGTTACAGATTTAGAACTGCAGAGGTAAACTACGGCAAACATAGAGGACAACACCAAGAAGTGGTGATTTTTAACCTGTGATCACTCTGTAAAAGGCAAGTTTCACGGTATTGGGAAAGAAAACAAAGGCAAAAGAAACAAAGATGAACTTTATAAATACCCAGAAATTATGATAATACAAAATTTAAGGTAAAATTTTAATATAAAAATTGCACTGAAAATCTTTATTTCCTAATAATGGCTTGAAGTCACTGATCAAAAGGCATAGAATGTCTGGATGGATTTTAGAACTGAACCCAATCGTCTTTTACTTATAAAAAGATGTACCTGAATGTTCAAGCTAAGCACAGGTTCAAAGTAAAAGGCTGGAAAAAAGTCATGCCCATTCATTAGCACTGCATTGTAATATTGTCCTCCCATTGTATATTGATTTGCTCGAGTGGGCACCAGTAATGTCTCCATTGTGAGACTTGTTGTTACTGTTTTTGGCATATCAAATACGGCACTGGTAATTATAATCTTCAAAAAATAAAAAGCAACTGCCCATAATTATAATCTTTAAAAAAGAAAAAGCAACAACAGAAAACATGCCAGGAGGGCTACTTATTACTATACAAAATAGAATTAATTTTTTAAATATTTGTTAACATTTATGTACCAAATGGACTGCCAAAATCTATAAATCAGCTACCAGCAGAAGTAGGGGAAAAAGATATCCAAAATTACATAACAGTAGTAGATTTTAAATTGCCTTTTCACTGCTGAATAGAAAATAAAAAAAATCAGTAAGAAATACTGTTCTTCAAAGAAATGAGGATCTGGGCTTAAAAGGAATGTGTTGGACTATTCATTCCCCCAAAGCGAAGTGCACGTTCTTCTCCACTAGACATTTTAAGTATCTCTTGACTGTAGTGCTTTGAAAGTAAAATAAACCAGACAGGAAGCTCAGGTAATCACAACACATGGATGAGAATGAGGACACAGATTACCAGAACATAAGTGACACTGTGAAAGCAATTCTTGTGGGGAGGGGTTCATTGCAGTGTAAGTATTGAGCAGGAAACAAGAAATGGCTAGAATTTACATCTTACAAAATTTAAAAAAAAAGTAAACTGAAGTAATAAAAATTGGAGCAGAAAGAAATGATATAGAAACTAACAGTATAAAAGAGTAAAACTAAGCTGTATTTTTGAAAAGAACAAACAAGATTGACAAACCTATAGGTAGACTTGTGAAGAATAAAAGAATACTTAATAAGTTGAATTGGATGTGGAAGAGAAGTCATATCAGATACAACTACTATTCTGTGAAATTGGAGGACATAGGAAAAGTGCGTAAAATCTTCCCAGACTGAGGAAGGCAGGATTCCTGCACAGATCAATTACTAATGGAAATTCAGATGGTACTCAAAAGTATATTCTACAACAAAATTTCACATTCAGACAAGTTCCCTAATGAGTTCTTTCAAACATTCTCTAAAGACCTTCCAAATTATTATTCTCAAAGACTGCCAGAAGTTGAAGACGTAAGATTTTTTTTTTCCCTTTTTGGGAAAAAACTCGATGATGCTCAGGAGTTACTCCTGGCTCTGCACTCAGGAATTACTCTTGGTGGTACTCAGGGAACCATATGGTATGCTGGGAATCACACCCGGGACGGTCACGTGCAGGCAAATGTCCTACCTGCTGTGCTATCTCTCCAGCCCCAGAAACAGGATTTTTACAGGACAATTTCTTTTCTTTTTTTGTTGCTTTTTGGGTCACACCTAGAGATGCACAGGGGTTACTCCCTGGTTCATTCACTCAGGAATCACTCCTGGCAGTGCGCAGGGGAGCATATGAGATGCTGGAAATCGAACCCGGGTTGGCTGCATGCAAGGCAAATGCCCTACCCGCTGTGCTATCGCTCCAGCCCCTGGAAAATTTCTTTGATGTTAATATTACCCTGATAACAGAAGCAAGCCATTAAAAAGGAAAATTACAAGCCAATATTTATGATGAACACAGATTCAAAATTCTTAAAATCGTACAGCAAACTGAATTCAACATTCTATAAAAAGATGCATATACCATCATGAAGTGGGATTTATCACAGAGATGCAAGATAATTGAATACGTGCAAGTCATTGTGATACACCACATTTAATAAATAGATATAGAGAAGGTATTCAACAAAATTCAACACCCATTTATGATTTTTTTAAAATGGAGAAAACACTTGATGTAGTTTATCAATCTCAGACCAACAACTAATGTCATTCTTAATGGAGAAAAAATTGAAAAGCCTTTTGCTAAGAACAGGCACAGGACAAGAATGTTCATTAATTACTATTATTAAACATAGTATTGAAAGTCCCTGGCATAGCAGTTAGGCAAGAGAGAAATTAAAAGGGTTCGGAGTGGAAAAGAAGAAGCCAAACTATTTCTACTCACAGATGAAGTGGTATCATAAATAAAAACCCTTAAAGACCTCCACGCCGCAAACTTTGTAAACAGTGCAACTGTACAGTTAAGTGGCAGGCTATTAAATAAGGAGAAGTTTGTAACATTTTAATATACAGATAGTGAGATTGAGGAGAATATTGAAACAGTCCCATTTGTTCTTGTGTCTTTCCATTTTACTACTATTGAGTACTTGTGAACCAACAGAGCTGATTTTTTTTTTTTTCATTTTGGGTCAGACCCGGTGATGCACAGGTCCTGGCCCTGCACTCAGGAATTACTCCTGGCGGTGCTCAGGGGACCATATGGAATGCTGGGAATAGAACCTGGGTTGGCTGCATGCAAGGCAAATGCCCTACCTGATGTGCTATTGCTCCAGCCCAGGTGAAATTCGAAATTCGGGTTTTTTTTTTTTTTTTTTTTTGCTTTTTGGGTCACACCCAGCGATGCTCAGGGGTTATTCCTGGCTTTGCACTCAGGAATCACTCCTGGCAGTGCTCAGGGGACCATATGGGATGCTGGGAATCCAACCTAGGTCAGCCGCTTGCAAGGCAAATGCCCTATCCGCTGTGCTATTGCTCCAGCCCCGGGGAGGTGAAATTCTTAATAATTTAAAAAATAAGAAGACAGAAAATGTAAACATTCCATTTTCATTAAATTGAAAATTTACATTATTAAAATGACTATACTACACACAATTCTCTGCAGATTTAGTGCACTCCTCATCAAAATGTGTGTGGTGACAAAATTTAGGGACTTGGATTTCTTTAGGAATACATTATGTAATATTTGTTCCCAAATATGGTACAATAAGACTCTGAATGCCCAAAGCAATCCTGAGAAGTAGGGTAAAAAGCTTTGTGTTTCTTCACTTTAAATTATAATACAGGATCATTGTAATCAGAACCACGTGGTTGTACTGGAATAAAATGACTGACTAAAAGACTAGTGGAATTGAATTTGAGAGCCAAGATACAAATCCTCAAATGTATGGACAGTTAATTTATGGCAAAACAGCTAGGTGTATAAGCAAGTACAGCAAATGGATCAAGGAAGGCAAGAATGCAGAGAAAACCTGGACTTATGCCTCACACTTAAACAGAAGTTAAATCAAAATTCATCAATGACCATTGTGTAGATCAGTATTAGACCTCACTTCACAAAATATCCTTAGGGGAAAAAATTTCTCTCATGAACTCTACATGATAGCAATGTGTGAGACAGAATTCTGATGTTAACTTGAAATAGAACCCTCGATGATACTGACTTTAGAATAATTTTCAGTGCTTTGATGTTTTTAATTAAGAAAAAAAAATGGAACTTGTATCACTTGTCATCCCGTTGCTCATTGATTTGCTTGAGCGGTCTCAAGTAATGTCTCCATTAGTCCCTGTTGCGTGCTAGTGTACCCCAATGGCATCTGCTCGCTCCAGGAACATGAGGAGCCTCAAACTGTTCATTCAGGGTTTTGATGAAGAAGTCTGGCAGTCTTGTAGGTGGGAGGTCAGGCGTCTTTTTGACGTCTCGTGGATTTGTCGGTAACAGCTCTAGTCCAGTGGTCGTCTCCAAATCGCATTGCGTGTTCAGCCCATCTGATTTTCGACATCTTGGCAAACGAGACAGTGTCCCTGATTCTTGACCGTAGATGGAGGTAGGAACTCCAGATTCCTTCTCTCACATGAATGAAACATCATATTCCAAGCATAGCTCTTTTGATTCCTCTTTGGGAGATCCAAATAGCGTTCTTATCCTGTTTTCATAGGGTCAGGGTCTCTGAGGCATATGTTAGTGCAGGAAGAACAGTGGTGTCTAAAAGATGTGCCTGGAGCTGGAGGTTCTTTGTCCTCTTAACAACTTCTCTTGAAGATGGTCCATGCTTCCTTCTTCCTCCTGCGCAGCTCAGCTGCCAGGTCATCATGTTGAGTTCTCGACCTACGTACACATAAGTGCTGCATTCGGAGATGTTTATTTGTTGAGATCAAATGGAATGTCAGGAAGTAGTTCCATTTCTCATGAACATTGTCTTCTTGAGATTCAGCTGCAGTTTGATCTTTCCACATTCACAGTCGAAGTTGGCCAGCATCTGTGCAGCTTGACCGATGTTTGGTACTATTAGAACGATGTCATCAGTGAAGTGGAGGTAGTGGAGTTGCTGACTGTGTATCTTCACTCCCATTCTTTCCCATTCCAGTCATAGCATGGCGTTTTCGAGGGTGGTACTGAAAAGTTTTGGTGAAGTGGGATCGCCTTCCCAAACCCGTTCTTTACATCGATGATCACTTCCTTGTAGAATGGTGAGATCCTCAGGGCTGGAGCAATAGCACAGCATTTGCCTTGCATGCGGCCAACCTGGGTTCGATTCCCAGAATCCCATATGGTCCCCTGAGCACCGCCAGGGATAATTCCTGAGTGTAGAGCCAGGAATAACCCCTGTGCATTGCCAGGTGTAACCCAAAAGGCCAAAAAAAAAAAAAAAAAAAGAATGGTGAGATCCTGGTGGTGAATCTGTGATACAGCTCAAGGAGGATCGTGATGAACTTTGAACAGGACTTTGAACGTCCTGTTTGTCTAGGGCTTCAGTCTCAACAGAAAAAATTTTTTCATTCATTCAAATGGAACTTACTGTCCTAAAAAGTTTCTGCACTGCTAAGGAAATGACTGAAACAAAAATACACCCTACTGTGTGGAGAAAAATACCCGCTTTATATATAAAGCAAGGTAGGGTGGAAGGGTGCAAAACCTGGTTACCAACCTGGAGTCCTTTTGAATCCTAGCTGTTTAAGGTTTTTTTGAGGCTTTATTACATAGGTATAATTGATAAAAATTATTAGCCATCAAAGTAACCCTTCTTCCAGCCCCCTTACCTCCTGGGAGGTGAAGTAGTAATTTCTATCCAGAATTATGGTTTTGCATGCAGCAGAACAGCTCTGTACTTAAGATTTCTGCTTTTTTAGAAACTTTTTTCCTTTGAAGCCTTTTTTCCTATAACTTTTTTCCTATAATTTCATCATAGTATAATTATACCTCCTTCCACCCACAAACAAAGATTAATCTTTTAAGGGAATGGGATGGGCTTGGGAGCCATACCCACCAGTGCTCAGGGTCTATTCCTGGCTTTGTGCTAAGGCGTGACCCCTTGGCAGTGCTTTGGGGATCAGAATGCTGTGTGGGGATAGATCCAGTATTGGCTGCATTGCAAAACAAGCACTTCAACTCCTGTATTATCTCACTGCTTTTTAAAAACATTTGTACCAAGGCATTTCATAATACTATATAAATCGTTTGATTTTTCTTTGGGGACTGTGTCTGACCTCTGTGCTCCAGGGTCTCCTGGCATCTCTAAGGGACTTTTGCACAGTACTGGGATTGAATCCAGGCCTCCTGCATACAAAGCAAAAGCTTATAACCCGTTGAGCTATCATCTGGCCTAAGATTGATTTTTTTTTCTCCCTTACTCCTGTATTATTATTCCTCTATAACATTTTTGTTGCATCAGAGTTGTATTTCTTAAAAAGAGTTTGCTACCACTTGGTGGCACTGCTTGGCTTAAAAATGAATGATGGTCTACAATTAACTGTAAGCTGTTCTGCATAAGTGATTAAATTCAGAGGGGATCTATTTGATACTAAGTAACTTAGTATTATACATATTTGGTTCTTGCTTTATAAATAAAGCAATTGAGTTTTAATAAGATGGAATAGAAAAATACAAACCAAGGTTTAGTTTCATAGGGAGGAAAACATACTTTAAAAAAACTTTTTCTTGACCTATTATTTATGGTTTTGTCTCAATTCCCTTGTTTCTAAAAGTCACACAAAAATGCACTTTTTTGGGGGGTTTATTTTTGAATCATGTCTCTAAGTGCTCAGGGACAATTCTGCTTAGGGGTCGCACTTTACCAGGCTGCAGGGACTAGATACAGTGACAGTGATCAAACCCAGTCCTCAGCCTTTGCGCATTCTCTTTCTCTGTCCATAAAAATTAATTTTATACTACAAACAGTATCATCGTCAATCTTTTATTACGATTATTTTCCAAATTGAATTTTATTACATAAAGCCAAGAAGTTGAATTTTTAAATTTTAGGTTATCAAGGTGAATGAATCATGTAGGAAAACAAAAGAATTTTAAGTATTTAATTTTGAAGCTAGAGAAATAGCTGAATGGACTAAACACATGCATTTCATGTATGAGGCCTGGGTTCAGTCCCTGGCATTTCTTGGTTCCCCAAGTATTGAGCCAGAAGTAGCCCTTGAGTACTGTCATATATGGCCCTAAAACATAGTGTGAATATCTAATTTTGTCTTAACTGTAGTGTATTAAAAAATTGGCTATTCTATCTTATTTTATTTTTCATTGAATATCCGTGAGATAGACCATTACAAAGCAGTTCATGGTTGGGTTTCAGTCATACAATGATCCAACACAAATCCCTCCACTTGTGTATATATTTCCCACCATCAGTAACTTCCCCATTTCCTTCCCCAAATCCCCCAGCTACCCCATCCTTGCTTCAGCCTCCGTCTATGGCAGGCACTTTCCTTTCTCTTTTTCCTTTTGTGTGTTAAGGTTTGCAAAGGCACTAAAAGGTTTGTTCAGAGCGTTCAGTATTTTTATCAGTCAGCTAAGGCTGGACTAGCTTTTTTAACTGGATGTCAGCTTTGGGGTGTGACATGACTACTAAGGTTTCCAGAAATATAGGGAGGTGGCAGGAGGTAGCCCATCCTGATGCCAAGAAAGCCTGGAGATTTCAGTCACAAAACCTGCATACCTAAATTTTTAGCAGATTATATCTTGGTAAGGTGTGTCCTGGGCTGTCCTGAGTTACAGAGTCTGGCCAGGGGCATGGTGATACATTCGAATTGTGGAAGAAAGTGGCTACCAGGCACTCTGTTTGGGCTGGCAGTGGTGGGCTGAACCATCCCCCTCTGATTTACCCTGGACTGTTCAGCCTGGCAAACTGTGGCTTTTGATCTCACAGTGATTTATGGGTCTCTGAAGCAAGGCCAATAAGTGAGCTTGTTTTGCTGAGCTGGAGGTGGTTTGTGGGTGTGGTTCCAACATACCTTTTCTTGGAAAACTTTCTTCTGAGTTGTTGGGGTCTAGTCAGTGGCACAGTGGTAATTTAGGGGTATCAGGAAGCCTGGAGGTACATCAAACTGGTAATGTATTTGCTGCTGCGTGGGTACAGGTTGACCTGCTGGTGGCACCCCCTCCCCCATTCTATTTTAAAAACAGTTTATTTAGACAATCCTGAAGTGTAAAACCTGTTTTTCATTTCTAGACATAAATTTTACTTCTAATTGACACTCAGTGCCATAATGACTGAAGTACTTGGATAATTACTATATTTTAGGTTATAGACGGCATATAGAAGAGTTCCAGATGTTTTTTGAAATTGAAATAAAATACAGACAAGTGCGGGAAGCTCTGTGCAGCTTAGTTTATATGACAAAGTAATACCAAGTGACCACCATTGATAAGAAATGAAATATTGCCAGTAATCTGTTTCAATCCCCAATCTTTCTTCTCTTTCTCTTATGTGAATTAACCACTAACCTAGCTTGAAAGAATAGTTTTTTTTAATAAAATCTTTTTTACTTCTGTATAAATAGAATTTTATAAAATTATGACTTTGTCTCTACTTAGTTTGCTTAAACTTAAGGCTGGGATACTAATGGATGGCTTCAGGTGCAGTTTTAGCTCATTCATTATTACTGAATTTTCACTGTTGGACGTTTGGATTCAGTGATGCTGCCATGAATTTACTTGTGTGCCTCTTATTTGTATGGGTGTTGACCAGGCATAGAGATTAACAGAGTCATTAGATTAGGTTTTGTACAGATTAGAGGATAATGCAAGAACTGTCCTTCAAAGTGGCTATATATAATCCATCACTTGTACATGAGGATTTTTATTACTCTGTGGTCCCTTCGACACTTGGTTTATTAGCCTCTTTAATTTAACCCTGTTGGATGACACGTTTCCCAAATTCCATACGGGACTAAGTACTTTGTCATAAATTTATTGGGTGTTTGTACTCTAGTGTGAAGTCTCATCTTTTTGCTAAACATTTTTTTCCCTTTTCTTTAAAAATTTGTATTGCTACTGGGGCCACTTATGTGGCTTAGTGGCAAAGTACATGCCTTCATGTGTGAAACCTTAGAATCAGTCCATAGCACTACAGAAAAAGCGAATTGAAGCTTGCTTGTTTTCTTCTTTAAAAATATTGAAGATAAAAAGGCTGGGAAAATAGTTCAGGAGTATGTGCAAGGCCCCACATTTTGTCCCTGACACTGCATGGATTGTCTAGCACCACCAGCTTTAGAAGCTCTTAGTATGCCCCTTGGTAGCCTTTAGCATTGCTGTATGCTAACTTCAAACCTGAAATGTTAGGCACAATTGGCTGAATATTGCTACGCAGATTATGAGCCCCAGATTCCATAATCTAGGGATGAGCCCCAGATTTTCAGGGCCTAAGTTTTATGAGGCCCTCGCAAAAAATAAATTTAGAGTATTAAACTATTTCTGTTGGCCTTTCTTTTCTGTCTCACTGATGAGTCAGTTTATAGATAGTGTGAAGTTGAATTCTATGTTGTAGATTAATTATATGTTGTAGATTATATGTTGTAGGATTGGGGTGAGGGCACTTGGCATTGTTCAGAACTTAATCCCTTGCTTGCACTTGTGGATTGAATCCAGGTCAGCTCTGTGCAAGGCAAGCACCCTGTCTGCTGTATTACCATATGATGCCAGCTTCTGTAGGTGTATTTTATGGCCTTTATTCTTTTGCAGTTTCTGGTTTTAGAGGTTTTAGTAATACAGAAATACTTTTTATGCTGTGCTGCTACTTATTTACAGTTCATAGAAAGCATAGAGTGTATAAGTATTTTTTAAAATTTTTTTTACTTCATAATCTCCTGTGGTGAACTTTATTTTTCATAAATTTTTACATAATACAAAGAAATCTCATACAAATTCAAAGAAGAATAAACAAAATAGGAAATAAATTGGCTTACAAAACAAAGTTCAAAAAGAATTTGTAAAAAGAAGTTAGGTAAAATTATTATTTGTGCATAAAACCTGTATCTGAAAAACATGACTAATTGAAAACTATGGATATGAAATATTTGTACAAAATATAACATTACTGTGTCTGGCATATCCAATATTTGTACAAAATAAATATACAGAAACAGATTTCTTTTTTATACACAGTAAGTAATCATTTAAAACTGTGCTGTTAGGGGCTGGAGAGATAGTACAGTGAGTAGTGCACTTGTCTTACAGACAGTCAACCCTGGTTCCATCCTCGGCATCCCATATGGTCCCCCCGTGAGCATTTCCAAGAGTCACTGAGCATAGCCGGTTGCAGTTCAAAAAACAAAAACCAAAGCAAAAACATACGAACAAACAACACTCCCCCCCCCCCCAAAAAAAAGACTCTTATTTTAAGTGAAAGGACATAGATTGAAAGCAGGACTTTCAATGACATTTCTCCTAATGTTAGTTGGGATTTTTTCCCCCTCATCAGCATCTAAACAGAATATTAAAGAATCTGTTGTGTAATACTGAACAGATAGAGATATAATGGAAGGAAGAGCCACTTAAAATAGCGCCACTAAAAGCAAATAATAAAACAACTAGCAATAAACTCATTTCTGGTTATACGTTAAAATCACCAAGTGGGAACTAACAAGTACAACAGGGTCCCCCCAGAGTTCCTCAGAAGTTAGAATTCAGTTGTGTATAATGGGGCCTAGGGTTATACCAGCTCCTCACTTTCCAAAAATCTCTGACTGATCTGAAGAGAGATTACTAACGAGATGTTAAAGCTACATGCAGAAAAGATGAGCACATATCTTCTATATGCCTTAGAACTACTAAATTTAGAAGAATTCCATTCTTCCAAAATTAGATCATAAATTTACTGTTTTTTTTTAATGTAAGAGCACTGCTTGCTATTCATTCAGCCACCGATTAGTTGACTGAATAAGTATTTTTTAAATGCATAAAACAGTTGCTTAGCTGCAAGAGATACTAAGATTGACAGACACTGTCCTAAAGGCTTTGTTACTTTTATTTCTACCTAGTATTAATTTCTTTGTATCATTTATTTTTAAATTTTTATTAGTGAAACACCATGAGTACAGTTGTTCTATGTATAATTTTATAAATTGTTCATTATTATTTAGATCTAATTACTTTCTAGAAGTGGTTCTGTATATTATGAAAAATAGAGGTCACCTTTTCTTTTTATTCTATTTGGACAAACAAAATTATGTAGCATCACTTCTTGAAAAGATTGTCTCTCCATCCTACTGCTTTACAGTATCATATGAATCACCTTTGATCTAAGTCAAGACCATATATAAAGCAGTCTGTTTCTGAATCCAAACCCCTTGCCTCCAACACACACAAATAGATCTTCTTACTTTACTCTTGCACACCAGTTTTAATTACGTAGCATTACAGCCTTTTTATGCAATAAGGCATATCTCCCTTATTGTTTTTCTTGAAATTTTGCACATTCATATAAATTTTCGCAGTCATCTTGTCAGTATTGCAGTAATTAAATCTGTTATTTTGAGAAAGAGTTGACATCACAACCCTGATGCGTTTGACATGGAACAAATAGTTTTGTTTTGATGAACAATAATACCCTCTTAGATATTAACATAAATAACAATAATTTGGGGGGAAATTATGGGAGGGATACTGGTACTTTTACATATTATATGATTCCCCTTTTTTTATGATTCTTTTCATATGCAAATTGGTACCAGGTAAATCCACAAAAACAAATAGTAAAGGGTACCTGAAGTTAGCGGAAAAAGGTAACAGGAAATGATCACTTAACATATACATGGTGCTGAAACAGTTCTGAGAGAGCTGCTGGTTACATAATATTGCAAATACGCTGCTGTAGCATCAAATAAAATTTAGGAAGACCAGTAGCATTGTCTAAACTTCTTGTTAACTTTTATATGCAACTTAATATAGCTGGATCATTCAAAACACCAGCAGAACCTCTAAAATCAAACAATATATTTTTTCCCTGTTCCTGTGACATTCCTACTAATAGGGAAAAGGAAAAGGAAATATTGAATTGAATATATTTTTTTTCTTTTTGGGTCACACCCGGCAATGCTTAGGGGTTACTCCTGGCTTTGCACTCAGAAATCACTTCTGGCGGTGCTCGGGGGACCTTATGGGATGCAGGGAATCGAACCCCGTTCGGCTGCGTGCAAGGCAAACGCCCTACCCGCTGTGCTATTGCTCCAGTCCCTGAATTGAATATTTTAAATTTAAATTGAATATTTTAGAACTTGGAAGCATTTCTGATTGCCATTTAAAAAATTTATGTGAAATTCATGTAACATACAGTCTTAAAAGTTTTTAAGTCAGTGGTATTCAGCAGCGTATTTGCAATATTATGTAGCTAGCAGCTCTCTCAGAACTGTTTCTGCATCATGTGTATGTTAAGTGATCATTTCCTGTTACCTATTTCCACTAACTTCCGGTATCCTTTACTTTTTGCCTTTGTGGATTTACCTGGTTTCAATTTTCATATGAAAAGAATTATAAAAAAACCATTGCCTCTTTTGCAAACCACCACACCCAATAGGAGAGAGAGAACAAAAGGGAATGCCCTGCCATGGGGAGTGGGAGCACAGATCCTCTGCTTGTTTCCCCCTGTCTCTGGCAACCCAGATGTCACACCTGTGAGCACCGATTGCTATACGTTGTTAAAGGTTTAGCATTGTGAACTGGTGTATGTTGTTAAAGGTTTAGCATTGTGAACTTTGATGTATACATATATAAAGTTCACAATGCTAAACGTTTAACAACATGTTAGTGATATCTTAAAGAAGATCTTAATGGCCCCTGCCAAAGTAGAACAATCTTCATACTCTTTCCTCTATGGATACTTTTTTTTATAGCATTTCCGGTGGTTTTTCATAACAAACAATACAAAATATATTATTTCACTTCTTTGGGTCAGAGTTTGGGGCTTGGGATGGCAACATCCCAAATATGGTGATGGGAAGGTGTAATGGTGGTGGGATTAGTGTTTCAATATTAAATGTAATCATAGATTGTGAACTA
Organism: Sorex fumeus; assembly: GCF_029834395.1. Classification (NCBI taxonomy): domain Eukaryota; kingdom Metazoa; phylum Chordata; class Mammalia; order Eulipotyphla; family Soricidae; genus Sorex; species Sorex fumeus. Next base: position 9,946,420 of record NW_026606104.1, read on the forward strand.
CCTTAAAAATTTTTTTAAAAATGTAGAGTTAAAAATACAAAAAAAATATGTCATTGGGAGTTTTTGTTTGAATTTTGACCACGTTCCATGATGAGGAATCTTTCCTTGCGATCTTTCTGATGATGTGTGAGTAAATATGGACTGGGCCACATCCAGTCATGCTTAGGGCTTATTCCTGGCTCTGCAGGGAATTACTCCTACTGGGGCTCAGGGGAAAGCAAATGCCCTACTCACTATACTAACTATTCCTTTGTAAACAAGATATGGCATATTTTAAAAAGTGTACTCACAAGTAGTACAGGTGCTATTTAATTAATAGATGAGCTTACATTTACTGTGAATACTGGTGTGGATTTCATTTTTTTTCCTTCTTGCTATGTTTCCATTGTTGCATTAATTTTTTATCAATTAACTTATCTTCTTTGGTGGGGAGGGGTTGCTGTTATAACTAAACCAGTTCTGAAACATGCAACGCATGCACTTTACCATTGAACTCTATCCCTGGACCCTTCTTCCATTTTTAAATTTTATTGATTTGGAATTAATATTTCACTCGTTACTTTCAGCTCTAACATTTTTTAAAGGTCTACAAAAAATTTTGTCCACAATTACAATTTTCCATATAAAAATTATCTTTGCAATTTGTTTTTATATTATTAAATACTATTTTTCATTTTATAGGGATTATTTTAGAACAGTTACTAAGTGATTAGATTTATTTGTATGTTTGTATTTTAATTGCTCATTCATGTGTATTGATTCTTAATGTTTTCTTTTTTCATATGTATTCCTTGTGCCTGAAATTTCTTTATGCCACAATACTAATCTGTGGATGATAAAATCTGGAAATTCTTACTTACTCATAAATTGCCTGTATTTTGTAAGCTTCTATGCTAATTTAGTTGGGTATAGAATTCTGGGTTGAAAAGTATTTTTACATTTTATCATCATACTGGCAAAAAATGTAAGGATGTAAGAAACAGTTGTTCTTACTCATTGGAGGAGGGAATGCATATTGTTCAATTTTGCAGTATATATGGAAATGTATACTAATCTAACATAAAATGTATACTAATCTAACATACTTTAAAGAGTATAAATTATTGAAACATTTTTGTGTCTGAGCACATTTATTGCAGCATTGTGTGTAACATCTCACGTTTCAAAGAAAGATACAAGATAAGCACATAGTTTGTGTGAGTAAAAGGAGGATTGAATGTACACCAGAGTGTATTACATTGGTCACTGAAGTGAGAGAGAGTGGAAAAGGTTAAGGAGATTCTAACCAATGTGTTCTGCCTTTGTAATTAAAAATTATTTTTCTTAAAAAACAAACAAACCTCATTTTCTCTTAAAACCTTGATGATGCTACTAATGATTGAGTTGTTTTATGTTCCTTTATACAAAATTTGCATTGGGCTTTTTGTTTGTTTGGTTTTGGCTTGGGGGCCATACCTGCCAGTGCTCAGGGCTTATTGCTGGTAGTGTACAGGGGACCATATGTGGTGCCAGGGATCAAACCCAGCTTTGTGCAAGGCAAACACTCTACCTGCTATACTATTACTCTGGCTCCTAACTTCACTTATCACTTAATCACTTAACTTCCCGTTAGTCGTCGATTTGCTCGAGCGGGCGCCAGTAACGTCTCCATTTGTCCCTGTCGCGTGCTAGTGTACCCCAATGGCATCTCTTCGCTCCGGGAACATGGAGGGCCTCAAACCGATCGTTCATGATCTTGACAAAGAAGTCTGACCATCTGGTAGGTGGGCGGCCACGCGGTCTCTTGACATCCCGTGGAATCCAATCAGTAACAGCTCTAGTCCAACGGTCGTCTTTAAATCTCATTACGTGACCAGCCCATCTGATTTTCGACACCTTGGCATATGAGACAGCGTCCCTGATCCTTGATCGTCGACGGATGTCAGAACTCCGGATTCGTTCTCTCATTTGAGTGAAACGTGTTATTCCAAGCATAGCTCTTTCTATTCTTCTTTGGGAGACCTGAATGGCGTTCTCATCTTGTTTGCGTAGGGCCCAGGTCTCTGAGGCATATGTTAATGCAGGAAGAACAGTGGAATCAAAGAGATGTGCCCGGAGCCGGAGGTTCTTCGTCCTCTTAGCTATTTCTTCGACGTTCTTGAAGGCGTTCCAAGCCGCTCTCTTCCTCCTGCGCAGCTCGGGTGCCAGGTCATTTCTCATGTTGACCTCTCGACCTAGGTACACATAGCTGTTGCATTCGGAGAGGGTCGTTCCATTGAGAGCGAATGGGGCGTCAGGAACAAGGCTGTTTCTCATAAACATTGTCTTCGTAAGATTCAGCTGTAGTCCTACCTTTCCACACTCACGGTCAAAGTCGGCCAGCATTTGTGCCGCTTGGCTGATGTTTGGTGTTATTAAAACAATGTCATCAGCAAAGCGGAGGTGGTGTAGTTGCCGACCATCTATCTTCACTCCCATTCCTTCCCATTCCAGTCGTTGCATGATGTTCTCGAGGGTGGCACTGAAGAGTTTCGGTGAAATGGTATCACCCTGCCGCACCCCTCTCTTGACATCAACGATCACTTCTTTGTAGAATGGTGAGATCCTGGTAGTGAATCCGCAATACAGCTCACGGAGGATCCTGATGTATTGGGCTTGAATGTCCTGATTGGCTAGGGCTTCAATGACCGCTTCCGTCTCAACAGAATCAAAGGCCTTCTTTAAATCAATGAACGTTAAGCAGAGCGGCATCTTGAACTCCCGAGAAACCTCAATGAGCTTGGTTACCGTGTGGATATGGTCGATGGTGCTGAATCCTTTGCGGAACCCTGCTTGCTCGCATGGTTGTCCTTCATCTAGTGTTCTGCCAATCCTATTCAGGATGACTCGAGTGAACAGCTTGTAGATGACAGACAATAGGCAGATCGGGCGATAGTTGCCAATGTCATGGATGTCTCCCTTCTTGAACAGTAGTACGGTCCTGCTGGTTTTCCATTGGGACGGAACCTTGCATTCAGACAGGTAGCGAGTGAAGAGCCGAGCCAGTGTATTGATGAGTACTGACGGCAGGTTCTTCAGGTGTTCAGGTCTGACCTTGTCTGGGCCGGGTGCTGTTTGCTTCTTTACCAACGAAATGGCGTGTCGGATTTCGGAAGGGAGAACGTTAGGAACGACATACCCATCCTGTGGAATTTGGTATGTCGGCAAGTGGACATGGCTATCGAAGAGATTTGAGTAGAAGTCATGGATAATCTTCTCCATTGCCGTTCTGGAGGATGTGATGGATCCATCAGGACGTCGGAGGGCAGTCATCTTGGTCTTATAGTTGATTTTTCTGGAATTGAGCAGAATTCTTTAATCTTAGTGTTGAAATTTCTTATGAGTTTTCAGTGCCACATCAGTTCTTCATCTTGAAGCTTATTATGTTCTTGAGCTCTGAAATATTTTTCAATTTTATCTCTTGTATTCCCCTGGTTCTTCTATATTTGATTCCTTTTTGGTATAATTCTTGAATCTGGAATTTGTGTCTCAACTTGTTTTTTGGGAGGGGAACACCTAGCAATTCTTGGGCTACTCCTGGCTCTGCACTCAGAAATTACTCTTGGCTGTGCTCAAGGGACCATACAGGGTGTCACAATTGAACCGGGATCGATAGTGTGCAAAGCAGGCACCCTACCTTCTGTACTGTCTCTCCAGCCCCCTCAACTTTAAAAAACAAAACAAAACACCAACTCCATCTCCCCTTCTTTTTAACTTTTTCATACTGGAAACATTAACGTTAACTCTTTCATCATATAACCTTTGTATCCACCCAGTTCTTCCAGCCCACTTACTGAGGATATGTTAGGGGTTTTAGTTTTTTAATAATTTTTAATTTTAATGGCATCTGTTAACTTTCCTAAGATTTTAAAAACTAGCTGTAAAGACAGTGAGTATGTAAATAATATTTTACTTTTTATTCTAATGACTTTATAATCTCAACATTTAAATTTATATTTTATCAGTTTGTAAGGGACCATACAGGGTTCAATTGTGACACCCTGTATGGTCCCTTTAGTTGTATCATAAAATTTTACTATGCACATTAAAGTTAGCCATTTTCAGATTCCCTCACATATAACTCCCTCAAAAATATTTTTTTCTGAGATGTCAGATGAATGTTAAACTTATAGTCTTTGTGCCCTCATCCCTGAATATTTGTCTTTGTATAGATATGCATAGTTGAAATAATTTTAACTCCAGACTTTGAGATTATTGCTCCGTGGACTTAGTCTTGACAGTGAAAAGTTTGAAGCTGTTCTGATTTACATGTTTTTATTTACATGTTTGTATTTTTTTCTTTTAAAATTAAAAAGCCTACTTTGGACCAAAATGATACACCGTATATTGCTCTTGGCCAATTTGGATTAAAGTCTCAGCACCAGAAATGTTCCCCAAGCCCCAGCAGAGAGATCCCTGAGCTGAGTCAGGAGTAAGCCCTGAACAAGGCTGGCTAGGTACCAAGAACCAAAAGCAACAACAAAAACCTAGAATAAACCCAAACAAAACTTCCTATTTTAGTGATTTTGATTATTTGATATTATTAGGTTTACTCTTTTAGCACATTTCCCCATTGTCAAATCTTATCACGCCGAAGGTTGTATGTTCACGGGCTCACTGGACGGCACTGTTTCACCGCCTGCGTTCGGTGCTCTTGAGCCACTGTGTGTGGCCTGGATCGGAACGGCTGTTGGCCAAGGGCAGACGGAAGAAAAAACGGGGGCCAGGCCGGTCTATATCAATAGTAGTTTATTCTAATCCTCTTCACTCCTGTCTTTCTCTACCTCCTTCTCTCCTGGGCCCCAATCTTGGAACCTCTCTCCTTCTGGCTCTGACTCTGGATCTCTGGAGCCCGAGCTCTCTCACTTCTCACCCCTTTTCCGAGCTTACGTCTTAGTTTATATAGCAGTCACATAAGGCGGTGACATAAAGGTGGGTTGAATACTGACGAATCAACAAAGAGAGGTAAGACCACTCCTCCAGGAGATTAACTCAAGGATAAAATCTCATCTACAGAGATTACTTCAGATTACTAGGAGATCCACCCACCCAAGGGTGGGATCCCAACAAGGGTGTGTTCTTCCTTCAGTTAGTAATCTACTTAAATAGTTGTAATAAATCTACTTCTAATATTTCTAGCAATGTCATTCTGTATGAGCACAATAAGAGATATACATTTAGTTTGGTTCTTCCTGAGAACATCTCACTATACATTTCGCAGTCCTCAGGCCAGGTTAATCTTCCTAGCTCCAGCAGGGTCCTAGTCTCGTCGTTACTTACTTTTGGATCATGACAGCATTTGTCCATGATCATGCCCTCAACTTATAGTTGAGTATCGTGGCTCTTTGGCCTGGCCCATTTCGATGCCAGGGTAGCTCACTGCTTGCCCTGGGTCCATTCAGTCCCTCGTCGGAACCCTGCTTTTGGGGTGCTAGGAACTAAGGGCAACTGAGTCAAGAAATCAGATGCCCAGGAGTAAATATTATTCGGAGTCAATCAACTCCCAAGTTACAAAGCATAATATTAACTGTCTTCCTGTGTCCACACAGAAAGGACAGTGCTTACAATACAAGTTCAGTGTTCTTAGATGGGTGTGACCTGACAAACCTAAGCTACCTGAGGAAGGACAAAAGAGTGTTATCCTACACCCCATGACTTTTCTGATTTGTGGTTTCATCTGCATTGCAATGTCTCTCTAGTCCACTTGCTTCTATTTCATTGTCATGAAAAAAGGAAAAAAAATAATTCTTGATACTCTTAAATCATGAGTGGCCACTTCAGGCCCCTTTTTTTTAGACCATTGGGTTAAGCATATGTTTTCCTTTATTGCTTATTGAGTATTATTTCACTGAATCCCTGCTTTATCCCCATAAGAGTGTTATTGGTAATTCTTACACTGTGCCTTTTCCTCTGACTCTTTACCTTCTTCCTGCTTACCCTGTTTATTATACTCTAGGGTACTGTAAGTTCTGAAATATCTCCTCCTAGAATAAATTTCTACTGGTAAGGGCTTTCTTTATCAAATACTGGCTGTGCACAAATTCAGAGTAGTCATTTTGTAGATGAAACAATTTAATGGCAAGGATTCTAAAGAATTAAGACATACTGGGTAATTACAAAATATTGGAGTCTATGCTTTATATGTGTATACTGTGTAATTTGATCTGTCACTGTCACTGGCTTCCCGTTCATCAGTTTGCTTGAGCGAGCCCAATAACATCTCCATTTTGAAACTTGTTACTGTGTTTGGCATATTGAATACATCACGAGTAGCTTGCCAGGCTTTGCCGTGCAGGCAAGATACTCTTCGTAGCTTGCCGGGCTCTCTGAGAGGGGCAGAGGAATTGAACCCGGCTCGGCCGGGCTGGCTGTGTGCAAAGCAAATGACCTACCACTGTGCTATCGCTACAGCCCTAATTTAATCTATACAATCCTTTAAGTAGATTTCATCCTTACTGATAACAGTAAAGTTTAAGGTAAGTGGGTAACCTTGTTCCATACTGAAAATTGTGAAACCGTTTTTTTTTTTAAAGGCGCCTCTGAATCTAAAGTGATTCTCTTGGTGCAGTGCCTTGTAAAATTTAACTAAAAATCTTCTTTTGTGAGACTTGGTGTTTGTATAAGACTTCTGCCTCTTCTAAACTATGAACTGTACAATCTATATTTCTCCTCACAGACATTGTATGGCCTTTTGTGTAATTTATATATGCATGGGTCCTACGTAGTCTTTTTCCTTAACTAGCAGTACTGTAAAAATAATGACCAGTGATACCATTTGATTAGAAGTATAAAATAATGTCACAGCTTTTGTCACGTATGAAAAACAGCAATGTAGTCTTCATAACATTTTGATTTTATGGAATGGGTAAATGAGAAATTGCAAATTCTCTAAATCTTAACATTTCTTGCTGCACCTTTAGCATGGTGCCATTCTTCAGAAGAATAAATACCTTTTACTCAACAATTCTTTTAAACCATAATTGTTTTGATTAGAACCATACATTTGATCATTAATAAATACATTCATTTTCTAAACTGGACTTTCTGTAACATTTTGTTAATGCTGTGTAATTATTTAAATTAACAATAAATGTCTTAATTTATAATGAATGCTCCCAAATTGAATAAGTAAAAACCTCATTGGCAGCTCAAATGCTGTATCAGAAAAGTCGTTACAAGTCTGTCATTTGTCATCACAAATCTATATTCTATATTCAGTTTTTAAAGGACAGTATATCAGAGATAAACAAGTGCTTATTTGGTTTAAAGGAATGAAAAGTTCTTATATTTAAAATTTACCATACTCAGAGCTGGAAAGGTATTACAGCAGGAAGGTCTTGTGCCTTGCATGCAGCTGACCTAGGTTTGATCCTCAGCAAATGGGTCCTTTGTGCACCTCCAGAATAAGTGTGGAATATCTTCCTTATCTTATGCCAAAGTACAGAGCCAGGAGTAACCTCTGGATACTGCTGGGTATGGCCCAAAAACCATCAAGAAAATAAATAAAATTTACCATACTAAAGGAAGGTGATTGTAGAGTTTTTTTGGGGCTGAATTTAGAAAAATAAGGTAGGTTGAGTAAATGATATTAGTTTATGTTTTATAAAATATTTATGATAGAAAATAAATCTTTGTTTTATGCCTATATTTGCCATTTACCATGTGAGACAGATTTTTTTATTGTAAATGTTGGAAAGCATACACAATTCAAGGGTCATTCAGGTCATTCCATAATGAATATGACAGTAACTGTCTTTGGTTATAACTGTAGTTTATTGCCTTGCCTTTTTTTTAATATAAAAATCTTTACTAGGACATAATCTTTCTATCGTATCCATTCTTTTCTGTTATTATTGCCTGTCATTATCTTGAAAGATTATTAAAGTTATGCTCTTGAAACACTTAACTCATTGTCTTCCATCCTCTTTGAAATTTCCTACTTCAATTTACCTACTTAGCAGTTCCTTGAGATATGCCTTACTATATTCTGTTTTAAGTATATGTGGCAGTAAAAAACCTCTTTCTGTTCCTAGCTGATTATGATGTAGTAGTAGTACCTTATCTATTTGTAACGTGAGGATTATATATATTGTTATATTGAGCTTGTTGAATACAAGTTATATTGAACTTGTTGAGTAGTTTTTTTTTTGTTGCTGGCATCATATGTAATCCGATGCCAGCAACAACTATTCAAGTTTCATATGACTTTTGGTGGTAAGTGGTAAAATCACATGTTGATCATTGATTTGCTCTGGAATTGCTGCATGCTAGGAAAAAAACCTGTGTCCATTGTATCTTATTAAAACATTTTTTCTCTATATGTTTATGTTTTTTAGATGTTCAAACTCGGACCATTATTTTTTATATAGCTAAAGGGAAAGATAATTTTGACTATAGTAGAGTTGCCATGATACAGATAACTCTAAACTTGGTGTGTTGATCATTTAGTGCTTATATTTTCATTGTTCAGGAATCAGTTTATCAGCATAATGTAAGTTAACGAAAGACGAATTGAAGATAATTTTGAATTTAGAGAACGGTTTTAAGGTTCAGTAGTTAATTTTTTTCTTGTATTTTAGCTCATTTCAAATAATGTGAAATGTTATCTAAAAATTTATAGTGTATATGAGAAAGACCCTTAGAAATCATTCTAGTAGCATCATATTCTCTTCTACAGTGTTTTTATTACCACAGATGCTCAGCCACTCTAATTCACTGTTAAGTAAAATGCTTTTTGCAATGTTTCATCGTTCCTATTTCTATTTTTTGTTTATCTTAAGATGAAATTTTTATCTTCCATGCAGCAAGTAACTTAGTTATAAAGTTTCCCAGGTTTTCTTGTTCTTTTCTTGTGCATGCTGCTTGCTTGCTTGCTTGCTTGCTTGCTTGCTTGCTGTCTTTCTTTCTTTCCTTTCTTTCTTTCTTTCTTTCTTTCTTTCTTTCTTTCTTTCTTTCTTTCTTTCTTTCTCTCTTTCTCTCTCTCTCTTTCTTTCTTTTATTTTGTGGCGTGCTGTTTCATGGATAATTTGTGGATAACTTCTGTATTTTTTGTAATTTCTTTTTTTCTCACTGTAATACCCAGAGTAGAATATTGTAATACCCAGAGTAGAATACTACCAGTATATTGCCTTTTACAGTAGATGACCTTTAGGTAGAGATGTCTGTACATCATCTATAGTGTAGTTAGACTTAAATACTGCTGTAATTTTAGGAGTAATATTTCAGTTAAGAAATGTTTTGCAGTTAGAGTGACAGTTGTGAATGACTTTATTGTCTTGTCTCAGTCTCATATGACTGACGTTGTCATGTTTCTCAAGAATAATTTAAATTAATGGTTTTGTGAAAATCAGGCCAATGTTATCTGTAGCTCAGTGTGGTAACATTATAGTTTGTAACTGCTGAATATAGTTTAAGCTGTGTGGAATGAGAGTACGATGTATCTGATGTGAAATTACACTACATGATAAAGGTTGGCATCATGTAATAAGTACCTACAAAATATTAACCTATTTGCAATAAATACAATTAATAATGTACATAAAAGAATGGAATTAAGCTCATTTACTATCAGAAAGGATTATTTATTCATGAACAGAAAGTGGACAGCATAGATTTGATGACAGGAAGGTTGTATCTCGTCTGAATTACTGAGTGACCTCGGAAGCTTGCTCAGAGGAATTACAGAATAATTATGTTAATATGCAATTATCACCTCATTTCTTCTGTAGTAACCTCAAGATGTAGTGTAGTGAGGGTGTTATAGCAAGTGCTGATAGTTTGCAAAAATACTGATGTTTGAAATTTCTGAGACAATAAGTCTAGCTTGAGGCATATAAGTGATGATCTGTCATCTTGACGACAGATCTGACCTTTGTACTTTTCTTTTTTAATGTTCACAGTATATATAACTACAGGCAGTTATAACTGTAGAACTCATTAGAATTTTTCCATAAACTGAAATGTTTTATGTAGATTTAAAATTCCATTTGCAGCTTTTTATAAAGTGTGTGAATTTTTAAAGAACATTTTAAAATTCATTTAAAAGGAAAATATAAGGTTATATGATTTGTGGAGGAGGACTTAGTAATAGTGTCTAAACATTTTATTAAAAGATACAAATTGATGTAACAATTCATTGAACCTTAGGGGATTCAAACAACATAAAGTTTGTTTATTAGTTTTCCCTTTTTTAAAGCTTAATGTTCCCTGCTTTGTTATATGAATACAGACTGGTATTGATGATGTTTTTATATCTGTACATATATAGAGATCTATGTATTTGACTAAAGACTATCTTGAGAGAGTATATGGTTACTTACTGACCAATTTACTTTTTATGGTGTGGGTACTATGTAATCATTTGCAGATGTGGGAAATTAATTTTTTTGTGTCAAAATTTAACTTAAGTTAGATTTTGATATCCATTGTTCTGCAGTGTATATTTCAGCATAATGCCAGTGAGTCTTTTAAGTACTATTTTTTAAAAATTCTATTTGAATATTTTTCAATTAAAATGTTCTGAAAATTAAAAAAATGTTTCATTGTTGCTAACATGTAAGGTTACTGAGTTGATTTTTTTAAAATATATCTTATATATGCAGATTTTTAATACTAATGTGCTGAAGAAAAATGTGTTTTTGAGCAGAGATTATCATTTGGGGGCAGGTAAACCATATTTTATTATGTAGGTGTTAAGGATTGTTGTTTCTTAAATACCTCATTTTATATTTCAACAATATTTAATGTGATCTCTTGTTTCTCTTTTGCTGAATGTGTTTTATAAATAAATCTGTTATATACATATTTTTTCTGTTTTTGGTAAAGCAGTTTGGTTTCTTCACAATGTGAACTTATGGAAGGCACTTATAAAGTCATTCTGGTAATGAGGGTGCAGTCTCCAAGCCGACGTGATATTCTCATAGTTTGTCACCCTGCTGTTCAGGGGGTACCAATGAAGTTGCTTTAAATGGGAAGCGTCTGTTCCATCTCTGAACCTCTAACACCAGAACAGATGGAAGGAACAAGGAACATGGAAGGTTTTACCTCTGAGGTGGTAACAGTGAAGCCACTCATTAACACTGAATTTACCACTTCGTTAGCAACGTTGCTTCCTGTTGAGAAAAGCTAATATAGGCTTTCAGATTGACTGAGCATATATTTGTCTAGCTTTGTGATTGTAATAAGTAGAACTTGAAAGTGTCTGAAAACGCTTTTTAATTTTTTCATCCATGTCAGATTTATAAGATTGTTCCTATTTGGACATTTTACTTTTTTCACCCAGTTTTATGAGAGATACTAGGATTGGGTAATAGAGCATTAAGGTTTGCTTTTCATTGACATTTGCACACTCTTTCCTAACACATATTTATTTGCTACCCATTTTTAACTTCTGTGTATGTGATGGAGAGATTCCTGCTGGGTGCTGCATTATCACCATTTTGGGGTGCTATCATTGAATATGATCTTATTGGAAGTCTATTTTTATTACTGTGGTTGTTTGCCAACTTCAAAGCAATTCTAAGACCTATGAGGGACGGAAATGATTATTGGTATAAGTTAAGATCATATTTGTAATAGTGTTTTAAAGAACATGTGTTATGAAAGTGCTTTTCTATATAAGCGTTTGGTCTAAGTTGTAGAATGAGAAAGTAATTAGAAAATATTGGTAAGTTGTATTATAAAGTACAAAATTGGTACCATTAAAAGATAGCATTTTAATGCTATCATTGGTTTTTAAATGAATGAATATTGGGTTATAATTTACTGTTGTAGCAAATACAGTACTAGTATTCAAATAATTATTTTGAAGAAAAAGAATTAATTTTTGTCTAAAAGCAGGAATCTAGTTGTGTTGTTTACTACTATATTCATGATGCTAGAGAACTGCCTAGTACATAGTAAGGACTAGAGTAAAATCTAGAAGAGAATAAACTGTACTTGGTTGTTGTGTACGAAAGGAAAGAAATGTAGACTTTTATGCCCGTACAGGTAGCATTGGGATTACCAGATAGGTTCTTTAAATTGTATATCAATAATGTATTGAAGTTACTGTTAGTAAATCAAGAAACTCCATTTCCATGCAGTTTACATTACTTGAATCAGATGGTCAAATGTCAAAGGGAGAATACTTTTTTCTTTGACCTTCAAAATTTTTGCTATTGCACTTGAGATTTTAATCGTTTTTCATTTTAGTTTTTAATTCAACAATTACAGCCTGAGTGCCTATGCCAAGCACCGTGCTAGTTCTGAAGATATGAAGGTCTCTAGGTCACAGTCCCAGCTTTCGAGGACCATCTATTTTTCCAAGGAGATGGACAATTCACATACAATAAAGCCACCTCTAAAACCAAGATAGGAAAAAAAATGTTAAGAAAATTAACTATCGTAGCAGAGGCAGTTCTTATAGTCTGACAGACTTTTAGATGTTTACTTCTAAAATCTGCTTCTCACAAAAAAATAGAATTATGAAAATGAGTATGGGAAATTTTTTAAAATTTGAATTTTGGACCATACCCCTTAGTGCTGGGGACTATTCCCTACTTAGTTCTTTTGAGTTGCTCTTGGCAGTGCTTGGACAGAATATGCAGTGCTGGGGATTGAACCTGATTCTCAGCATGCAGAGTCTGTGTTCTAGAATTTCACTTTTTGAAAAAAAACCTTAATGCTTGCTCTTCAAACTTATGTTCTCTCTTGAGCACATGTCTCACTTTTCTGTTTCTTTGTTTGCTTATTTCTCTCAAACACATTTTGTTCAGTAAAAACTATCTTCACTAAAAAATTTTTTTTCTTAGATTTTAAATTCTGTAAACCAAAAGTTAAATATGATTGTTTTAGAGCAAATCATTACACTTGACTCAAATCCAAATGGGATAATAACCTTTAGGAAATGCCAAGGACTTTGGAGACTCCAGTTATTAAGTGACTTAAAAGTTCATTCACTTAGAATATATTTAGAACTACTTGTAATTTAAGAAATGAAAGAAATCCAGTAAAGCTTTTTTTTAATTGTACAAATTTGATAGAATGTGAAACATATTGACACAAAGCAATCTTAAAATTAAAAAGTAATGATGGGTTCTGGAGCAATAGCACAGCGGGTAGGGCGTTTGCCTTGCATGCGGCTTACCTGGATTTGATTCCCAGCATCCCATATGGTCCCCCGAGCACTGCCAGGAGTAATTCCTGAGTGCATGAGGCAGGAGTAACCCCTGAGCATCGTTAGGTGTGACCCAAAAGAACAAAATAATAATAATAATAATAATAAAAATCTTTTTAAAAATCTAGGTATATAAAAAAATAATAATGACCTACGTTTTATTAATACAAGAGTAGTAGTGTATTAAATTGGAGGCTGATGCTTTTAGCAGATAAGTTTATTCAAAAAAGACTTTACTGGATTTTGTTCCTTTTGCTGGGTTTACTGTTTTTTCAATTGTCAGAAGTTTACTTCTGCAAATTTTTGACAATTTTATGTTGACTATGTTTCATAAAACTTGTTAAGTCATTATTTTTTTAGTAGCAGTTCAAAATTTAAAAAATTTGTTTTCTTGGTCAGTATCCTATTTATTTTTACAATGTCTTTCTATATATGTGTTTACATTACTTCTGTTAGCAGTTTTGTATATAATGTTGTGGTATTGCCTAGCACCTAGAAAAAGTTGACTTTGGATACATTTTTTTTCCAGTTTTTAAAGTATTTTATTATTCTTAGAAAATTACTGGGATTTTATTATAAAGAATAGAATTAAGCTAACAAAAGTATAAATTTTAAACTCTCCATACTTTCTGATAGTATTTTTTCATGCAAATCTAAATCTTTTTTTCCATTTTCTAGACTACATGTGTTAAATGGGCTTGCCAACAATATGGATGATTTGAAGACAAACACCGATATTACTGGTGCTAAAGAAGAACTCCTGGATGACAGTAATTTTAACTCAGACAAAGAAAGTGGAGTTCATAAAACAAAAGATTGTCAAACATCATTTCAGAAAATCAACACATTCACTTTGCCTGAGGAACTATCGAAGGAGAAATCTGAAAAAGCCTTAAGTGGAGGCCAGTCATCTCTATTTATACATGCTGGTGCTCCTACTGTTTCTAGTGAAAACTTTGTTTTGCCTAAAGGAGCTGCTGTTAACGGACCAGTTTCACACTCCTTGACCAAGACTTCCACTATGAGTAAAGGCAGTGTTTCATTAACCACTGTACAGCCTGTGGATCAGCCAACAACAGAGTCTTGTTCAACCTTGAAAGTGGCAGGTGATCTTCAGCCGTCTACACCACAACAAGCAAGTCAACATCAAGTTGTATTTTTGTTATCAGATGTAGCACATGCTAAGAATCCAACTCATTCCATTAAAAAACTACCTACCTCTGCTTCAGTTGGTTGTGATACTCAAAATTCAGAAGGGAGTAGTGTAAAGTCAGATAGCACTTTAATAAATCAAGTAGAGGTGCGTGAAGATAGTGAAGATTTGTTGATAAAAGATGATTGTGTCAGTAAAATAAAAGGAATTTCCTCAGGTACAGAATTTAGGCCAGAAAGTGATACAAACTGGGATCCCCAGAAAGAATTTATTCAGTTTTTAATGACTAATGAAGACACTGTAGATAAAACTCCTGTTCACTCTAAAGTTGGTCTAGAAAAAAAGAGAAAACGAAAAATGGATGTAAGCAAGATAACTCGTTATACTGAGGACTGTTTTAGTGATTCTAATTGTATACCAAATAAATCAAAAATGCTAGAAATTGACTTTCTGGAACAGAATGAAGAAGTGCAAGCAATGGACTCACAGAAATACGCATTATCAAAAGTGAAGCCTGAAGCAACTGATGAAGACATAGAATCTGTGGATTCTTTTCAACAAGTAATTTATAACTCAGATAAGTGTGGGGAAGACAGTTCACCTGTTCACACAAGCACTTTTCTTTCAAAAACCTTAAAAAAGAAATGTGAAGAAAGTGATTCTGAGTCACCTGCTACTTTGAGCACCGAAGAGCCATCATTCTACCCCTGTACGAAGTGCAATGTGAATTTTAGGGAGAAAAAGCACCTCCACAGGCATATGATGTATCATTTGGATGGGAATAGTCACTTTCGCCATCTTAATGTTCCAAGGCCATATGCTTGTAGAGAATGTGGACGGACATTTCGAGATCGTAATTCTCTTTTAAAGCATATGATTATTCATCAAGAAAGAAGACAGAAGTTGATGGAGGAAATTCGTGAATTGAAAGAGCTTCAGGACGAAGGAAGAAGTGCACGTTTGCAGTGCCCTCAGTGTGTTTTTGGAACCAACTGCCCTAAAACATTTGTGCAGCATGCTAAAACCCATGAAAAAGATAAAAGGTACTACTGTTGTGAAGAGTGTAACTTCATGGCAGTAACAGAAAATGAATTGGAATGTCACCGAGGTGTTGCCCATGGAGCAGTGGTAAAATGCCCGATTGTCAGTTCTGATATAGTCCAGAGAAAAACGCAAAAGAAGAATTTTATGAAAGACTCTGTTATAGGATCATCAAAGAAGTCAGGTAGCTACTTATGTAAAATGTGTCCTTTTACTACTTCAGCCAGAAGTATTTTAAAAAAACACATTGAGTATTTGCATTCGTCATCATGCATTGACTCATTTGATAGCCCTCTTGGACTTGATCAAAGAAAAACTGACATTGTAGAACCTGTAGATGTTGATAGCACTAAACCGTTAATTAAGCAGTCATCCACATTTCCAAAGAACTCTGCTGTAAAACAAGATGTAAAGCGAACGTTTGGATCATCCTCACAATCAACCAATTTTTCAAAATTCCATAGGCGACCACACAGAATACAGAAAGCTCGGAAAAGCATTGCCCAGTCAGGTGTAAATGTGTGCAATCAAAACAATTCTCACAAGACTGTTACAACTAAAAGCAGCATTGACCAAAAACCAAAGTATTTCCATCAAGCAGCAAAAGAAAAATCAAATGCCAAGGCAAATAGCAACTATTTTTATAGACACAAATATGAGAACTATAGGATGATTAAAAAATCAGGTGAATCATATCCTCTGCATTTCAAGAAAGAGGAGGCTAGTTCAATAAATTCATTACATCTGTTTTCATCATCTAGTAATTCTCCCAATAATAGTTTTATTTCAGACCCTCATAACTCTGACGTCAAAAGGCCAGAAAACTTTAAAGACCACAGACGAGTAGCTGTAAAGAGAGTTGTTAAAGAATCTAAGGAAGAAAGTTCTGTTGGTGGGGAAGAATTGGATAGCTATCCAGATTTCTTGCATAAAATGACAGTTGTTGTTTTGCAAAAACTTAATTCTGCTGAAAAGAAAGATAGTTATGAAACAGAAGATGAAAGTTCCTGGGATAATGTTGAGTTGGGTGACTACACTACACAGGCCATAGAAGATGAACCATATAATGATATAAATCAAGAACATGTGAACTTATTCCCTCTGTTTAAAAGCAAAGTAGAAGATCAAGAACCTGGAGAAAATACAGCCCTTAGTTATGATCAAAATGATGGCTTTTATTTTGAATATTATGAAGATGCTGGAGCTAACAACTTTTTGCATGAGATACATGATTCTCAGCATTTAGAAAATGCAGAAACTTCATTGTCAAAGCATGGTTCTGTTTTTCATTGGACTGATTTGTCTCTTGAGAAGAAATCATGTCCTTATTGCCCAGCAACATTTGAAACAGGTGTTGGGTTGTCAAATCATGTTCGGGGTCATCTTCACAGAGCGGGATTAAGCTATGAAGCTCGTCATGTTGTATCACCAGAACAAATAGCCACAAGTGACAAAATGCAACATTTCAAAAGAACTGGCACAGGAACACCTGTTAAGCGAGTTAGAAAAGGTAAGTTTCATGTAACTAACTGGGCTAATTATCTTAATTCAAAATCAGAGAATTTGTTTGAATTTTGTATTCATTAGAATCACATACTTTAATATTTCAGAATTAGTTTTAAGGTGATCAGTATAAAAGATTCTGATATTACTTTAAAATTTTTTTTAGCTATAGAGAAGTCTGAAACTACTTCTGAACATACTTGTCAGCTCTGTGGTGGTTGGTTTGATACTAAAATTGGATTATCAAATCATGTTAGAGGCCACCTGAAAAGACTTGGAAAAACCAAATGGGATGCCCACAAATCTCCAATATGTGTTCTGAATGAGATGATGCAAAATGAAGAAAAATATGAAAAAATCTTAAAGGCATTGAACAGTCGTCGTATTATTCCCAGACCATTTGTAGCTCAAAAATTTGCATCAAGTGATGACTTTCTATCTCAAAATGTTATACCTCTTGAAGCGTACCATAATGGCCTAAAGACTGAAGCTTTATCAGTGTCTGCATCAGAGGAAGAAGGACTGACTTTCTTAAATGAATATGATGAAACAAAACCAGAACTTCCTAGTGGAAAAAAGAATCAGTCTCTTACACTGATAGAACTGCTTAAAAATAAAAGGATGGGAGAAGAAAGGAATTCTGCTATTTCTCCTCAAAAGATCCATAATCAAACTGCAAGAAAGAGATTTGTTCAGAAGTGTGTTCTTCCATTAAATGAAGATAATCCATTGCTGTATCAGCCACAGAAAATGGACTTGACTATGCACTCAGGTAAGAGGACATTTATGACCATCATCCATCATTTAAACACAATATAATAGTTCTTTAATGGAGTATTTATAGAAAATACTGAGTCTTTTAGCTGCTTTTTTTACAGAACAGAGATTGGTCATACTATCATTTCTATGTAAATCATCAATTGGTGCTCAACAGCAGTGAATTGTTTGCCTCATATCTTGGTCTGATGTAAGGTGAGAAAAAAATTGAAAACAAACATACAACTAATATGTTAAAATACCATTTGCTGTAGTCGGCGTGTAGTTCGTGGATGGGGAGGTATTATTGACAAGGAGAGCATTGCTGAAAAGAAAAAACCTGTCATAGTTCCTGTTAGTCCTCCTAAGTGATATGTTTTCAAGATTCAGTTCAGTTCCCTACTGTTTTGATAAAACAAAGCAGACTCTTCAAACAGAATGGATTTGGTATCTGTTGTGTGTTGTGATCAATCTGAAGAAAATCTTCTATTTCCAATTTCTCATTTTAGTGTGGCATTGTGTGGTTTTGGAGAACTGTTGTGAGTGTAACATAATTGAACTTTTAGACTTTTTGTTACAAAGTGGAACCAGAAAGGTTTTAGCTTAGTGATTGTGCACTGGTGTTGTTTCGTTCTCTAAGGAATATTTTGTGTGTATTGGCAAATGATGCTGCCGCTGAAGTAGCAAAACTTTACTTGGTATTGCATGGTCTGGTTTATAACTATAGAAAAATGTGTGTGTGTGTGTGTGTGTGTGTTTTAATAGTATCTTGATCAGTTTTTTTGGAGGTGAGGGATATTGAAGGTAAATTTAGTTGATGTCATAATTTTGCCTGAATTGAATCATAATTTTGCCTGAATTGAATGTGTCTGAGATAATAATAATTGGTCACTGGGTTGATAGTAAAAATACCTTCATGTTGTTTTGATTACTTTGGGCCGACTTTGGAATATTCCAAACATTTGTAATGCAGTTTTGATTTAAGGGTTATCTTGTATTGAAGTGGTCTGTAGAAGTTTATTCTTTATGGACTTTCTTTTGTACAAAGAATTTATTAAAGTCAGTTTTTCAGAAGGATAAAATTTAAGGAAGCTATGTCAACTATGTTTACTAAGTACAGTACACTTACGAGATGAAAGCATCTTTGGCTATCACAATAATGTTGAAGAAACCACATGAAATGTCTGGGGGAGTTTGAGAAGTTAGGAGTTTCTTAATTGTTTCAACATGTTTTCTTTCCTGTGATGACTAAGATGTTAGCTTGTTGATCATTTATTTAGCACAAAGATTTTAGCAAAAAAACTTCAAATCATTAACTTCATTATTGATTGCGCATTCAGAGTAATGAACATAAAATGCCCTGAATAAAATGTTGTGTCTAACAGCTGTTCAGTGGTGTGTTTTACCACCTTTTCTCCCAGCCTTCATCAGAAAGCCTAATTTAGTATTAAGCTTTTTACGGTTTTGTGGGTAAAACACTTTAATTACCACTTTGTCAACTAGACTTTTTAATTCTTTTTATTGGTAATGTTGTAAGCTTTGAATCTTCTCAACAGAACTGTGCTATTCAAATCACAGGATTATATTTTAGGTCTAGAAAACAATCTGCGTAACACAGAAATCTGCAAGAAAGTGATAATAGGTGTTAAACCCAGTGGAGCTCAGAGGTTCAAGACACTTCTCTTCCACCTTTCCATGAGCATGGGTTGACTCATTACTAACTACAAACTAATAATAGTTAACCTAATCCCTCCTTCCTACTTTAAGTTACGCTATTTTATTGAACGTTTTTAAAACCATCTTATTGTGGTACTTTTCTTCACGCTTTTAGCTAAGAAAATTTCACTTTTTGAAGTGAGAACTGGATTATAGTTTTCTTTTGAACGATAGGTATGCCTGTGAAGCTTAGAACATGTGTGCATTGCAATACGACGTTTACAAGTGCTGTTAGCCTGTCCAACCACTTACGCGCTTATGCACGAAAGAAGAGTGCTGGACTTTTGACTGGTACAGGTATGTTTGAACAGATAACACAGCAAGTCTGATTGATTCGCTTTTTATTTTTTTTCCTCACCAGACTGGTGCTAATTCAGATCATATTTATAGCTTTGGTAAGCAACATTTGAATCTGAATACACAGTAAATTCCAGCAACTTGTAAACTGACTAGGTACAGTTTCAAGCAAGTTACTGTTTTTCATTTGACTCTTAGTGACTTGATTTTGAGGGAAAATAACCCAAAAGAAACATGGAACTTTTGAGTCCTCATTATTCCCATTGATTTTTAAATAGTATTTTTGATTTTTTAATTTATATTTGTTACTAGAATCCAGTAAGTCACCTCACTTTCTTTTAAAAATAAAGAGAAAGAAAAAAGAGGTGAAAAATTGTTAGACTTTGCCTGGGAAAATAACAGTGAAAATGTAGCTTGATTTGAAAACTAAGCAAATTAGTGAGTTTTCATTAGTATGTGGATAAAACCTTCAATCTAATAATGGTCCTTGTTAACAGCTGAATAGATTTTTCTTTTTATGTCCCTAATCTATATTTTGGATTTATAAATATAGCTATGCACAATAATGTTACCATGCACATTTCTGTGTTATTTTAGGCTGGTTAGCCCAACCTTGCAGATACCTCTTCATATTGCTATATTGGCTTACTTATATGTAATATTGCTTCTTATACCCTACAAAGATGCCTATTCTTTTCCTTTGTAACCTTTCAAGCTATTCTGCTTTAGCAAATCCCATTTCTCTCATATCTTAAAATTTCCTCTTTCCTGAATGGAACTACATGCATTCTTTTGCCTCAAGTTCTCTTTCCAGTCTTTTATTTCTCTTTTTTTCTATTAGCTCACTGCCTCCTGCTTTGTTCTAGCTGTTGTTTTCCCAACATTTTTGTTCTTCCTCATGTCTTCCTATGACTTACATCTAGTTTTTTCTCACCACAAAAGAAATACTTGTATTCATACTAGTGTTTTCCTTCTGCTCCTGCTCCCTTCCTTTTTTCTTTAACTTAATACACAAATAAGTAGGTATGACTGTTGACCATTTATATTAAGAGGGGAATAAAATGAATTTGACTTGACTTGATTAGTCTTGTGTTAAGTTTTAGTTCTTTTTATATTAATCCCATTTTCACCAGACTTCTAAAGATCATTGCAAACATTAGAAACAAACACAAGAAACTACAGAAACAGCAAGTAATCTTTATTGTTATCATAGCCACTGCTGAACATTTGCTGTATATCAGGAACTATTCCATATAACTTAACATTTATAGTACATAATATTCACAACCACCATATGAGTTTTACACATTGTAATTCTCTGTATTTTATAGGTACTAAGGGCTTAAAGAACTTATTTAAGTTGCAGCTAGAGATAATACAAGGGGCGAGGTACTTGCCTTGGATGCTTGTGACCCAGTTGGAACCCCTGGCAGCACACACTGCGTATGATCTCTAAGGACTACTAAGTGCATCTCAAGGTTCCTCCTCCCCCTGTTGCCAACAGTAAGAATTTTTTTTTTTAGCTCACACCATTTATAGCAGAATTGAAAATAAAATCAAGACTTTTTTTTTTTTTAAATCACGTTATTTACCACATACAAATGAAGGTAAAAGGTAAAGGTAAAGGCCCTCCCGTTGATCGTCGATTTGCTCGAGCGGGCCCAGTAACGTCTCCATTGGAGACTTTGTTGTTACTGTGTCTGGCATATCGAATACTCTCGGTAGCTTGCCGGGCTCTCCGAGAGGGGCGGAGGAATCGAACTCGGGTCGGCCATGTTGGCCGCTTGTAAGGTGAATGCCCTACCCGCTGTGCTATCGCTCCAGCCCCATACAAATGAAAGTTACTGAAAATGGTAAGATGAAGGTTTTTTTTTGTTGTTGTTGCTTTTTAGGTCACACCTGGCGATGCACAGGGGTTACTCCTGGCTCTGCACTCAGGAGTTACTCCTGGCCATCCTCAGGGGACCATATGGGATGCTGGGAATCGAACCCAGGTTGGCCGCATGCAAGGCAAACGCCCTACCCACTGTGCTATCTCTCCAGCCCCCCAAAGTATAAAGCGAAGAACATTATGATAACGACTCAGAAAACAAGAGTCTAGTTAAAAAGTACAAGGAAACAAAAAAATAGATATTTCTTAAATATATATATATATACACACACACAGAGACACACACACAGACACACACACAGACACACACACACACACACATATGTTTTCTTTTTAGGTCACACTCGGCAATGCACAAGGGTTTCACCTGGCTCTGCACCCAGGAGTTACTCCTGGCGGTGCTCACAGGACCATATGGGATGCTGGGAATCGAACCCGGGTTGGCTGCGTGCAAGGCAAACGCCCTACCCGCTGTGCTATTATAATATAATTATAATATAATATAATATAATAATAGTAATAGCACTCCAACCCAATTTTAAATTAATGAAAGAAAATTTATTATGTATACAAATATGATAGGGAAAGGACTTTTATTTCATTATTTCAGAATACTTGTATACTTTGGAAGGAAAGTGTGATGGTTGCTGTTCTGTAATAGATTCACCTTTATTAAATAATGATGTTCACAGTGAGAAGAAAATAGCTATAAAAACTAGTAGTAAATCTTTTTATCAGTTCCACTAATACAGTATCTCTACATTTTTTTTTGGTGAAATATTTTTTGTACCATTTGTTTCTGATAGGAATATGAGCTTGCTTATTGCTTAATAGGATCTTTTGCCCATTACTATCTTTAATGTTGTAATTGATCACAGAGGCTGGAAGTAACAACTGCTAATAAAGATACAACACAGTGCAAAGTGCTAAGTGGTATATGAGCCACTAGAAAAGTAATCCGTATATTGTGGGAAATGCCATTGAAACACTTTCTGCTGTGATGGAAAGGGGGAAACTAGTATTATGAAAGCTTCCCATAGTGTATTAAATTACTTGTCCTTTCATGAGTGCCTCTGTGGTGTCTTTTAAAATATTGTAATATACTGCATCTTCAAAATAATTTTATAGTGATTCATTCAGTTTGAAGAGTACAAGTAGAAAATTCTAATCATCTTTTGATTAAACACAAAAGTAGCAAGCTAGATTCTAGTTAAAGGGAATGCCTTGTTAATTCCTCTTGACTAGCCTATTAGATATATAAGAATGAGATGCGACCTCAGTTTATCTCAGACCTGAGCAAGGCTGAACAGTGAGGTTGATGGAAGAGGAGCAGGTTTTCCTGGTTCCTGCCCAAAGAGAGCCCTGGCAGCTGCTTGCTCCCACAATCCAGAATCACTGCCATGCCTCCAGCCAGGAACCTTGGGACAAATCTCACTGAGATATGAATCTGCTGAAAATTTGGGTATGCGGGTTTTGTGACTGAAATCTCCAGGCTTATCTCCAGGCTTTCTCAGGCTCAGGATGGACTACCTTCTCCCACCACCCTGTACCTTTGGAATCACTGGCAGTCACATCCACACCCCAAAGCTTCCACCTAGTTAAAAATTTTAAAAGAGCTACTCCAGCTCTGCCTTCCTGATAAAAGTACTGAATGCCCTGAACAAATACGATATATTTACAAACCATAATGCACTAAAGGAGAGCGAAAAGGAAGAAAGTTCCTTGCCATAGAGGGAGGTGTGGAGGGCATAGGATGAAAGTTTTGGAAACTGGGGACATTGGTGGTGGGAAATGTACACTGATGGGGAGGGATAGTTGTTGGAATGTTGTGTGACTGAAGCACAATCATGAATAGCTTTCTAATGGTCTATCTGATGGTGATTCATTAAAAAAAAAAAAAGAATGAAACCTGTCCTTTTCATCAAAGGACAAATGCTTTCTTTGCATTATAGGCAATGTGTGTATGTAAAACTATTAAAATTAGAGGACTATCAAAATAGTAAGTATCCCAGTAAATGGTATATTGACTGTAGAAGTTGGAGGAGTTCAAGCTTGAATTCAATTGGACCCTCTTTTCCTGCTGCCTTTTTTGTACGAATATTAGTTCTTCAAAAAGAAAGAAAAATGTAAAATAGTTTGTCACCATGTTTTAAAATGACACGAAACAAACTAGTTAAGTCAGATTTGTCATTGCTTCAACAGAGTTTTAGGTACTCTACTAAAGACTGTGCTGTCCTTATTTGTGGAGTATAAAACAACATAACATGAGGCTGACACCTAAGGATAGTAGTTACACAGGACAGATAGATTGCTCCATAGCTGGAAGCCTGCCTCATGAGCAAAGGGGAGAAGGCAACTGGAATAGAAAAGGGATCACTAAGAAAAAGATGGCTGGAGGAATCGGTCAGGATGGGAGATGTCTGCAGAAAGTAGATAAAGGATCAAACATGATAACCTCTCAGGGTCTGTATTGCAAACCATAATGCCCAAAAGTAGAGAGAGAGTATGGGGAATATTGTCTGCCATGGAGGCAGGGTGATGTTTGGAAAGGGGGGGTATACCGGGGACATTGGTGGTGGGGAATGTGCACTGGTGGAGGGATGGGTGTTTATAACCCAAACATGAAAGCTTATAACTCTCACGGTGATTCAATAAATTAAAAAATAAATAAAAATAAAGAGTGTGCTGTCTTTGAGGTTATAAGACCCTGCACTCCAGTTGTGTAAACATAATCGTAATCTAGTGAGTTAAGTACAAGTATGATAATATGACAAATATAAGTTTTAACTAGATTCTGAATTTGAAGGTTGATTGCCTTTAAAAGAGAAATAGGGCCTTTTTCTTAAAAAGAACAAAAAGGATGAACTTGAGTTCAAATGGGGCTGAGATTCATTTACAGGTATTTGAAAACGTACTATTACTAGAAATAGTCAATGCTTTTTTAAAGGCTATGCCCAATATAGTGTAAGATGGCTTTCTGCTTTTTTTTTTTTTTTGGACTGTAACTTGGAGCGATAGCACAGTGGGTAGGGCATTTGCCTTGCCCAGGTTCAATTCCTCCACCCCTATCAGAGAGCCTGGCAAGCTACTGAGAGTATCTGATCCACACGCCAAAGTCTGGCAATCTACCTGTGACATATTCGATATGCCATAGACAGTAACAAGTCTCACAATGTTACTGGACTCACTTGAGCGAATTGATGAACAATGGGAGGACAGTGACAGTGACAGCGGTAATTTGTTTTGGCAGTACTATGCTTTCTTTTTGGGGGGGATATTCACACCCATGCCTGTGTTGGGCTCAACAGAGTGGCTGTGGCCCTGTCCGGCTGTCTGCGGGGGCACGTCTCCCCCAGGCTGTGGGCACTGCTGCACACCTGCGCCAGGTCAGTTCCGGATCCGGATGCTGAGCACCAGGTAGTATATGTGCTGCCAAAGCGAGCAGGATCCAGAGACTGTAACACCAAGCTCCCAGACATCTTATTCTCTAGTTCTCGCTCTCAGAGAACCAGGCAGGCAACTGAGAGTATCATACCAGCACATATGCTGGAATAGGAACACCTGTAAAGTTTATTTGTGTTTTCAGGCAACCGACAATATCACACCCACACGGCAGAGCCTGGCCAGCTATTTGTGGTGTATTCAATATGCCAAATTCAGTAAATACAATGGGTCTTATTCCCCTGAATACAGCAGCATTGAGAAGGATGTGGAAGGAGAGGCTGATAAAATCTCAAGTTCGAACTAGGCTGCCAAAACAAAGAAGGACAAAAATGACTGACTGTACTTTCAATGCACCTAAGCTGGCATCTGATGCATCTATCGAGGACCTGATGGTACAAGTGCAAAAGATCAAGTACGACATCATTGGTCTGACCGAGACAAGAAGGCATCAATCACATCACGCCATTTTCGACACTGGAGAAGAACTGTTCCTTGGAACATGCAACCAAAGGGGTGTTGGTGGTGTCAGTGTCCTTGTCAACACGAACTTGGCCATGAGCATTGATTCATTCGAATACCTAACAACCCAAATCAGACGATTACACTTGAATAGATATGGCTCACTCCTGGCAGTTTCTATCTTCATTGTCTATGCACCAACATCTAATTATGGTGACGCAGAAATTGAGAAGTTCTACATGGAGCTGGAGAAGTTCTATAAAGAAGACCCCACCTTCTACAAGATGATTGTCGGTGATTTTAGTGCCAAGGTAGGACCGAGAAGATCAGCCGAAGAACTCCACATTGGGACCCATGGCCTAGAATGGAATGAAAAGGGTGACAGACTCCTCTGAGTTCATCATGTCGACCAAGACTATCCATGATAACTCACAGCTCCAGAAGGCTGAATCTAAACGTTGGACATGGGAGTCTCCTGGTGGACTGTTCCACAACGAAATAGACCACATCATATTCAATCAATGGTTTTGCCTGACTGATGTTGCTGTTATCCCACAATACCAAACGGGATCGTCTCACCGTCTCCTTCATGGAAAATTCTACTTCACAGAGCGGGGAGAAATGAATACAGAGTTTAAGAAGAGAACTCCCAGAATGACCACCAACTGGGAGCTGTTTGGCTTGTTGCAGCAGCATGGGAAGATGCCATCATTGACAACATTGACGAGGAATACGATCGACTGGTTCAGAACCTCCATGACTGTGAGGAACGCCAAGAGAGAGATAACCAAAAAGAAATGCCTGTCTTCGAAAACTCTTGAACTTATTCGCCAACGTGGCTTGGCACACGCCTCACGTAACCGCAAATGAGCTCACAAAGCAGTGCAGAGAGAAGTGATCAAAGAAGACCTCAAAGAGAGAAGAGCAGCAGAAGCTGTGAAAAGCATTCATAACGCCCGCCTGTTTTTCACCAACTAGAAGTCCAAGATTACTGCCCTCTAACATCCTGATGGATCTATCACATCTTCCAGAAGGGTAATGGAGATTATTCATGACTTCTACTCAGATCTCTTTAGTAGCCACATCCACTTGCCCACATACTAAGTTCCGCAGAATGGATATGTCGTTCCCAACGTTCTCCCTTTCAAAATCAGACATGCCATGTCGTCGGTAAAGAAACAAAGAGCACCTGGCCCAGACAAGGTGAGACCTGAATACCTCTAGTTACAGTCTACTCAGACACTAACATTGTAAAGTTTTGAGATGTTTTGAATGTGGCCACATGCTCCAGAAAAATGCAGAGTATTTAACTGGGCAGTCCTACTGGAGGCATGGCATCAGCTGTTGGAATGAGTGCTGCTGCGACCTGGGCCTTGGTAGGGCGGGAACTTGGCCCAACCCTTCCTGAGATCACCCCAGAAAAAACTGTTTTTTAAGCAGCAAAACCATTTGATTCACACAAATGGTGAGGGTGAGTTGGAGAATTGTAAAGGAGGAACAGTGGGTGAGAGAGATGGATATACCTGGATAGGATGTGGTGTTGAAATTATGTGTTTGGGAAACCATCATTAACAGTATTGAAAATCACTGAATCTTGAGCCAGAGTGATAGGACTGTGGGTAGGGTATTTGCCTTGCACATGGCTAACCTGGATTCTATCCGCGGCATCTCATATGGTCCCTGGAGTAGCACCAAGTTATTCCTTTGTGCAGAGCCAGGAGTAAACCCTAAGCATCACCTGGTGTGATCCCCCTCCCCCCCATAATAACTGAATCTCAGTTTTAAAAGTTGCTAGTTTTTTGGTCTTATTTTGTTTTTAAATATAAAAGTAAGTAAAGCTGCTTTTAAGTGAAAGAAATGATGTGATAACTGGGAAATTGTAGATGTGATCATTTTGATAGTCCATACTTAGAACAATGACAGAATCAAAGGGAAGCAGAATAATTATACCAAAAATGCTGTGAATGGGGCTGGAGAATATTGTGGGTAGGGTGCTTTTCTTGCTCATGGCTGATTCCATATCTATCCCAGCTCTGCCTATTGTCTCCCATGCACCTAGGATTGATCCTTTAATACAGACAGTGCTAGAAATAAACTCTGAGCACTGCTGGTTATTGCCCCAAATCTCCTTCTCTTCCTCCCCGCCAAAGTTGTCTACTTAAAAATTAAAGAGTAAGGGAACAGGGTCAGATGCTTCAATGATTTAAATTCTATTACTGGAAAAAGGTAAGGTGCTTATACTAGTCCAGTGAATGTATCTACTACTATAATAATCTGGTAAGCAGAGTGAAGGCTTCGTTGCTTTTCTAGAAGACCCTTTGGTATGGCAGTCTTACCACTTAGCTGTCTACTGTAACAGAGCAAAAGCGATTCTACTGAATCACCACAGTTTTTTCTTCTCCAGTCATAGTTTTTACTGTAGAATTTTGGTTTACAGTAACACTCATACCAATATTTTAGGTTTGCACCACACCCACCACCATAGTGCTAGGTATTCCTCCACCACTGTCCCTGGTCTCTCCATCCCCTTGGCAGCCCTGTTCTGCTGACAGTCTCACTTAACAAACTACAGTCTGTCGTTAGTTTCCTTTCTGTGATTCTGTATGCTCTACATGAGTGAGATCACTCTGTATTTGCCCTCCTGACTCATTTTGCTTATCATGATGCCCACTAGTTCCATGCAAGTGGTAGTAAGATGCATGATTTCCTCTTTCTTTTAGCTGAACTAGTATGCCATTGTGTATATCTACCACAATTTCTTTATCACTCACATGTAGTTGGGCACTTGGGTTGTTTCCAGAGTGTGGCTATTGGACTACTTTTTTCCCCTTTAAATCTACAAAAGTGGAACCAAGAGTTTTATGCCTTGGTAGCATAAAACATTTGTATTTTATGATCCCTGCTTTTTCTGGCTATTGGCTATAAAATTTAGGAATTCTGTTTGAAATTTTTTTCTATCATGGTACTTTTTTTCATAAAACTCGTAAATAGTGTCCCATTTCTGTTAGTTCTGTTACTAACATTGAATTTTGTCTCTAGATTTTTTTTAAACAATGAACGTAATCCAGATTTTTCTAAGGATTTTTTTAAAAATATTTCATATCTTTTTTTTGGTCTTATATCTTTCTATAGCCTCAGTTGTATTGTTTGCTGTGCTGTTCTTTATAATCTAGATTAACACAGTTAACCCTTAGAAAAACAAAGCTGGTTCACAGCAAAGCTAAACTATAGATCATCTGCTATGTTTTTTTATAGAAATAATAAAATATACATATTATTTTTTGCATGCCTTTTGGGAATAAAGGCAGAAGGCTATCTGGTTGGAGATTGTTGTCCTTCACTTACCTAAAAAGTGACAAAAGGTAGGGTTCATAGTTTTTCTTGAGTATCTTGGAGTTTGAGCGATAGTATTAATGCGCACCTTCCGCTGTGCTATCATGTAAATTAAATTTATCTTAAAATGAAATTATTTTTCATAGCATAGAGAAATAATAGATTTGATATCTTGTTAAGTTAATGGCCAGTAAACAACTTATAGGTAGTCTGTCAATAGATTTTATCTTTCAGTAAGTTGGAAAAACTTCCCTTTCTATAGTTACAAGAATGTGATAAAGTATTATCTTTAGCTTTTTCTTTCATATCTTGAAAGTGTTTGCTCAAAAGAACTTCTTTTCCCTTTTTGGGTCACATCTGGTGATGCACAGGGGTTCATCCTGGCTCTGCACTCAGGAATTACTCCTTGTAATACTCAGGGTACCATATGGGATGCTGAGAATCAAACCCGGGTTGGCCGCGTGCAAGGGAAACGCCCTATCCACTGTGCTAGCACTCCAGCCCCTCAAAATAACGTTTTATTTTATTTTATTTTATTTTGGCTTTTTGGGGCACACCCGGCGATGCACAAGGGTTACTCCTGGCTCTGTACTCAGAAATCACCCATGGCGGTGCTCAGGGCACCATATGGGATGCTGGGAATTGAACCTGGGTCGTCTGTGTGCAAGGCAAATGCCCTACCTGCTGTGCTATCGCTCCAGCCCCCCAAAATAACATTTTATACTCATCATCCTTACTTTAAAATATACCAGAGGTTTCTACAAATATAATTTTTCTTTCCAAAGTATACCCAAGTGAAAAGAATACTTTTGTTTGCTTAAATTCTTTGTCTTAACAATTAAGCATATAAGGCTGTTTGTAGCCATGCTATATATATATGTATATATATATATATATATATTTGCTTTTTGGGTCACACCGGAGATGCACAGGGGTTACTCCTGGCTCATGCACTCAGGAATTACTCCTGGCGGTGCTCAGGGGACCATATGGGATGCTGGAAATTGAACCCGGGTTGGCCGCGTGCAAGGCAAATGCCCTACCCGCCATGCTATCACTCCAGTCCCTAACTTCCTATTTTGTAGGGGAAATTTAGGCTTTGTTATTCTATGCTAATATTTGTTAAGGTGTAAACTGATTCTTTGGCAAAGGAAATTTGCTTTGCGAATATTTTCCGTTTCATCCTTTTTCTAGTAAAACTTTAAATTATGCAGAATCTAACTTTGCCATGATTTCTTTATTATTTTGTGTTTGTGTTCTAGTCATTGAGAATGGAAGCTAAACCTGAAAAAATTACTAATACTAGAGTGAAAATAACACACACACACACACACACACACACACACACACACAGTCCTCCTGTTCATCGATTTGCTCGAATGGGCACCAGTAACGTTTCCATTGTTAGACTTGTTACTGTGTTTGGCATATTGAATATGTCACGGGTAGCTTCCCAGGCTTTGCTGTGTGGGCGAGATATCTCCAGTATCTTGCTGGGCTCTCCAAGAGGGGTGGAGGAATTGCACCTGGCTCAGTAGGGCTGGCTGCGCGCAAGGTGAATGCCCTACCCCTGTGCTATCGCTCCAACCCAGGGTAAAAATATTAAGAGAAAATCATGGTGAAAATAAACTTCTTCTGAGGTTGCTAATGAGTGTATCTTTCAAAAGAATGATTTGAAGGGGAGCACATTAACAATAAAGCACACAAACTCCTTTAAATGTATATATTGGGAGGCTTCCAAGATAGCACAGTGAGTTTGGTACTTTCCTTGCATGAAGCTGACCCAGATTTTGTTCCCAGTATCCTGTCTGGTCTCCCAAGTACCAGCAGGAATGATCCCTGAGCATTAGAGCCAGGAGTCAGCCCTAAGCACCACCTTTGCCCCAAAATAAAGAAACAAAAATGCACATATTGTAGCAATATAGCTAGGAGCGAAGAATTGGTGTTCGATGTGGTGACTATCCTTTCTAATTTCTCTGAATTGGGTGTGGGGGATAATACTTCTTACCTATCTTAATAATTGGTTTGTGTCTTGGATTGTGTAATGGGCCAAGAGATTAAGAGATAGAATTGAAGGAAGCCTTTCTCACAGTTGTAAAGTGCCAGGACCCAGAACAATTTGCAAAGATGAGTGTAAAATGAAAACGTAGTGCTTTGTGTTAAAAATATATTAATAACTTCCAAATTTGCAGAGCATTAAACTAAGTATGGTACTTTAGTACATAGGCAGAGTCTGGCGGAGCCTGGCAAGCTACCTGTGACATATTCAATATGCCAAAAACAGTAACAATAATGGGTCTCTTTCCCTTGACCCTGAAAGAGCTTCTAGTACGGCATCATTGGGAAAGACGAGTAAGGAGTAGCTGCTAAAATCTCAGGGCTGGGATGAATGGAGACGTTGCTGGTGCCTACTCAAGTAAATCTATGAATAACAGGATGACAATGATACAGTGATGGTACCTTATATAACTGCACATTTAGGAAGTCTGTTTTGTAGGTGCTTTGTGCGTAGAAGAGTACACTTTTTTAAACAAATAGTTCCTCCTATCCCCCCCCATCCTTATTTCATACAAGTTAACATGTTCCAATGCTCACCATCCCATTTCCTCACAGCCCTCCAGGGAAAAAAAGCCCTGTTTTTTTCAGTTGCGCCTAAGAAGAAAATGCTAATATGTTGTCCTACATGCATCAGCCTTCTGAACCTTTTAAGGATTAATGGCAGCAGTGAAAATTGAGGTGGGGTTGGCGGGATGGGGGTAGGATGGTGCCTTACCAAGTGGTGCTCAGGGCATCCAAATCCCTGGCAATTTTTTTTTTCCAGTTTTTTTTGGGGGGGTCACATCTGGTGACGCACATGGGTTACTTCTGGCTCTTCACTCAGGAATTACTCCTGGCAGTGCTCAGGGGACCATATGGGATGCTGGGACTCGAACCCAGGTCCACCACGTGCAAGGCAAATGCCCTACCCGCTGTACTATTGCTCCAGCACCACCCCTGGCAATTCAGATCCATAAGCTGTGTGCTTCTCTTGAGGACCTGAGTGTGCGGTGCTGCTGCCAGAGATGAGAGTATTCAGGAGGCTTCCAGTGCTACTCCCGGTAATGGTGCCAGGGATCAAACTGGAATTGGATGTATGCAAAATACAGACTTCCACCCTGTACTCTCTGACTTCTAGGATTAAGTCTTTTATTCTTTTTACTTACTTGTGTTTTTGGTTTGGGTTTACATCCAGTGATATCCGGGGATTATTCCAACTATGTGCTTAGGGTTCACCCCTGGTGGTGCTTAGGAGACTGTGTGGGATGCCAGGGATCTAACCCGAGACAGCTGCATGGAAAGGCAAGTGACTTACCCACAGTATTCTCTCTCTAGAACCAGGATTAGTTTTTAAAATCCATCTAATATTTGGATACTCCTTGGATCATGAACATTCTCTTCTGTCTCATCACCATGACTACCTGCACCACCAGCTTTTAAGTATTGGAGTTGCTGCTTACTTGTTATTTTTTTTCTAACTTGAATGATGAGATTATGGCCACTTTTATGCCCAGCTCATACAGATCAACTAGACAGGATGTTTTTTTCCATTTCTTTAGTAGATCTGTATACCAAGGCTCTTATTTTGGATATGTAACCTGGCAGTTGAGTTTTACTTTATTCAAGAAATTATATCAACAGCCAGTTAAGTATTGAAGCAGATGAAATTGTCACTGTCACTGTCCTCCCGTTGTTCATCGATTTGCTCGAGCGGGCACCAGTAACGTCTCCATTGTGACACTTGTTACTGAGTTTGGCATATTGAATACGTCACGGGTAGCTTGCCAGGCTTTGCCGTTTGGGCGAGATACTCTCAGTAGCTTGCCGGCTCTCCAAGAGGGGCAGAGGAATCGAACTCGGGTTGCCCATGTTGACTGCATGCAAGGCAAATGCCCTACCCACTGTGCTATCGCTCCAGCCCCTGAAATTATTGAGCTTTAAAATACTTGGAGAAGAGGATATTTTATTGTTAAATGAAAACATTTTGGTGATGGGACTAGAGAGAGTACAGTGAGTAGGGCCATTGTCTTGCATATGGCCGACCTGCCAGGAGTGATCCCTTGAGCCAGAGCCAGGTGTAAGCCTAAGCACCATCTGTGGTAACCCAAATCCAAAATATGAAAAATTTAAAAATATTTGATACCCCTGTGTATCGCTGGGTATGACCCCAAGAAGAAAAAAAAAAGGTTTACTTCTGACTGCACTCAGGAATTACTCCTGGTGGTTCTGGGAACCATATGGGATACTGGAAATTGAACCTGGGTTGGTCATGCGCAAGGCAGATGCACTACCGTAAAGACTGCTTAAAATTCCAGTTTAGCAGCTTATGCCTTTGAAAAACTATTACACCTTTTATTATTTTTCAGTTAATTTTTTATTAAAAACACCTTGACTTACAAATTTGTTGATTATACAGTTGTTTTACGCATTTAGTATTCCAACACCACCAAGTCTTACTTTCCCTCCACCAATATCCTGTTTCCCTCCCAATTCCAACCGCCTCCTTCAGCACATAACAAATTTATTTTATATTGCTTATTCCAACAAAACTTTAAGAACTGGCAAATAGAATGATTAGAAAACAAATTTGTGGGAGTCAATTAGTGATTACTATATGATTTTTGACCTATATAAATAAGAAAATTGAAAACAGTTTAATATAATAAAATGCCTATTCTCATTTATGTATATGGATATTCAATTCTGAAGTTTAAAGTCTTACTACATTAAATTTTATATGGATCTCATTGTGGTAATCATGTCTCACCTGTCATTAATGCTTTTAAAGCAATTCTGTGTCAGTATATTTTGGAGTTTACATGCAGTAGGTAAGTTTTCCCCTTACACTTTATAAAACACTAGGGTTTACAAAGTTGTTCATGATGACTTGTTACCAGCATTCAGTATTCCAGCACCAATACCACTACCATTATACCTTCCCTCCATCATGTTCTCCAGGTGGTCTAACCACCCCTTAAACCTATCCCCATATAGCAGACCCTGAATAATTTATTTTATATTGCTTGTTATCACAAATTTGCTAACAGAATGTTTCCTGAGAAGAAAGTTAGTGAAAATCGTTGTATCTAACCATGGAGTCATTAAGTTCCTGAGCAAGAGCTTACTATGATACTGTTAAAGTTAAGCCTTCTGTGTTTATGTTTTGTTAATTGATTTTGGTTGCCTTCTGTGTTACATCTCATCCAATCTAGTATGCTACTACTGACTTATCTGTGTTGTAGTTTGATGTGCGCCCCTGGATGTCCAGAATTTTTAACTGAGTAATACAGCTGGAGTTAAATTTGTAACTGGGTGGCAGCCTTGGACACCTTTGATTATTGGTTTCTCAAATATTCATGAGCCCCATAATACTGAAACTGAATGTGTAAGTGATGTTTGTTTTGGATATTTTTCTTAATTCCTACTGGAATAGCATGGTAGTAATAAAGCTACTTTTCCCTCTCGATTAAACGAACTATAAAATAGGATCATTTATATAATAGATATGTTTTACACTTTATCTTTTCATGTAGTGAAATACTGTAAGTCATCTTTTTTAGTGTAGATGTCCTCTTGGCATACATGTTGTGTTACTTTTAAAAGATACATTTCTAATGAATAAGGTGAAAATGAAGGTTGGATGCTGGTAATTAAAAAAAACTATTTGTGTACAATTATTCATGTTTTACTTCTATAAATGATGATGGAGCAATAGTACTGAGATATTTGGATACAGTGATCTGACATATTAGATTTCTAATAGTCTTTCCTTATAGACAAGTTTCTAAAAAATTCCTGTGATGTGATTCTCTAAACGTACTGAAAATACTTTGTACTATGAGTTCTTAGTCATGTGCTGTTAGGGATAGCCTACTTTCTAGGATTATAATTCCTTTATGTAACTACAAAAGGTGTGGCATTTTCTCTTAAATTGTAATGATCTTATTTACAAAACTGCCTGAGTTTTAGTTTATAGAATTTAATGTCAAAAGTCATTCTTTTTTCTCTGTTAAAAATCAATGTCCTTTGTCTTAAAGTAAAAATGTTTTGTTTTTTTTTAAGCATTACAGCATCTTAAATGTAACTGAAGTGCTTAAACTGATCTTTTCGCATATTTCCCCATCTTTGGGTGCAGCTCTTTCCCAATTTGCTTTCTATAACGTTGACATTCTGGGAGTTAAGTTTCAAAGGATTGTGTATTTTACGTGTATTCTGTAGTATTTGTATATTAAAGGATATATCAGTAGAGTGTGGCAGTTTTGAGAGCAAACAATCTTGACGCAAACAGTCTTATCAAATAAAAGTCTACCTGGTACTGTCCTTCATCCCTAGCACCACCAAGCACCGCCCCAACCGCCACTTCTAAGTCTTGACTTGAGGATCCCGGGAGATGGATAGCTCAAAGGACAAGAGTGCATGCTATCTAGAGGGCAGGGGTCATTGAGGGAACTGGGGAGTTCTGGATCTAATCCTGGCACTGCACATCCCCTGAGCTTGCCAGGAATAACACCCAGGGCACCCACACCCCACAGCACAACTGTATGTGGCCCCAAAACAAAAATAATCTGCCTGTAATCACGTATACAAATGCTTGTTCTGAATGAAGACAGGGAGTGTTATGTCCTTTTTACCCTAAAGATGGAGAGTGAGGTGTAGCATTTCATTCTTTGTTCTCAAATTCTTTACTTCTAGTATATGAATGACTTTAAAACTTAAATTTAAGTGTCATAAGCAATGAGGAAAAACTAGGTGCATGACAGTCCTTGCTCTTCCTAATATTTTTGAAGAATCGAATTCTGCGCTTAAGCTAAGTCAGTGACATACATAGGATAGTTAAGAATTTAAGTGTGACTGCTAGTAACAAATCTCATTTAAACAGGTGGTACAGAGGTGTTCTACAATATTACAATTAAAAAACAAATGCATATGTTGTATAAATGTTTAAGGTTTAATAACTGAGTTTTCCATTTAATTTTTACTTTAGACACATTTATTATTTTCCTAGTATATGACAGACTCTTGACTGATAAACTGTTAAGACTTTGCCAGATTTAGGTTGCTTAGCCTGGAATTTGCCATTCTTTAATTTACAACTTGATTTCTAGTGGTTCTTTACTTATTCTTCTTCTGAGGCTAAGAAGAGAAAGATTGTGGGCTTGACTCATGGAGAGGCAGGTGCCAGGAAGGTGAAATCATAGCTTGAATGAAATTTAGGCTTCTCATGATTTTTAATTTTTGGTATGACATTTCTATTAGCATTGTCATTTGACTAATCGTAAGGAGCTATATTTGGTTTTGTAAAAGTAGCATCTTTTCTTTTGGAATCTCGACTTTGAACAACTCAATTCAGAGAGTCATTGAGCAGCCAGTTCCTATTCTCTCTTTCCTAGAATTTTCCCAGATGATTCCACATGGCAGGTTGTTAACAGAAGAAAAGCCATTTGGGTGACTCTTGTTTTGACTCTTGTTTTGATATTTGAATCCCCCCTCCCTTAGATCACTACAGATAAACTCTTACGTTCTCTTTCTGCTAACTCACCAGCAGCATCCTAAATACTGTCATTTCTTCATTCAAAGGAATGGTATAGTTATATTTAATAAGGACCATGAAAAAGTTATGTCCTATTTATTCCTGCTTATAAAAATTATTTTCCTAATCGGATTTTTTGAAATAAGTGACTAAAGGAGAAGCCAGGTAATAATTATTAAGAACAATTAACAGTAAACTTTCAATTCATTTTAATATTAAATATTCCCCCCCCTTAAATAACATTTGTAAAATTGCCGTAGAAGAAAATGTAAACCTAAAAAATAATTTGCATTAAATTTTGGTCCATTTGTAAACTTATATGAGATAGTCTGAATTAACATTTACTTTTAGTAAAATAAAACATAATTTTTTATGTAATATAGATTTATCAAAAATGAAAGTTGTCTTTTTGCCTTTTCAAACATAAGACCAGTGATCATTTTAAGGGCAATTTATTATTTGAGAATTCAGAGTGATTTGCTATAAAATTGATTGTTCATTGATCTTATTACAACCGTGATGCTATTCATACTCTAGCAAAGTTTTTAAAGCATTTAAGACCTTAATGAAATGTATACTTAATCAAATGTATACTGATTGATCTTAAAACATTATAGTTTTTTTGAAGAATGACAACCTTATTAAAAATTTAGACCATAAGAAAAAATAATTAGCCAGTTTATTAATTTCAAATTGGGTATATTATTTCAGATCTAATTCATTAGAAGCAATATAGGAAAAATATGTGCATATAATATAACTGCAACTAGAGGAAACTACTGCAAGTTAATGCATGTTTCAGGAAATACAAATGCAGACATTTTCTAGCTTGAATTAGAAGACCTCTGATCTCCATAGAAACATGTATGCATGTATGTTTTAGAATATATAAGAAATGTCAAGTCTTTTCCTTCTTTTTAAGCCTTAGATTGTAAGCAAAAGAAGTCAAGGTCCAGATCTGGAAGTAAGAAGAAAATGTTGACATTACCTCATGGTGCTGACGAGGTCTACATTCTCAGATGCAGGTATATGTCAGTATTGCCATAACTTAGCTTCTGATTTTGTCTTAAGACATTTGATATTTTGGGGGGCATTTTTTATTTGTGGCAGAAAATGAATTCTCAGCAATTATGTTTTAAATGAACCTTTGGGGAGATAAGCCAAACTTGTAATTCAGTGACTAATGAATCCAAGTTTCTGCCTTAGTTAAGAGCCTCTCTGATAATGTGATTTGTAATTTATATTGTTGTGTTCTATTAATTTGGTTTCTTTGGTTTAATTTATTTTATCTTGAGTTTCTGATTATTGGGAACAATTTTTTTACCTATAATTCTAAACTAAATAAGCTCTTTCATACTGTACTTCATTCTGTACTCTCTTGAGAGTTTGAAAGAATTCTGAATCAGAGCTCTTTAAGAATCATACATTAAATGGTATTAAGACATGTAGGTATTAATCATCTTTTAAATAATGTTTTTACCTCTATAAATACAACTATTGCTATTGTGTTAAATCATTTTACCTTCATTTAGAAACTTGACTGTAGTATCTCCAATACGTGGTGAAGTTCTTTATACTTATGGATTTTACGTGAATTATTTTTAAATAAAGGGAATTGCTTATGTTAAGAGAACTATTATCAACTTCTTCTGTAGGTTTTGTGGCCTAGTCTTTCGTGGACCATTGTCTGTTCAGGAAGACTGGATTAAGCACTTACAACGACACATTGTAAACGCTAATCTTCCACGGACAGGAGCTGGCATGGTGGAAGTTACGTCACTACTTAAAAAGCCTGCCTCCATTACAGAAACTTCATTTTCTCTACTTATGGCAGAAGCGGCTTCATAGAACAAAGATACCTTTTAAATAACAAATTTGAATTGGATGTAAATTTGAAATTCTTTGTTTTTTTTTTATGCCACATTAAATTATCCATTTATAAATAGTAAAGCAGGAAAATGGGGAAAAGTGAATTAGAATGACATCAGAGCAAATTGAACACTTCAAACAGTAAGTAGTCTATATTTTCTATAGGATAAAAGATGTGTTTTTAAGATTTACTAGGTTTATCAGTTGACTATTCATTCAGTAAAAGAACAGTACATGTAAGCCATGTAAGCAGTCATCAATAAACTGTTGGACATGAATATTTAAAGACAGACTTACTGGAAAATTATGTTTTCTGCAGTGTTACCAGAATCAAGGTTCTGTTTGTTCCCCACAAGACTTGTATTGAAAGATATTATATTTTGTTTGTATGTATTTAGTGTTTTGTATAATACCAGGAACCGCTAACTAAATTTACTCAACTTAGGGCATTAAATATCATGTACTTCATAGTTTGAGACTGTTCACTCAAATAGGGCAGAGTACAATTCTATCTAGATGTGTAAGTGTTTTTTTTTTTTAATCACATGGAATTTTTTTTTTATACTAAAACATGGAGGAAGATTTGCTTAAACAAGTATTTCTAAAAGAAATATGTACATAGTCCTGGAAATTATTTGTGGTAAGGAAATATTCTTTACTCCAGTTGCATTTCTCAGACAATAAAGTGGTGCATCCATGCTACCTCCTACTTTGTCAACAAAGATGCTATTTACCCTTTACATTTTTGTATCATAATAGATTTTAAAAATCTAATGTTCTTTATTGCAAAACATCCTTTTGTTAACAGATTTGTTTCTTTTTAATGTTTTACTTAAAAATTGACATGCTTACAGGACAGGTTTACTCTTTATTTAACATTGTAGAAATGTAATTAATAAACAATGCTCACTACACAATTTAGAATAGACTTTCTCATTTATATTCTCTTCCAAATTGATCTGTTAGCAAAACTTAATACACCAATTGAAATATTTCTACATATGATGAGAATGTTTACAATTTAAATTTTAGAACTTGTTTTGGATGTGATTATATGTACGAAAATCGTGTAACACTATGCTCATGCTAAGAACCGACATAATGGAATTACTGAAATAAATGTGCTGTGAGGAATGGAAAATATGGTGCAAATGTCTTGGTCATGATAAATTGTGGTTCTTCTTTTAAACTCTTTCCAGAAGCAAATTAGTTGTTTTAATCTGAAATCAGATACCTTTACAAATAACGGTTTTTGTATGCAAGCACCATTTTGTTTTATTTCATGTAGTATATGACTAATACTATAGTTGAAACAAGGATATGCATTGATACTTTTCTTCTTATGTAAATAAAGTTAAAAACGGTTAAAATAAGGAGTATTTTGGTAGAGTATATACATACCTCACTGCCAGTGAAATCGCTTTCCTATGGTATATCTCCTTACCAGAAAAATCTCTAAATAAAAAAAGACAAAGAAAAACTTAATGACTATATTGTGAAATATTTCTTGTTTTTATCACCAGTACAAATAGCACTTGAGGTTGTATTTTAATTTAATCTAAATTGTCTATACTTTACTCACAAGATGTAGTTTTTTTTTTTTTTCAGAAACAACATTAATTTTTGTGAGAAAGACAGTTTCTCTTTTATGATTAATCAGACTTGCAAATCCACATCAGTCTTAGATGTGAACTTAAGTGTAATTTTTACATGTACATTTACATATATGTAAGCATATTTAGATATGTAATATGTGTGTACATATGTATATATATATGTATATAAACTCAACTTCTTAAGTATACATATATGTGTATACACACACACACTCCATCCCAGTCCGTGGTCTCCTGATTCCTCGGGTACTTTTGGATAAGGGAAAAGTATTTTTAAGTTATTTTCATTTCTTAAAGGGGCTGATTGAATCTGTTATAATGATACTAAAACATATTTTTGTATACTAGTTGTTGTTTACTAAACAAATGTCATTTATGCATAATACAAATACATTATTGTGAAGAAATACTAAGAGTATAAAGGTCTGAGTTTTATTTAAGATTGTCTATGGAAATCTTGCAATCGTTAGAGCCTTTTTTAGCTCTTTCATAATTCCATAATTTTATTACTAAGGCAGCAATGAAGAATATAATAGGTGGTTTGACTATAAGCTTAATAAGCAAACTTGGATTAAATTTTTTGTTAAAGTATATTTAAACCAATTATTCTTGATGTTAAAAATTAAATCATTTAAATATAATGATTGAAATGAGAGTAAACTAAAAGGATTCCTCAAGGGAATTAAAGAACATTTTTCTTAATATATTTTGAGTTTAAAAATTCAGAAATTCTTTAAGAAGTTTTTGTCAATTAAGAAACTTAATGATAAATTTTTGGCATCACTAGAAAAACTCAGAATTTTTTTTATACAGCATCTTTTCATTTAAAAATATGACCAGATTTACTATTATTGTGTGAGTTTTCAATTCTCCTTGCTAAAGAGATTAGAGCTTTTTTTTTTAAACTTACATAGATTTTTTTTTTCTTAAACTCAATGAAAGTGTTAATTTATTAAAACAAGATTTTAAAAAACTACTGAAAAGGACTCCGTGCCAGGCTGTTTTCACTCGGGGTGCCCCAGAGTGGGGCGGGTGAGAGCTCTTTCCACCCCAAGAGACCCAACTTCGGCAGCCGACTTCCACTACCCAACCACCGCCACGCTCCAGGCCATTTTCTGGACACATCATAAGACATTTTCTACCCATTTTCCATAATTACCACACCATGTTTGATGGACAAACAAATCATAGAGAGAAATTTATAATACATTCACACACACACACACACACACACACACACACACCCCACCCCTCGGAGAGCCCGGCAAGCTACTGAGAGTATCCCGCCTGCACGGGCAGAGCCTGGCAAGCTCCCTGTGGCGTATTCGATATGCCAAAACCATTAACTATAACAGGTCTCATTCCCCTGACCCTGAAAGAGCCTCCAGTTGTTGTTAAAGATGAGTAAGGAAAGGCTGCTAAAATCTCAGACTGGGATGAATAGAGATGTTACTGGCATCCGCTGGAGTAAATCAATGAACAACGGGATGACAGTGATACAGTGATAGTGAAAAGTGACATTTTGGTATCAAAAACCATTAACTATAATAGGCCTCATTCCCCTGACCCTCAAAGAGCTTCCAGTTGTTGTTAAAGATGAGTAAGGAGAGGCTGCTAAAATCTCAGGCTGGGACGAATAGAGACGTTACTGGCATCCGCTTGAGTAAATCAATGATCAGTGGCATGACAGTGATACAGTGATAGTGAAAAGTAACATTTTGCTATCAAATTAATTGATTTACATATATTGCATATCCTTGTATCCCTAGAATAAGTCCCACTTGACTATTGTGTATAATCCTTTTGATAATATGGTTGAATTCATTTTTCTACTGTTTTGTTGAAAATCTTTACATTTATGTTTATCTGGGATATTGGTCTGTCGTTTTCCTTTTTTGTACTCTTTTGGTACTAGGGTAATTTTGGTCTCATAGAAATCTTAGGAAGGATATTTCCTGTTACTTTTATATCTTGGTAGATAATAAACCTTTGAAGGTTTAGCAGAATTCACTAGTAAACTTGTCTGAACCTGGACTTTGTTTTGGGTAGATTTTTCATTGCTTTTTAAATTTCCTTCTTGGAGTTCTGTTCAAATTTTCTGCTTCCTCCTGATTTAGTTTCAGATAGATGCTGAAAATTGACGTATTTCTTCTAGGTTCTCCAGTTTCGTACAAAAGTTGTTTATAATAACTTCTTATGGTCCTCGGTATTTTTTTTTAGCTATTTGTTGTAATTGTTTTCCTTTATCTCTGTTTCAG
Organism: Sorex fumeus; assembly: GCF_029834395.1. Classification (NCBI taxonomy): domain Eukaryota; kingdom Metazoa; phylum Chordata; class Mammalia; order Eulipotyphla; family Soricidae; genus Sorex; species Sorex fumeus. Next base: position 9,988,497 of record NW_026606104.1, read on the forward strand.
TTTATAAGTTTTTTTTTCTTATAAGTTTGGATAAGGGTTTATGAGTTTTATTTATTATTTAAAAAAATCACCTCCTGATTTCATGATTTCACTGATATCGTTTTCTTTTCTCTCTTTTTTCTTTATTGAATCACTGCGAGATTCACAGTTACAAAATTTGTTGATGATTTTCAGTCATCCAATGTTCCAACACCCATCCCTTCACCAGTGCATATTTCCTGTCACCAGTGTCTGCAGTTGTCCCCTCACCCTACCCCCCTACTCTATGGCAGATACTTTTCTTCTCTTTCTCTTATTTCCCTTTTAGGGACTTTGGTTGTAATATTATTACTGGAAGGGTATTAATACATATTGCTTTATCTCCTTTCAGCACTCAGGTTTTATCCAGAATGATCATACCCACCTGTCGTTGTTATAACGGTTCCTTCTCTGTCCAAACTGCACTGTCTCTCCCTCTTATAGCAAGCATCCTACCATGGACCAGTCTTCCTGGTCCTTGTTTCTAGGTCTTTGGGTATTATTCACATATTATGTCATTATTTTTTTTAAATCCCACAAATTAATGCAATCATTGTCTTCCTCTCCATCTGATTTTACTCAGCATAATAATCTCCATGTCCATCCCTGTTTAAGCATATTTCATGACTTCATTTTTGCTAATAGCTGCTTAGTATTCCATTGTGTAGATGAACCAGAGTTTCTTTATCCACTCTTCTGTTCTAGGGCACTTGGGTTGCTTTCAGATTCTGGCTATTGTGAATAGTGCCACCGTGAACATAGGAGTGCAGATGGCTTTTCTGTGTTGTGTATTTGGTCCACTAAGATATGTTCCCAAAAGCATTATCATCATATGGAAGCTCAATTTCTAGTTTTTTGAGGAATGTCCATATTGTTTTCCAGAAAGATTGGACCAGTCAGCATTCTCAACAGCAGTGAGTGAGAGTCCTTCAATTTCTAGTTTTTTGAGGAATGTCCATATTGTTTTCCAGAAAGGCTGGACCAGTCAGCATTTTCAACAGCAGTGAGTGAAAATCCCCTGAATTCACACCACCTGGTTTTTCTTTTGGGTGCATGCCACTCTCTGTGGCATGAGATGATATCTCATTATTGTTATGATTTGCATCTCCCTGATAATTAATGATGTGGAGCATCTTTCATGTGCCTTTTGAACATTGCATTTCCTCTTTGAGGAAGTTTCTGTTCATCTCTTCTCCCCATTTTGTGATAGGGTTGTATTTTTTTTTTCTTGTAAGTTCCATCAGTACCTTATATATCTTGAGGGCTGGAGCGATAGCATAGCAGTAGGGTGTTTGCCTTGCACGCAGCCAACATGGCCGACCCGAGTTCGATTCCTCCACCCCTCTCAGAGAGCCCGGCAAGCTACCGAGAGTATCTCGCCCGCACGGCAGAGCCTGGCAAGCTCCCTGTGACATATTCGATATGCCAAACACAGTAACAACAAAGTCTCCAATGGAGACATTACTGGGCCCGCTCGAGCAAATCGATGATCAACGGGAGGGCCTTTACTTACTTTACTTTACTTACTTTATCAAGACCTTTCTTGTTATCTTATTTGGAATTTCAAACTCATTTACTTTTTTGTCCCTGATTTATTTTACAAGGCTGGAACGATAGCACAGCTGTAGGGTGTTTGCCTTGCGCACAGTCAGCCCAGCAGAGCTGGGTTCAATTCCTCCACCCCTCTCAGAGAGCCCGGCAAGCTACTGAGAGTATCTCGCCTGCATGGCAAAGCCTGGCAAGTTAACCGTGCCGTATTCAATACGCCGAACACAGTAACAACAAAGTCTCCAATAGAGATGTTACTGGGCCTGCTTGAGCAAATCGATGAACAACGGGAGGACAGTGACAGTGACAGTGACCTTATATATCTTGACTACAAACCCATTATCAGATGAGTATTGGGTAAGTAATTTTTTTTCTGTGGATTCTTTGTATTTTGGTCATCTTTCCTTTGAAGTACAGAAGCTTGGGTTTAATGCAGTGCCATTTGTTTATCTGTGCTTCCACTTGCTTGGTCAGTGGTGTTTCATCCTTGAAGATACCTTTAGCTTCAGTGCCATGGAGAGTTCTGCCTACATTTACAATCTCTTTGTACCTTGTATTAGGTTCTGATATCAAGGTCTTTAATCCACTTTAATTTTTGTGCATGGCGTTAGAGGTCTGAGATAATTTTTTGCATGGAGTTGGCCAGTTTTCCCAGCATCACTTGTCGAAGAGGCTTTTCTTGCTCCACTTCATTTTTTTTGCTCCTTTTTTTGAAGATCAGCTGATCCTATACCTATGGATTTGTGTTAGGATATTCAAGTCTATTTCATTGACCTGAGGGTCTGTCTTTATTCTAATACCATACTATTTTAATTACCACTGCTTTGTAGTACAGTTTGAAGTAGGGAAAGTGATAACTCCCATCTTCTTTTTCCCAAGGATTGCTTTAGCTATTTGGGGGTAGGCAGTTGAGTTATTGTTCCAGATGAATTTCAGGAGTGTGTCTTTAAAAAAATGGGTATTCTGATAGGGGCTGCATTGAATTTGTACAGTGTACTTTGGGTAGTATTAACCATTTTGATGATATTAATCCTCCTAGTCCATGATAGGGGACTAGAAATGTTTCCATTTCTTTGTGTCCTCTTTTATTTCTTGAAGTAATATTGTGTGACTTTCTTTGTATATATCTTTCTTTCAGCCTTCAGTTACGCCGATTCCAAGGTTCTTGATTTTTCTGAGGCAAAACTGTGAATGGAGTTGCTTTTTTACTTATCTCTGTTCTTTTATTATTTGTATATAGGAAAGCCATGGAATTTTGTATATTAATTTTGCAGCCTGACACTTGACATCTGTTTCTAGGAGCTTTCATATTTTGGGGGATTTTCTAAATATAGTAACATCACTCACTTAATCACTTAATCCCCGTTATTCATCGATTTATTCGAGCGGGTGCCAGTAACGTCTCCATTCATCCCGGTTGCGTGCTAGCGTAGCCCAATGGTATCTGTTCGTTTTAGGAACATGTAGAGCCTCAAACCGATCATTTAGGGTCTTGACGAAGAAGTCTGACCATCTTATAGGTGGGCGTCCACGTGATCTTTTGATGTCTCGTGGAATCCAATCAGTAATGGCTCTAGTCCAGCGGTTGTCTGTAAACCTCATTACATGTCCAGCCCATCTGATTTTTGATGTCTTGGCAAATGAGACAACGTCTCTGATTCTTGAGCGTTGACGAAGATCAGAACTCCGGATTCTATCTCTCATTTGAGTGAATCGTGATATTCCAAGCATAGTTCTTTCGATTCCTCTTTGAGAGACCCGAATAGTGTTCTCATCCTGTTTTCGTAGGGTCCAGGTCTCTGAGGCATATGTTAATGCAGGAAGAATAGTGGAATCAAAGAGATGTGCTCGTAGTTGGAGGTTCTTTGTCCTTTTAGTTATTTCTTCAATGCTCTTGAAGGCATTCCAAGCCGCTCTCTTCCTCCTGCGTAACTCAGGTGCCAGGTCATTCATCATGTTGATTTCTCGACCTAAGTATATATAACTGTTGCATTCGGAGATGGTGGTTCCGTTGAGAGCGAATGGAGCGTCAGGAACAAGGCTGTTTCTCATAAACATTGTCTTCGTAAGATTCAGCTGTAGTCCGACCTTTCCACACTCACGGTCAAAGTCCGCAAACATTTGTGCCGCTTGGCTGATGTTTGGTGTTATTAGAACGATGTCATCAGCAAAGCGGAGGTGGTGTAGTTGCCGACCATCTATCTTCACTCCCATGTTTTCCCATTCTAGTCGTCGCATGATGTTCTCGAGGGTGGCACTGAAGAGTTTTGGTGAAATGTATCACCCTGCCGAACCCCTCTCTTGATATGGATGATTACTTCTTTGTAGAATGGTGAGATCTTGGTAGTGAATCCGCAATAGAGCTCACGAAGGATCCTGATGTATTGAGTTTGTACGCCCTGATTGGCTAGGGCTTCCATGACCGCTTCCGTCTCAACAGAATCAAAGGCCTTCTTTAAATCAATGAACGTTAGACAGAGCGGCATCTTGAACTCCCGAGATACCTCAATGAGCTTGGTTATTGTGTGGATATGGTCGATGGTACTGAATCCTTTTCGGAATCCAGCTTGTTCACATGGTTGTCCTTCATCTAGTGTTCTGCTAATCCTATTCAGGATGACTCGAGTGAATAGTTTGTAGATGACAGACAATAGGCAGATTGGGCGATAGTTGCCAATGTCGTGGATGTCTCCTTTCTTGTATAGTAGTACAGTCTTGCTGGTTTTCCATTGGGATGGAACCTTGCATTCAGACAGGTAGCGTGTGAAGAGTCGAGCTAATGTATTGATGAGTACTGATGGTAAGTTCTTCAGGTGTTCAGGTCTGATCTTGTCTGGGCCAGGTGCTTTTTGTTTCTTTACCGATGAGATGGCATGTTGGATTTCGGAAGGAAGAACATTGGGAACGACATATCCATCATGTGGTATGTGGTATGTGGGCAAGTGGATGTGGCTATTAAAGAGATCTGAGTAGAATTCATGAATAATCTTCTCCATTGCCCTTCTGGAAGATGTGATAGATCCATCATGATGTCGGAGGGCAGTCATCTTGGTTTTGTAGTTGGTGAAGGACAGGCGGGCATTACGAATGTTTTTCCCAGCTTCTGCTGCATCTACCAGTACTGCTGCTCTCCTGTTTTTGAGGTCATCCTTGATGGCTTTTCTGCACTGTTTTGCCAGTTTGGACGTTTGCTTGTGGTTGCCTGAGGCACGTGCCACGCCACGTTGGCGAATAAGTTCAAGAGTGTTCGAAGAAAGACGGTTTTTTGTGGTTATCTCTCTCTTGGCATTCCTTGCACAATCATGGAGGTGCTGAATCATTCGATCGTATTCCTCATCAATGTTGTCAATGACGGCATCTTCCCATGTTGCTGCAACAGAGCCAAAGAGTTCCCAGTTGGTGGTTGTTCTGGGAGTCTTCTTCTTAAACCTTGCATTCTTTTCTCCTCGTTCTGTGAGGTAGAATTTTGCACGAAGAAGACGGTGGTCTGATCCCGTTTGGAATTTTGGGACAACAGCAACATCGGTTAGGCAAAACCGCCGATTGAATATGATGTGGTCTATTTCATTGTGGAACCGTCCATCGGGAGACTCCCATGTCCAACGGTTAGATTCAGCCTTTTGGAATTGTGAATTACCATGGAAGATTTTGGTTGACATGATGAACTCAGACAGTCTGTCACCTTGTTCGTTCCATTCCAGGCCATGGGTTCCGATGTGGAGTTCATCGACTGATCTTCTTGGTCCTATCTTGGCATTAAAATCACCGACAATGATCTTGTAGAAGGTGTGATCTTCTTTATAGAATTTCTCCAGCTCCATGTAGAATTTCTCAGTTTCTTTTTCACCATAACTGGATGTTGGTGCGTAGACAACAAAGATAGAAACTGCCGGTAGTGAGCCACATTTATTCAAGTGTAATCGTCCGATTCGGGTTGTTAGGCATTCAAATGAATCAATGCTCGTGACTAAGTTTGTGTTGACAAGGATACCGACACCACCGACGCCTCTTTTATCACATGTTCCAAGGAACAGTTCTTCTCCAGTGTCGAAAACAGCATGATGGGATTGATGTCTTCTCGTTTCGGTCAGACCAATGATGTCGTACTTGATCTTTCGTGCTTGTACCATAAGGTCTTCAATGGATGCAGCAGATGCCAGCGTACGAGCATTAAAAGTACAGACAATCATTTTTGTTTTTCTGCGTTTTGGCAGCCCATGTCTGCCTTGGTGTTTTATCAGCTTCTCCTTCCATATCCTTCTCGACTCTGCATAATCAGGGTTAGGGAAATGAGATCCATTTATTACTGGATTTGGCATATCAATTTGGTCTATTTGGCATAGATCACGGATAGCTTGCCAGGCTCTGCCGTGTGGGTTGGATATTTAAGGATATTTAAGGTATCCTGAAAATTATTAAATAAATAGTCGCGCGGCCGCAAATGCGGCCGCACGCTCCCGGGAGCTTGTTGTGATAATCTTTGGATCCTGGCCTTTGTTGGGGTTACACGGCAGTTGGAGGGTGTAACTGTTTAGCTACTGACAGGTCCAGTCCCAAACCGTGCAGGCTTAGAGATCTCAGTTCCGGGTCCCACACACCTGGGTTCCTCTGTCAGTTCGGTTATGTCTGAGGCTTATCCAAGTGTGTGGAGAGTGGCTCCAGTAAGGCCTTGGTTGGGGCCTGGAAGTCTTCAGCTGTTGGGCCCTGGCGAGGATAGTCAGACACAGGGTAGGAGACTCTGCCTTGTGCTCTCCCGGGAGCTTGTTGTGATAATCTTTGGATCCTGGCCTGTAAATAGTGAGACCTTTTGCTCTGGCAAGTACTTCCAGTACTATATTGAACACAAGTTGTCACAACAGAAGTAGTGTCAAGAGTAGTCAACTTTTTGTCTTGTGCCCGATCTTAAAGGGAAGGCTTTTATTTTCCCTACCCTTGGGCATTATGTTTTCTGTGAGCTTGTGATAAATTGCTTTGATTACATTGAGGAAACTTCCTTCAGTTCCTATTCTATTGAGAATGGAAAAGTTGTTCCTTTTTTTTTAAATTGTGAATTGATCCTGGATCTTATCAAATGCTTTCTTATGTCTATTGATATGATCATATAGTGTTTATTTTTCCTTTTGTTGATCGAGTGTATTATGTTGATTCTTGTATTCCTGGGATGAATTCTATTTGGCCATGGTGTGTTATCTTTTTGATGAATTGTTGGGTTCTACTTGCTAGTATTTTGTTGAGGATCTTTAGTATCAGTATTCAAGGATATTGGCCTATAATTCTGTGTGTGTGTGGTCTCTGTCTGCTTTTGGTATCAGGGTGATATTTGCTTCATAGAAACTGTCCTGGAAGAGCCTGAAGAGGATTGGCAGTAGGTTCTCTTTAAAGGTTTGAAAGAATTTACCAGTTAATCTTTGCTTCCACTGGAACTGAGCTTTTGATTTTGGTAAGACTTTTAATTATCGTTTCAATTTCTTCAATAGTGACAGGTCTGTTCAGGTATTCAATCTTTTGGTTCAGCCTTGGAAGGTTATTCAGCCTTGGAAGGTTATAGCAGTCCAGGAATTTATTCATTTCTTCTAGGTTCTCTTGTTTCGTGGCATAAAGATTTCAAAGTAATCTCTGATATTTCTGATGATCTTGAAATTTCTGTGCTGTCTGTTGTGATGTCCTCTCTTTCATTTCTGATGCATCAGGATGTCAGGATTCTCTCTCTCTCTCTCTTTCTCTCTCTCTCTCTCTCTCGTTTATTGATCTTGTTGATTTTTTTTTTAAAGTACCAACTCTTGGTTTCATTGATCTCTTGAAATTTTTATTTCCTTCCTCCTACCTGCTTTGGGCTGTTTTTTTTTTTTTTTTTTTTTAGGCCATTTTCCAGTTTCTTAAGTTGTGCAGTTAAGTAACTCATATGGGCCTTTTTTTTTTTTTTCATGTTTTTTTTTTATTTATTTATTGAATCACTGTGGGAAAGGTTACAAAGCTTTCAGGTTTATGTCTCAGTCATGCAAATATCAAACACATTTCCCTTTACCAATACTTATTTTTTCCCATGAAGAACCCCAATAAAACCCCACCCCCCACCCCTCCCCGTCCCTGTGAGGCAGATGAATTCTAGTTAACACTCTATCCGCTTTGATTAGATTGTTTCAATAAAAGATTCACCACTATTATTTAGAGTTTACCCCCCCCCCCCCCAAATCAGACATGCTGAAAAAGCATTGTGAAGTGATTTGCTTTCTCCAGCTGGGTTCAAGAATTAAATGTTGGTTTTGGATTTCTGCTATTTTACTTATTGACCCTGGAAGTATTTCTACTGAAAGTCAGATAGTTAAGAAATTGGTTTCTGTGTTCTGGAGTCGTGGCCGTGCTGGAGAGCCGCTCGTGGGGGGCAACTGGTGGCCTCGGTAGGGCGTGAAGGGCGGAGCGAAACGCCCCCCTTCTCATATGGGCCTTTTCTTTCTTGCTGATTAATGCTTGCATAGCAATGGACTTTTCCTCTTAACACTGCTTTTGCTGTATCCCACAAGTTCTGGTAGGTAGTGGCCTCATTCTCATTTGTTTCCATGAATCTTTTCTCTTTGACTTCCTCTTCAGTAACAAGCTATTTAACTTTCAGGTTTTTGCATTTTTTCTCATTTTCTGTTTGTGATTAATTTCTGTTTTCTGTGAATAATGATCTTAGTAGAGTAGATAGTTTATATGATTTCTATGCTCTTGACTTTATGGAGGTATGTTTTGTATCTCAGCATGTGGTTTGTTTTGTGGAATATTCCCATATGCATTGGAGAAGAATGTGTATTTAGGTTTTTGTGAATGAAAGACCATATATATCCATAGATATGTATATATGTGTGTGTACATATATTTATATTTTATATATGTACACACACTATCATTCTCTCTTCCATTTCTTACCCCAAATTAGCTTTTCCTCCCAGGGATTTCTATGACATGAAAATTGTTCCTCTTGATGTCGTCCCTTAAGTTCTCTTTTTAACATTTAATTTTTTAATAACTCATTTCTTTTACCTATTCTTTTTTTTTTTTTTGACTTTTTTGGGGGTCACACCCAGCGATGCTCAGGGGTTATTCCTGGCTCTCAACTCAGGAATCACCCCTGGTGGTGCTCAGGGAACCATATGGGTTGCTGGGAATCGAACCTGTGTCGGCCACGTGCAAGGCAACACCACGTGCACACCCTACCCGCTGTGCTATCGTTCCAGTCCCTCTTTTACCTATTCTTTATTGATGGTGTCATGTACCTTGTGCTTGAGTATACTGGTTTGGGTTTTGGCTTCTTCCACTTTGTTGTTATGTCTTGCTGCTAAATTTTCTATGGCAGCTCAGCTCCTATACTCTTCAGCACTTTAATTTCTGTTTGGGTGAGTTTTTCCATCAGTCAATCTTTATGCCTATTAATTGTTTCTTCTACTCGTTTTTGATCAATTCAGTGCACATTTAGAGTATTGTTGCTTGTTGTCTTCCTTCTGGTATGTTAGAAGAACTACCTGAACTGTTCTTTCTCAATGGAAGCAGCAAAGTTTGTTTGTTTGATTTTTATTGCATCTGGAGTTCCGTGAGTATTCAGAGCAGTGATCTGAGTATGAGCTAATGTAAGCAGTGGTCCCTGGCTCTTGTTTGTAAGATGGAGATGGTGCCTGTGGCTCTGAGATCTGTCAGCCTGTATGACAGCTGGGGATTTGTGGTTGCTAGCACCCTGTAGCTGTTACTGCACAAAGGTCTGGCTGGTGTGGGTTCTGGCCCAGGGTCCATAGCTGCTGGTGTCTGGCAGCAGATCTGGAATTACAGACTGGGCAGTGACTGGCGAGAGTTGATCATCACATGTGTACCCAATAACAGCTGTTCAGTAAGCCGATCTTCATAATTACTAAGGGATTACATTTGCCAATACCAACTCCAACATGGCTTTTCCCAGCCAGGCCTGATGGGTGGGGCTCATTTCTAGGGTATCTGTTCTCAACTGCAGCTAGGACATCCAGGCATGGCGCCCTACTCACTGTGCTCTCTCCAACCCCAAATAATTATCTTTGGTTTTTTGCTCATGGTGTCTTGTTTCTTGTGTGCCTGCGTTTACTGATATCCTGAACACTATTATGGTTAGAAACTTTTTTAGTGGGACAGAGTGATGGTATATCAGGTAGGGTGATTGCCTTGCATGTACTTGACCTTGGGTCAATTCCTGATATCCCACATGGTCCCCTGACATCACCAGAAGTGATCCCTGAGTACAGAACCAGGAGTCAGCCCTGAGCATTGCTGGATGTGGCCCAATAGCAACTTCCTGCCCCCTGCCCTCCCCAAAAAAGTAGGGGGAAGGAAAACTATTTTAGAATTATGTTTTGAGTGCTAGGATTTTATTTTCTCCTTTGGGATTTTCATTTTCTTCTGCTAGGTTTCTATAGTTTAGAGTACCTTTATCCAGGTTCATGATTTGCATTTTCTTGACCAACGCTAGGTGACTTGAACTCAGACTTTAAGAGTAAGGCCATTAGGGGGCTGGAGCCATAGCACAGTGGGTAGGGTGTTTGCCTTGCACACAGCCAACCCGGGTTCGAGTCCCAGCATCCCATTTGGTCCCTTGAGCACCGCCAGGAGTAATTCCTGAGTGCAGAGCCAGGAGTAACTGCTGTGCATTTCCAGGTGTGACCCAAAAAGCATTAAAAAAAAGAGTCAGGCCATAGGAAGATTAATTTTACACTGACTCCCCTTTACTCTCTGAATATAGTTTTTTTTTTCCTGTTGATAAGAGGCCATTGAAAGTGCAATTTGGTTTCTTAGCTCTTCTTTCCTCGGATACGGCCTCAGTAAAAAGTTCATTTTTAGGTGATCCCCTTTTGTTGTATCATCCTACAAGTTGACTCCATAAATTAGCTGTTTTTATTAAGTCAGCTTTGTAAATTGATCCCAGTAAGAATTTTTCCAGATTATCTAGTTTATTGTATCAAAATAAAAGTTCCACAATACATTTCTCATAGCCCAAATTTTGTGTTTTGTTCTTTTCTTTTTGGTGAAGAATGCTGGTATATGGTATTTATATACACTGAATGATTAATAGTCTTTTGAAGCTAATTTAAATTTCTTATTCTCCTTTTAAAAAGAAAAAGGAATTAGGTGGGTTTGTGCCACATCTGGCTGTGCTCAGGGCTTACTTCTGACTTTCTGCTCAGTGATCATTCCTGGTGGTGCTCAGGGTGTACTGTATGTGGTCCTGGAATCTCTGTTGGACCACTGTCAAATGTAATCCTTTTTAAAATAGATTTTGACTCTTCTTGAAAATTTTTGTTTTCCATTTATATTTTTTGAATCTGGTTTACCAGATCTCATTTGAACATTACGAGATTTTGCTTAGAAAGGTGCTGAATTTTTAAAGAGAGAAAATGAGTCTTTGGGAAATATCTTTAAAGGTCTGTTTTTAATTTATCTTCATCTTTTGTCTTAAAGATAATGTTGCAGTTTTTGTATAAAGAATTATACTTTTTTACATTCTGAAAAAGTATAATTGACTGAAATTTTGTTTTTGCTTTTGTGGGTGTTTTATGTTGGCAATAGAATTCCCCAAAATTTTTCAGTCAGGCTGGAGCTATAGCACAGCGGGTAGGGCATTTGCCTTGCATGCAGCCAACCTGGTTCAATCCCTAGCATCCCATATGGTTCCCCAAGTACCACCAGGAGTAGTTCCTGAGGGCAGAACCGGGTGTGACCCCCCCAAATTTTTTTTGTCAATTCTCTCCATAGTATGATAGGCACCTTTAATTTACCATGTTTTTCTCTGTGCTTTTACTTGTGTTAGTTTACATTATCAAAAATACTTAGTACCTTATGGAGTATCAGAGATGGTAGCTAGAATAAGTTTTTTCTTATTCCTGATAATATAATTTTGGGATTTTTCTATTTGTTTTGGTTGATTGGTTTCATCTTTGGGACTTCAGCCAGCAAGGTTGCTCTCTGTGTGGTACTGGTGGAGGCTGGTGCTGCTCATGGAAGTGAACCAAGGGCACTCACATGCAGTGCATGTGCTCTAGCCTTTTGAATTGTCTCGTCTGGTCCCCATTAAGTAGAACAGTGCTGGAAGTGCTTATTTTTTGTTTTTGACATCATCAGCTTAAAAGACTTGGTTAAGACTGCTCAGCAATAACTTCAAGAAGGGATGAAAGGCTGGAAGTTAGGTACTAGCACTTTATGCTCCCCCTTTCCCCATACTGCCAAGTATGGCCATGGTGGCTCCCAGCCTTTAGGGATAGTGACCTTCAGCAACATTGGCTCGAGTAGTGTGCTGCTTCACTGGGCCCAACCACTGGACTGCTGCCCTGCCAGCAGATCTCACCTCCTTGCCCCTTGAAGGGTGGCCTTCCCTTTAAAAAGCAAAGGGAATGGGAAAGTTTGTTGCTATCAGTTTTAGGAATTAATTTTTTATTCTCTGTTGAGTTTGTCTTATGAGTTTTATTAACATTAATATTAAAATAGACCTTTTTAAAGCAAAGCAGCTTTTAAGTGTGACTATTTCTTAAACTTCTCCCTGACCATGATGTGTTGCTTAACACTTTCACTTTTATTCAAACAGCAGAGATGAATAGGTAAAGTGTGTGTATGTTTACTCTCATTATACACACGTAATGAGAGTAAAATGAGGTAACATATTATGCAGCTGTGAGAAAAGAAGACCTTATAGTGTTCATTGCTTCTTGAATGGAACTGGAGTGCATCATGTAGAGTGAAATAATTCAGTTCTTACTTATCTGTGGTATGTAGAAAAACGAAAAGAGGAAATAGTATAAAATGATGATAGGCCTTTGTCATTGGCCTACAGCACAAAGACTGCTGAGCCTTGGGAGCAGAAGAGGTGGTAGGACAACTCCTGACTGCAGTGAGATATTTAGAACAATTTTACTACCTTCTCTTTTTTAGAAAAAAAAAATGGTTATAATTTCCCCTTCCCTTCTCTCTGTAGATAAGGTAACTGGGATGAGGGGGAGGAGAGGAGATACTGCATATCATGTTTGCACCCCTTTAGATGCAATGTTTTTGCACTCTTGATCGTGGTCCTTTTAGCTGTGGTCCTGACAAACACCTTCTTGAAATGTGACCAGTGACTTTACCGTGGTGCCAGGATTGCAACAGAGCTGCCAGAATCAGGCTCAGTGCCTGTGGCAATGCCAGAGTTTAAATTCACAGCCACACACTTAAGCTACTAAGCCATCATCCAGCTCTCACTTCTTGGCTTTAGATTAGCTTTTTAAATCCCTATTTCCAGTTATCTTGAGAGGTCACCATCATCCTTTTTATACGTGTACTTAGTTATACGTGATTGATTGGTGTCTGCATTTCTTTTATCTCATCTGGCTGTCTCCGTTCAAGTTTTTTTTGTTGTATTTTGATCTTAAGACCCACCCTGTGTTGGTCAGGCATCGCTCCTACTTCTGGGACTACACAAGGATCAAACCAGGGTTCCCATGTGCAAAGCATGCACTGCAGTCCTTTAAGCCATCTCCTCAGCCCTATCTTTTCTAGCATGTTTTTACCTTTTGTTCTAAAAGGTAAATAATAAACAGAGTCAAGGATCCTGGGAGGCTGTCCTTTGGCTCAGTTCCATTCATCTCAAGGTGTGTAGAATACCAGTCTGCCTTTTCTTTTACTCTTGTTTCTGGGGGACCTTACACCCATTGGCACTTGGGGCCCAACAGTGAATTTTCTTATCAAGACCCCTGTGAGGTGCCTTGTTCACTTGTAGGCATTCTTCCTGCTGATGTCACAGAAGAGCTCATAGAACTGCTTCTTTTCCACTATCTTAGCCCTGCCCAGGGAAGCCACTGGAATAATGTTTATATTCAGTCAGGAAGAAGTCCCTTGATCTGTAGAGAGGGGAGAGAAGGTTTTAGTATGCTTGGTTTGTTTTGGCTTTTTAGAGAAATTTTGTTCATTAACAAGCCCCTAGTTCCAGCGTGATGTGAAGTCTGGGTGATAAATATTATTTTCATTCTCTTAGCAATCTAGTGAAGTAGAATGTGTCATTGTGTCCCCCCTCCCCCCAGGAAAATGAACAAAAAAAACAATTTCCCAACTTGTAGGTAGTAAATAGTGAAACTAAAATTCAGATCTAGATCTCTGATACCAGAGGCTATTCTTATTAGTAAGGGGCTCTTGCCATTCTTCTTTCCCCTACTCCATTCCCTTTGTTGAGATGTTCAACTCTGCACCCTGCACCCTTGTAGCAACGCTCATTGCAGTACTCACAAACAGCTGGTGCAGTGTTTAGTAGATGACCCCCTCTCCCCCCATCCTGTTTTTTTCGATGCTCCTGGTAGGCCAAACAGGAACTGGGGAACATCAAACAGGAAGGAGCTATAGGAAAGACTTTTCCCTGATTACTTTGTTGTTGTTTTAATTTTTGTAGTGAATCAAATTAGGAAGAAATTTATTTCAGAATTGCCTTTTTTTAAACTGTTTTATTGAATCACCGTGAGATAGATCATTATGTGAGATAGAATTGCCCTTTCTATACTTAATACTTTGGAATCTGTGGATATAGATTTAAAAAACAAAACAGTAGAGCCTGTAAGAAAAAGTACAAAGTTTAGACATTTCAAATTAGTAAATCCGCAGGATCAGTTAAAATTTTTATAGCATAAAATATCATGTTTTTTAACCATGAACCTTATTCTCATTGGCAGATTTTGCAGGAAGGATCTGTTACTGACTTATTTTTTTACTGGGCAAATCAGGTTGTTGATGAGATCACTGAGAGATTTTTTTCTAAAACAATCTAATGTTGAAAGCAAACTCCAGTGACACTGTGGAATGCCTGAAATATGCTTTTGGTCTAAAGAAAATAAATAACTTAATTGGTTGATGGTGAAATGATATTGACAATGATGACAATGTCAATGAAGACACTTTTGAGGCCTAAAGGTGGTCATTGGAAGGACGAAGTTGGAAATAGTGGAGAGAACTAAGCTACTGGGGCCATAGAGATAGTGCAGGGGTTAAGGACCTTTGCCTTGCACTCTACCAACCTCCGTTTGGTCCCTGAGCAGAGCTAGATGTGGCCCCAGCACCCAAAAATTGGGCCAAAAAATGTGGCCCATAAATAAAATAATGCAAAGATACCTTTTAATTACCTGATGTTTTAGATCCAGGTTATTCTTTATTTTAGCTAAACACAAAACCCAGATTCATACTGTTTTTACTTTCCCTATAACTATTTTCTCCTGTTCTACAACCTCTAAAATTCTGTAATTAAAACTGTCACCACTAATAAAATGACTAAATACTATCAAGCATACTAAACAATAGCACTTAGAGTAGATTATCCTTTTAATTAAGTTATGATTATAATCAAAGTAACAGTTCCCTCCCCCTTGGCCCCCCAGTACCTCTACATACCTCAGGGTTGCAGAATTCATTTTGGCAAAAATAAAAGGCAGACTAGCACATCATCTCGCCACATGGAGGCTGACAATTAAACATAAAGCCAGCCCAAATCACAAGTACAGCCATAAATAAAAGAGAATCTTAATGTGATTTAAAGACCGTGACTAAGTTGCATTCAGTGTGAGCCTGGTCACCAAGTCCAGCGCCACGTCATCTTCTATAGAGATGTATTCTAGCAAAAGGCCTCTGCGTCCACCATCTGGCCACTGACTTCAGGGAGCATATTTCCCTGAATGATACATAACCCAGTGGGATGCCCCAAATTTGCTTAAACATGAGCACACCCTATTCTCCTAACAAAGGCATTAAAGAAGCCTGATTTTATATTCTCAGAACTGTGTTGTGCGAACTATTTAAACAGCAGTCTTCCAGGTAGAGTGATAAATGTTGACTGATCTTACCTTCTTTGTCTACACCACAATTTCAAATAAGTATTATAAATTGAAATATTAAAAAATTGGTCATGGTACAAATTATAATGTAAAGTGAGACATAACAATTAGAAATGCTTTTTAAAAAGCATTCTTTGTATAATGAAAAAAAAGTTAAAAGGAGCTAAACCATTTGTGACTAGGTAATATGACGAACAATTGACAACTTAGTTCCCAAACTTATTTGGTCTTTCACCCCCATTTTTAGAATCAAAAAGTCATCACTTTGCACCCAACCAGAAAGCACACTTCTGCCTCCTTATATCATCTGCTTTGAGATGCAATGCTCTAAACACAAGTTACTGGGGCCAGTTTGAATAGATCCAAAAATTAGTTTCCTGTTAAAAATTCTTGGATAGTGTAGCAAAAGAGCACTATTCATGACAAGTTACTCTAAGATTTAAGTTAGGGTTTCAGGCATAGCCCAGAATAAAGTGTTATATCCAGTATTTTCAGTTTCTGAGATAGTCTACTGGGCTTCTAGTATTCTAAACAGTGCTTTGGGACTATTTCATAGAAGGAACAATATGATTTACCTAACTGAAATATGTTCGACCTGTGGCATTCCTCAGACAGCTACGGATTTTTAATTGGTTGTTGGGAGGGATGAGGACTTTATTATAACTCTCTTATTGTTTAAAAAGCACCCCAAATTATACAGATCTTTAGTTAACTCCCAAGACTTTGGCCAGTGATGTCTTTTTTGACAAAAGATAAATGCTAGGTAGATTTTCTTTAAAAGGTATAGAAATTGGGGTCAAAAATTAAAAATAGTCCAGGAATATAGTTCAGTAGTTGTCCATTTGCTTTGTATATATGAAGTCCCCTTGAGTTGCCTATAGGCATGCACTCATGCCCACGCACAGATGCACACACAAGCACGTGCACACACACATGCACACAAGGCAACATTTTTTTCTTCACAAAGTCGTGACCTTCTGGTTGGATTTAAATTAGAGGAAGCCTTTTTCAACAGCTGAGCTGCGTTTAGCTGTATCCTTTAGAACAAAACAGACAAGCGAAGTTGTCTACATACAAATGAAAATGAGGTTCTAAGTGAGGAAAGAATAAGCATCAATGCTGGTTTTATGCACACTGTTAGAGACTAGATGGAGTGTGGGACAATGGGTAAGAAATCGAAAGGTTCTGCTGGACTTGATTGGGAAAAAAGTACCTTAAAAAAAAACTTCTCTGGGTCAAGAATCAGTCCAGCTTCTCAGGCAGCCAGATGATGGTGGAGTCTGTCTCATTGTGGAAGATGGTAAGCTGAAGAGCCTGGTGATGTGGACATTTTCAAATGACTAATCACTTGGACTTCTAAGCCTGGTAAACCACTGAAATGAATCCAAGGGACAGAAGAGAAAAACAATCCTAGCTTAGCGATGTTGGCTACACATGGGTTGCCCCTGGAATGGACCCCCCCACAGCGTTCCCCTGAGTACAAACTGGCAGTGCTCCTGACACTGCAACAACAGTGTCAGAACTTAATCCCTTGACTAATTTAAAATCTTTAAGGCAGTAGACTGGGTAATGGCTGTTGTAACATTTTAAAGGAATAAGACCTAATTGGCCAACTGAACTCTTGGTTCTTAGCTTCTGTCTCAAATGTAAGCCAGATAAGATTCAGGGCCATAGAAGATGGTAACCAGCTGTTCTCTAGCTCCCTGTTTCACTGTGAAGGATTTGGGCAAAGAATGAAGGAAGAAGGTTTTTTTTTTTTCTTTTTTAACTGAAGTGAGTTACTGAGTTACTCTGAAAGTCTTAAAAATTCATTGCTGGGCCAGAGAGATAGATAATACAGTGAGTAGGATGGTGCTAGCCTTTATATTGTTAATCTAGGATTGATTCCCCAGCAACATCTTGGGTCCCCTGAATCCCAGCAAGAACAGTCCCTGAGCGCTACTGGGTATGACTCAAAACAAAACAGAACAAAGCAGTGCTGGACTGGAACAGTTGTTCTTGAGTACAACACATGTGGGACCCAGAGTTTGACCCCCAACAACACAAACAAGTCATTGTTATTACCCAAAATGTTTACTGTCTGTGATACGAGGAGCACTGTTGAAATGTGATGAATAAAACAAATTGCAAAGTCTCTACTGGAGAACATTGGGGCCAATAGCAAGTACCTTAAGGTAGAAGATGAAAACATTCATTAAAAATGAGAATCATGTACAGATCAATATAATCATAGCATTTAGCTAATTAAATTCTGAAGATGATAACTGGAGGGTAGAAGAGAAGTCTTCATTTTTAGCTTTGTCAGTTGACACAGTTTTGAATTGAGTCTAATTTTCTTTGGCATCTGTGATCTGCATAGTGTTTGTAGCAGCCTTTGGAGACTTTTCAAACAAACATTTGGCATCAGTGGAATATTTTAATCAAAAAACTCTTTTGTCATAATACAGCCCTTGACTTCCAAAAGATTTAAACTGTCTGAGTCTGAGAACCCTGAGGCATTAGACCAGCACCAAGTTTTCTTAGAGCTTGGATCCTGGAGAATTAAGGGTGTAAAGGAGGCTGAGATTGAACCATTTATGTTCTTAGGTATTATGGAAAATATTAGTAGCTGCTTTGACTTCAGACAGCATATTATAACCAGTATCCTCTTGTACTTGTGGAATCACAAATTCATCTTAAGTCAGAATGACATATTCAGGAAGTTTTGACCTACTGCACAGTGTTGTGCTGCGGCAGATTCCCTAACTGGTATCCCAGGCATATCAAGAGGTATGCCCAGGGACCTGACTAAAGTATTTGCCAATTTCTAGAATGTAAATGCCCTTGTCAAAACAGAGTGCAAGCACTGGAGTGATATTACTGCAGGTGCAGAATGTAAAATGGGTATACATAGTCCTCTCCCTGATGCTCTGGCACACCCAGCGTCCCCTGTCATATGTCCAAATAGTGCTGCCACTCAGTAGCAACCAACATTGTTCTTATCAAATGTAACTTTCCACACTTTGTCACAGATGTTCTAGATGTTTGGATGCTTGACTTCTCTGAGAATTGTTACTTTTAAGTCCTGAAGATGTGGTTTTTTTGTTCGTTTGTTTTTTTGGGTCACACCTGGCATTGCACAGGGGTTACTCCTGGCTCATGCACTCAGGAATTCTCCTGGCAGTGCTTGGGGGACCGT
This sequence comes from Sorex fumeus, assembly GCF_029834395.1. Taxonomy (NCBI): domain Eukaryota; kingdom Metazoa; phylum Chordata; class Mammalia; order Eulipotyphla; family Soricidae; genus Sorex; species Sorex fumeus. Next base: position 10,007,076 of record NW_026606104.1, read on the forward strand.
ATGGGATGCTGGGAATCAAACCTGGTTTGCCCACATGCAAGGCAAACGCCCAACCCTCTGTGCTATCAGGGGGCTATGCTATCGCTCCAGCCCCCTGAAGATGTGTTCTTTAGTAGAACACATCCCCCGGTACACTCTTTGTGGTAGTTTTATGGTCCCTTATATGCTCTGATGCCTATAAAGAGAAGTTAAGGGTTGACACAAAATGTGTGCAATAGGAACAAAATTTGGAGGCATGTTTTTATCTTGGATTATTTTAAAATTTTACCTCATAAAATTTTGTCAAAATAATTCATTATTATTATAACAAAGTTTGTCATAATAATTCATTACATTTAATATTCAGTCACCAATCCCACCACCATTACACCTTCCCACCATCATATTCTGAATGTTTCCACCCCAAATCCCAAACCATGCCCCCCAAAGCAGAACCAAAATAATGTTGTGTTGTTTGTTGTGAATAATCCGCTAAAAGTGGTCTAATAAAATTTCCTTAGAGGAAAGTGTGTAAAGATTATTTCATCCTGGAGCCTTTAAGCCCTTGTTTGTGCTACTCCGTGGTATAGCGTATGAGAGGTTCAGCTGCACGCTCCGGAAAATTCTAAAATTTAGAATTACTATACATTGTTGAGATCATATGGTGCTAGGAGAATTTTGGAGGAGAAGGGCCCATTTCCGCTCGGAGTGAGCTGGGAGATTTCGGTCATGAATCCCTCATACCTGGGTTTTTCTGCAGATGCACTCATGGGTGAGTCTCATCCGAGCCTGTGGAGAGCAGCCCTGAGCATGGCAGTGTTTGAATTCTGGAGGTCTTCAGCTGCTATGAGCCAGGAGGGAAACTCATCCGCTCCCTTGAGAGTTGCCCCTGCAAAGACAGCCTGTACTGGATTTTAGTGTGTGCACATTGAGAAGCCTAATCACTCGTGAGAAACACTATTGGTGCAGTTCCAGGTTGTCTCCCTTTGCTTGTTTTTGTGAGCAGAGCACTATTTCACAAATATACTATGCATGCCCCACATTTATTTCCAAATTTCCAGATATCTTTTATTTTCATATCTTTATAACCTAGGGACATGTATTTTCATCAAAATCTATCTTTACTCTCTGTAAAAGATGATTTAAAAAAAAATGGCATTTACTACCTTACTGCCAGAATCCACCCAAATGGCATGGGTTCTACCCATAAAATACATCTTGAGTGATGGCTGGATACCCTAGTTGCTTTCAAATTTACTTAGAATTCCTGTTCTATATCTTGAAAAGGCAGCTATTTGCAACTGGCTTAAAGCTTAACCTTAGCAAATGGATACTTAGGAAGTAATTCTCTGTACTGCTACAGTGCCATTCATATTGCGCTTACCAATCACACACTGCTGAATGACCCTGGCAAAACAAAATCTCAATGACCAGTCTCAGCCTCCACTCTGTAAGTAGGTGTTAGGTGCTTTTTGAGGTGAAATGTGATTGAGTTTTACCAAGGTGCATAAGAACAATCCATTAATATTAAAACCTAAGTCATAGAAATACACCTACATAAAATAGATAATTTTTTTTGTCAGTTTTATCCCTGGGAGAGAATTTATGTCTTTATAACTAATAAAATGTTTTTGTTTTGGATTTGATTGGCTGGTTGGAGTTGGTTTTCAGTCTTGACTAGTTATTTCATGTAAATAATAACAATCTTGATTAATGAATACATCTATAGGTTATTATACCATTTTCTTGTACCACACATTGAAAGTTGTAATGTGACTCAGTTTCCTTATTTGCTGCGAGTCACAGTAGGCATTACTATGGATTATTGAATTATATCCTTCATGGTTGTGTGTGTGTGTGTCTTACATGACATCATCACAAGTTGACAAGAGCAGCTGATATGGAGAAGGAAGAAGCCAGAGGAGGAAAGCAAACTTAATTTTTGGTCTTAGACCATATAGGTGGTGTTTGGGTATTACTCCTGACTCTGCGTTCAGAAATGTTCATGGCAGAGCTCTGGGGAACATATGTGGTGCCAATGATGGAAACTCGGTTGACTTTGTACATGGCAAGCAACCTACTTGCTGTACTGTCTCTCCAGCCTAAGAAAGCAAACTTTAAACCCCACCAAGATTACAGTCTTCCCAGTGAAGAATAAGATACAGAGAGGACTTTCTGATTACTTGCCTAAATAACCTCACTTTTTCATTCACAGGCATAGGGGGAAAAAGGATAAAATAAGTCATGAATGACAAGACATTCTGAATTCTCAAATAGGTTTTCTTTGGCTTTTCTAGTCAGACTTCCAGCTCAGTTCTCAAAGAAAAACATTGATATCTAGAGTTGTAAGCCTCCAGCATGGGAGAAGCCAGTTGTTAAGGGGCTTTTACATGGGGCTGATGTTCAAGCTCCTCTCATTCCACTTAACGATATTACCACCAAACTATTTGATGCAGTGAAATGGTGGTTCTCCTTGGGCAGGGGATGTATTGACAACTGAGGCATCCTGGAACAGTCTAATCGGGATCTTTAGGGGATGTTGCAGGATAGTAAAGAAATCATAACCAGAAATTTTAATCAAAGTTACTCTCATAGCCAAAGACACAACCTTTTTTTCCAGATTCTGAAATGCATGGTCAGATTTGAGCCTTGCCAGAATATATAGATATTATCATGACTTCCAAATAGTGGGATAGTATGAGAGTTGAATATGGAGCTGAAGCTGTTTTATAACCATTATTTCCCAGGGGTGGGGAATGACTGGACACTCCCAAATAGTGCTCAGGAAGGTTCCTAGGACCCCAGTGGCAATTCTCAGCCATCAGCTATGCAAAGCAAAGACCTGAGGATGCCTGGGTTAAAACTTTGTATTTCTAATGACACAGTTTTAAACAAGTCACAGCAAAAGACATGATTTATACATAAAGCTTCCAGATGGTACCAATGTATTGTGTGAAAGAGAATTTCTGTCTACCAAGACACCTCATTTTATAAAGAGGACTTTTTGTTTTAAAATCCCAGTTTGTAATGGAAGAACAACTGCTGGACATTCCTTCAAAAACTAGAAATTGAGCTTCCATATTACCCCACAATACTCTCTGGGAATATATCCTGAGGGTGCAAAATAGCACAGTAGAAATGACATCTGCACCTGTACATTCATTGTAGCACTGTTCACAGTAGCCAGAATCTGGAAACAACCCAGGTGCCTGAGAACAGATGACTGGTTAAAGAAACTTTGCTACATTTACACAGTGGAATACTATGCAGCCTTTAGGAGAGTTGAAGTCATGAAATTTGCTTATAAGTGGATGGATGTGGAGAGTATCATGATAAAATGAGTCAGAAAGAGAGGGATAGACATAGAATGACTACTCATTTGTGGAATATAAAATAATATGAGATGGACAGTAGAGACAAGGGCCGGGAATATTGCTCCATAGTTGGTAGCCTGTCGCATGACCTGGGGGAGAAGGCAGCTGTATTAGAGAAGGGATCGCTATTGGTTGGAAGAATCCTTCGAGATGGGAGATGTGTGCTGAAAGTAAAGACCAAACGTGATGACCTCTCAGTATCTGTATTGCAAACCATAGTGCCCAAAAGTAGAGTGACTATAAACTTCTTTTAGGCCTAGAAGCTGCTATGATAAAATTTTTTTGAGCTACCAGAAACACAGTTATAACTTTTTATAGGAAAGATTGATACAGTGTTCATGCTACATGGAATGAAGTTAGAGACCCAAATTTTAATTTTAAAAAATTATATATATATACACTAAGTTATAGAGGATTGGAACAGGGTAGTAAAAATACAGAAGTGGGTTTTTCAGTAAAGCGTTTAAGAAAACATCACTATGCACCAACAGGCAAGACACCCAAGCACTGAGCCAACTGCCAGGTATAGCCAAAATAATATAGTCTGTGGGCATCCCAAAATTTTTATGGGGATTGAATCCACTAGTCCAAAATGGCATTCAACAAATAATTATTGCTTTGAACTATACCCAGAGCCATTTTGTAATTTTACTAGTGTTTTTCATCTGGAAAAGGTTGAGGTGAGAAGCAGTTTTGTTTTCCAAAACCAAGAAGTCCTATTTGAGCCGTTTTCGAGCTATTTTCACCTTTGGCATTTTATGAAAAGCAAAGAAAAAAAAAACACCTCAGATGGCAACTTGGAATACTGCCTCAGATGGTCTTAGATGAAATATTTGAAAATTGTGTAAATGTGTATATGTCTCAGTTTCCTTTTACAAAAGCTAAAATGGGGCTAGACTGTTGTGTGTGTGTGTGTGTGTGTGTGTGTGCTTTGTAGCAGACCCCTTCTTCCCAGCTTCTGATAGCTTTCACTGTCTTTTAATCACGCATTATTTTAACCTCCGTGATTTTCCACTTACTGTTTTTATTTTCAGAGTGGGTGGGGCGCTGTTTGAAAAGATACCTCTAAGATCCTGTTGGTTTTGGTTTCCACTGCTCTTAGGATTCTTTTGGGTACAGGGGTTAAGGCACAAGTCTTGAATATAGCTAAGCCAACACAATGGTCTCTCAAGCACTGTTGGAGTGATTCTAGTCACTCCCAGTACTACACAGCAGTGCAGCATTGCATTCTTGGTCCTTATATTCGACTATTAGCTCAGTTGGTCAAGGGTCACCAAGAGGATCCCTCAGGATTCCTGTGCATAATGGGAGAGCTCTCCCCCTTTAAAGGAAGTTCTTTCAGCTTTTACCCAGAGCCACATGGGTTTTTTTGTTTTTTGTTTTTTCATTACAGCAGCACTCAGCACTCTCAGGTTCCCTGATCAGTAATTCCAAATACCCATCACTGTGTGAAAAACTATTCCAGAATTAAATGATTCAAAGCAATAGCATTTATCACAGAACTCAGTACAAACAAAAAAAACAACCAACCAGAGCCTTGATTTAAAAAGTGAGTAAAGGACCTGAGTAGATACTTTCCTAAAGGGAAAATAAATAAGCAAAAGGTACATGAAAAGGAATTCATTATCCCTTGTCATCAGGGGAATGCATATTAGAACTACAATGGGATATTCATTCCCACCTGTTGGGGTTACTGATATGAAAAAGATAACAAATGTTGGTGAGGATGTGAGAAAGGGGAATACTTTATACACAGTTGAAGGCACAGCCATTATGAAAAAGAGTGGAAGTTCCTTTAAGGTTTAGAACTAGTATATTCAGCATTCAGGCCCTCATTCAGGCATATACTCAAAGGAAATAAATTATAAAGAGAAACACATCTTCACATTTGTTGCAATAGTAGTCTCAATAGGCAAGATAGGAAAACAAATGTTTCTCAATACATGAATAAATTATAAAGTATAGTGAACAAAGTATAAAGTGATATACATCTTGCAATCACAATGAGATAATCCTATCATTTGCAAGGAATCTGGAGGACATTTATTCTCTGTCAGATAATCACAGTAAGTGGGCCTGAGAGAATACTAGACTTTAAGGCACTTGCCTTGCACATTGCTGACCCTGGTTTAATCCCTAGCAATCTAGCACTCCATATATAATTCCCCAAGTAATTCCAGAAGTGATCCTTGATCACAGAGCAAGTATAGTAAGTTCTGAGGACCACTGGGTGTGAGCCAAAAACATTATATACATATATACATATACATATATATATATGTATATAGGCTGGAGCCATAGCACAGTGGGTAAGGCATTTGCCTTGCACGCGGCCAACCTGGGTTTGATTCCTCTGCCCATCTCGGAGAGCCTGGCAAGCTACTGAGAGTATCCCACCTGCACGGCAAAGCCTGGCAAGGTCCCGTGGAGTATTCAATATGCCAAAAACAGTAACAAGTCTCACAAGTTGTTGTGAGATGTTACTGGTGCCTGCTAGAACAAATCGAATGGGAGGACAGTGCTACAGTGCATATATATATATATATATATATATATATATATATATATATATATATGCATGTTTATGTGTATATATAGAGAGAGAGGAGAGAGAGAGAGAGCACTGTCCTGTTCATCGATTTGCTCAAGCAGGCACCAGTAACGTCTCCATTATGAGACTTGTTACTGTTTTTGGCATATCACATATCGAATACTCCACGGGAGCTTGCCCAGCTCTGCCGTGATACATAATATTCGTATAAATACATACACATATATAAAGTGAACTGGAGATTGTATAGCAGTTAAGGCACTTGCCTTGCACATTTGACCCTGGTTCAAATCCCCTAGCATCACAGCAGTGATCCCTGAGCAGTGACTATGCACCCAAAAATGCATAAGTAATGCATGATCCACATGTGGAATCAGGCTTGCAAGTCCTGAGAATGTAGGGGAAATTTAGAGATGTTAGTCCAGATATATAATGCAATCATGTAGATAAAGAAATGTGGTAAATCATCCACCTAACAAAAAAACCCCAAGCTTGAGATAGTTCCCTGAGCAACACAGCTTAGGTCTTAGAATATAAATATTCTACACCTTCTGGGCAGCAAATTTGTGCCCAGAAAGGAGTAGAATACATAATAGGCCCCGCAAAAATGCACCCAGAAAAGGGAAGAATAAAAAGTTTGTGTCTTAATAGATGTAAGTGGGCAACATAGGCAAGAGTAGGAAGTTATCCTGACTTTATACTTTAAGGGTGCCTGCTGATTGGCTGTGTAAAATGTCCCAATCTCTGCTCTTAATGTACCCATTAAATTTTGATGTGCTTACATTTAAGTGCTCTTAATGTCTCTGTCAACTTAGTAACTTACATGTTGGAAGCGGGGGTTAGGAGGGCAGGCAGGGAGGGGGAGCAGTACTATATTGAATAAATGGCTAGCCTGTGAACTCACTGATGGCTGCTCAGGTGACCCTAAAGCTTAGACAGTCCTTGTATGTTTCTTTGTCTCATGTTTCTGTTTGTCTTGTTCTCTGTGCTGGAAGGAGGTTGGAGGTGCCAATTCAATTGGCTTTAGAAAAAATAGTAGACAAATGTACATATGATGACCTTAGCTAATATTAACTGTATTGACTGTTTAGTATTGAGTTAAGTACTGTGAAAAATTGCATTGTCAAGTTCTCTGCCATAGAAGGAAGAACTATATGGAGAAATGTTTATGTTCATATAGTAGTAATCACTATATAAATATGTGTCAAAACATCCACCAGGGGCTGGGAATGTTTCTCTGGTGGAGTGCTTTGCATGTATGACCTGGATTTGATCCCTTACCCCATCCCCTGAAGTTTATTTGACACCTTCAGTGTCAATTTTATTAAGCAAAAAAGAGAAAGAAAAAGAGAAAGCATTGTAGACATGGAACTGAAACTTTAAAAAGACTCAGTGGGGAATAGTCCTTCACCTGGTGTCAACTTAGGCTGCTCAATAGTGAATGTACTGAAAGCTCATTCACTCTTAGCTAGGTCTAGTGGTTAATCCTGTCAGCATGAACTTTATCTGGGCTCTTGCCATCAGCACCCTCAGTAGCTTTCCCCATTCTGGGTACTCTTCCAAACTGACATTCAGGATTTGTCATTTATTCTAAGCTTAAGTATCTCAAGAAAGAATAAGGTAAGGCATGAGAGATGGCTCAAGAGTCAGAGAACACACACTACATGCAGAAGACTCAGGTTTTATCCCCAGAACCAAATGACCACCTGAGAACTATCAGAAGTAATCTGAACAAAGAATGAGCAGTACCCCTGAAAATTGCAGGGCATAGCTCTTAAAAACTAAAAACGGGCTGGAGCGATAGCACAGCAGGTAGGGCGATTGCCTTGCACTTGGCCTACCCTGGTTCAATTCCTAGCATCCCATATGGTCGCCTGAGCATCAACCATGAGTGATTCCTGAGAGCAGAGCCAGGAGTAACCCTCTGCATCGCCGGGTGTGACCCAAAAAATTAAAAAAAAAAAATCACTGTCACTGTCACTGTCTTCCCGTTCATCGATTTGCTCTAGTGGGCCCAGCAATGTCTCCATTGTGACATTGTTACTGTGTTTGGCATATTGAATGTCACAGGTAACTTAAAAAATTAATAATAATAATAAAAACAAAAACCAGGTTGAACCCACTTTGCCTCATCTGACCTACCTTTGGGAGATATTCTAACTTGCTGGGCTCTCTGAGAGGGGCGGAGGAATAGAACCCGGCTTGGCCAGGCTGGCTATGTGCAAGGCAAACGCCCTACAGCTGTGCTACCGCTCCAGCCCCATCAAGCACTGATAAAGCTACTTTTGTTCACTATACTCAATGGGTTATATAGCCAAGATATATAAAGCACTGGTAGAACTTTACAAGAAAAAAATATCCTGTAGAAAAATGGGGTGGGGACTTAGAGATGGCCAAAAGGTAATCACTTAATCACTTAAAAGGTATAAAAGGCCAAAAGGTATATGGAAAAAAAGTTTTGCATCGCTTATCAAAGAAATGCAAATCAGAATAACTCCAAGGGCCCCAAAACTCTATTCAGAGAAGACATTTGCACTCCTTTTGTTTATTGCAGCACTATTCACAATAGCCAAAATATGGAAAAATCCCAAGTGTCCAAGAACGGGTGATTGGATCAAGAAACTATGATGCGGAATACTATTCAACTATAAGGAAAATGAAACCATGCTATTACTGCTACATGGATGGATCTGGCGAGTATCATGCTGAGGGAAGTCAGGAGAGGAATAGGCATAGGAGGCTCTCTGCATATGTGAGACATTGTTGGATAACATTGGGTTGTCCTTGCTCCTCCTCCAGGGAGCTTAAGGTTTATTAAGCCACTCCCACAACAGTGCAACTGAGGTGCACCCAATTCCATCAAGCATTGTCACTGTCACTGTCCTCCCGTTGTTCATCAATTTGCTCGAACGGGCCCAGTAACATCTCCAGTTTGAGACTTATTACTGTGTTTGGCATATTGAATAGGTCACGGGTAGCTTGCCAGGCTTTACTGTGTGGGCAAGATACTCAGTAGCTTGCTGGGCTTTCTGAGAGGGGCGGAGGAATAGAACCTGGCTTGGCCAGGCTGGCTGTGCGCAAGGCAAACACCCTACAGCTGTGCTACCTCTCCAGCCCCATCAAGCACTGATAATTCTATATTGCTTTCTCCTTTCCTTCACTAGTAATCCATTTAAACAGTCATAGTAAATTTATTTCTTAAAATATTTCTAGTAGTGTCATTTTGTACGAACACAGTAAGAGATATATTAAGCTTAAAGATTAGCTCTTCTGGGGACATCTCACTACATATTCCTGACCACAGTCTTCAGGCCAGGTTAGTCTTTCCTAACCACAGTAGGGTCCTTATTCAGTTACTTCTTTTTGCTTCATGACAGAGTTTGTCCATGACCATGCTCTTAACTAATAATTATTATGGCACTTATCCTGGTCCATTTCGATGCCCTGATTCTATCAAGTCCCTCATTGGGACCCTGCTTTTGGGTTGCTAGGAACTAAGGGCAACTGAAGCTTAAGTAAATATGGATGCCCAGGAGTAAATATCATTTTGGAATCCCATGTTAGCTCCCATATTACATAGCATAGCATCAATTGTCTTCTTGTGTCTATACAAAAAGGACATTGCTAAATAAACCATGCAAATTACATAAAGGAAAGAAAAGAAATATATATAGGATTATCATTACTTGATGGAATTGGGTATGCCTCAGTTGCACTGTTGTGGGAGTGGCTTAGTAAACCTTAAAGTTCCCTGCGGGAGAGCAAGGACAACCCAGTGTTATCCAACAGGATATAAGGAAACATAATAAGGGAATTCCTGGAAGAGAACAGCGCAGAGTCTCCTGCCCCTGCACCTGGCTGTCCTCGCCGGGGCCCCTTGGAGGGAGCGGGTTGAGTTTCCCTCCCCGCCCCGACCAGGGCTACGGCAGCCGAAGACCTCCAGAACCAGCCACCACCATACTGAGACCACTCTCCACACGCATGAAGGTACCGGCAGAGGAACAAAGGCATGCGAGTCCCGGGGCTGAGATGTCCAAGCCTGCTCGGATCGGGGCTGAGCATCCTCCACCCAGGTCCTCCAAATTCCAGTAGGCAGGGGTCACACCCACCAACTGGCCCCCTGGCGTCGTGTAATCCCATCAACGGTCAAGACTCAGAGACTATAAAACCCAGCTCCCGGAAGTGCGCAGCCGCATTTGCGGCCACGCAACATCTTATTATCTCATTCCTACTTTGGACAACCTGGCAGGCTACCGAATGTAACCTGCCCACATGGCAGAGTCTGGCAAACTCCCCATGGCATACCCAATATGCCAAATACCAGTAACAATGATGGGTCTCATTCTCCTAACCCTGAAAGAGCCTTGAATATGGCACTTTTTAAAAAATCTCAGAGCTAGGACGAAGGAGACATTACTGGGGCCTGCTCGAGGCAATGGACAAATAAGGGAATAACTAATGCCCAGAGGCAAAGGAGATGGAGAATTGGTCTTCAGCAGGAAGCTTACCATAGGGGAATGATAGAGGGGGATTAGAATAAGGGAGAGGGAACAGCCTGGAGAAGGGAGTGATGAGGGATTGTGTTATGCATGAAACCCTATTATTAACAGTATTGTAAACCACAGTTCCTAAAATAAAGTTTTTTTTTTTAAAAAAAGTGAACTATAACTGAAAGATTTCTAAAATCTCCCGTTATACAAGCAATGTAAAACTTGGCACTGGTACTCACAGCTGTCTCAGCTTTTTAGAGATCTAGAAGTGAGCCAGAGACTCAGCAAACCAAAAGGAGGCGCCATTTAAGAAATACAACTGAATTGTAGTAACAGCCTATAGGCATGTAAAAACATCTTTGTTACCTCCCCACTCACCAGCTCAACAGTAACAGTGGAAATCACAGCCCACATTCCAGTTTCTGTTCTAGGAAACAGAATGTACTTTTTACTTGAACTTAGTATGGAAGATTCTACAACATATAACCTGGTCAGAACTCAGTGCTAGACCTGCTACACAGGCACTATTGTGGAAACATTTACATGCAAACTATGTACTGCTACTGTCAGCAACAGTTGGAAGAAACATTAAATAAGTTTAGTGGGAAGTGAGTATCACTGTAGCACTGTCCTCCCATTGTTCATTGATTTGCACGAGTGGGCACCAGTAACGTCTCACAACAAATTGTGAGACTTGTTGTTACTGATTTTAGCATATCGAATACATCACGTCTCACAACAAATTGTGAGACTTGTTGTTACTGATTTTAGCATATCGAATACGTCACGGGGAGCTTACCAGGCTTTGCCATGCTGTGGAGATACTCCTGGTAGCTTGCTGGGCTCTCCGAGAGGGGCAGAGGAATTGAACTCGGGTCGACCACGTGCAAGGCAAGGAAGAAAGTAGTGCAAGCTTTATATGGACTTAGAGAAATAATTAAAGTGTTTTAGATATCTAGAAGGCCACATATAATTAAGGCCATGTGCATGCCTAGGAAGACCCAAGAAAGTCTTAGGATCTCACCTCTGACTAAACTGGAAACTGTCCAAGCAGAAAAGAAAGGTGAAGGCAGATTTGTCAAGTGCCTGATTGAGTACCAAAGGTTTACTTCATACACGAAGTTTCCTTGCAAAGACCTATTTCACGGTTATAGACATGTAAGGAAATTTCAATTCAGATATTAACTGACTGTAGTGACTTCACAGAACAAAGAAGACAAAGAAGACAAGCTTAAGTATTAGACCAGAAAAGTCACTAAACAATAGGCTCTAAGGAAAGGGAATCTAATTTCCAGACTTGCCACATTATAATGATATTCAATATGTCTAGTTTAGTTTTTTTTTTTTTTAATAAACGTATGTTGGTCAGGGCCCAAGCGATAGTACAACAGGTAGGCCATTTGCCTTGGACATGGTCGATCTGGGTTTGATCCTTGGTATCCCATATGGTCTCCTGAGCAATGCCACGATAATTCATGAGTGCAGAGCAGGAGTGACCCCTGAGCATTGCCTGGGGTAGCCCCAAAACAAAACAAAACAAAAAGCATATTGGGCTGGGGATATAAATCAAAAGGGCATGTGTATATCCTTTTCATGCAGGAAGTCCAAGTTTGATTCCCAGTACCAGATGGTCCCCTGAGCACTGCCAGAAACCCCTGAGTAGTCAGGTACCGCCCATAAAATCAAACTTTTAAAAATAATATATATGTTATATACATCATGCACACACTAAGAAAGTATGACCCCCTTGGCTCAGAAAAAATAATGTAAAAAGTATTCAGAAGAACTTTCTAGCAAAATCATCTATTTTGAATATGCTCAAAGGAAATCCCATCTAAAATAATCTTGTTTTGAATATGCTTGAAGGAAATCCCATCTAAAGAATTAAGAGAGGGGCTGGAGAAATAGTATAGCGGGTAGGGCATTTGCCTTGCACGCAGCCGACTCAGGTTCGATTCCCACTATCCCATATGGTCCCCTGAGCACCATCAGGAGTAACTCCTGAGTGCAGAGCCAGGAGTAACCCCTGTGCATCGCCAGATGTGACCCAGAAAGCCAAAAAACAAAAAAGAACTAAGAGAAATATGAAAATTGAATATCACAAATTATAAAAAATAAATTAGAAATTGTGCTTTAGTAAAGTTATAATAGTTGAAATGAAAATTTCACTGAAATTTTTCAGAAGCAATTTCAAGCTAGCAGAATGATAATTTGATATATTCAGTAGTTATCAGTAATAGGAGAAAGCTTGAAGAAATTCAAATATAAGTAAAAATTGTACTTACAAGTGATCAGTGGTTCAAAGAGGAAATCAAGAGAAATTTGAAATATACACAGAAATGAAGCCACAATATAGAAAGCTATGAAGATTACCTAACCTTTTACCTTAAAATTCTAGAGTAAGCAGGAAAAAATTAAACCCAAAAAGGGCACATGGAAGGAAATGATGAAGATTAGAACAAGAATTAGTGAAATGAAGAAAGTCAGATAAAATTTCTTGAAAAAAATTGTAACAATTCTAAATCAAGTTAAAAAGAGAAGACCAGGGGGCTGGATCGATAGCATAGAGGGTAGGGCATTTGCCTTGCATGCGGCCGACCCAGATTCGATTCCCAGCATCCCATATGGTCCCTTGAGCACCACCAGGAGTAATTCCTGAGTGCAAAGCCAGGAGTAACCTCTGTGCATCGCCGGGAGTGACCCAAAAAGCAAACAAAAATAAATAAATAAAAATAAAAAGAGAAGACGAGTAAAATCAGAAATGAGGAGGAGAACATTACTACTGATCATAGAAAAATAAAAATAAAATGTAAGTAAATACTATAGACAACTGTATACCAACAAATTAGGTTAACTAGATAAAGTGAATATGTCTCTAGAAATATACAAAGCAGAATCAGAAAGAAATACAAAACCTGAATAGATTTATAACGAGATGGACTATAAAATCCAGATCCCGGACGAGAACAGTGCAGTCTCTGCCCCCGCGCCTGGGTGTTCCTTCCCGGAGTCCCTTGGAGGGGAGCGGGTTGGGCTTTCCTCCCCGCCCCGACCAGGGCTACGGCAGCCGAAGACCTCCAGGACCAGCCACCACCATGCTGAGACCACTCTCCGCACACATGAAGGTACTGGCAGAGGGACAAAGCCACGCGGGTTCCGGGGCCGAGACCTCCAAGCCTACTCGAATTGGAGTCGAGCATCTTCCACCCAGATCCTCCAAATTCCAGTAGGCGGGGGTCACACCCACCACCTGGCCCCCTGGCGCCGTGTAATCCCATCAGCGGCCAAGACTCAGAGACTATAAAATCCAGAACCTGGAACCGCGCGGCCGCATTTGCGGCCGCGCGACATCTTATTATCTCATTCCTACTTTGGACAAACTTGCAGGCTATCGAATGTAGCCTGCCCACAGGGCAGAGTCTGGCAAACTCCCCGTGGCCTACCAAATATGCCAAATACCAGTAACAATGATGGGTCTCATTCTCCTAAAGTGCCGTGAATATAATCTCAGGGCTAGGATGAAAGAGACGTTACTGGGGCCTGCTCGAGGCAATCGACGATTAACAGGATGATGAAATGAAATGAAATGGAGTTAACAGAAAACAACAAACTAAAACTCAAGAGTAGAAGTTTTTATTAGTGAATGCTTCCAAACATTTAAAGAATTGGTAGAACCAGAATAAAATACAGGGGTTAAGACACTTGTCTTGGCATGCCGACCCTGATTTGTATCCTTAGCATCATGTATGGTCTTCTAAGTACTTCTGGGAGTGACCCTTGAGCACAGGGCCATGAGTAGTCTGTGAACAATTTCGGGTATGACCCAACCCCTTCTCCCAAAAGGGAAGGGTTAGCTGCGCTCCTCATACACGATGACCACGAGCATCCTGTTATTCGTCGATTGCCTCGAGCAGGCCCCAGTAACGTCTCCATCCTAGCCCTGAGATTATATTCAAGGCTCTTTAGGAGAATGAGACCCATCATTGTTACTGGTATTTGGCATATTGGGTATGCCACGGGGTGTTTGCCAGGCTCCTCATACACTTTCCAAAATAAAGAAGGGGAAGGAATTCTTCATAACTCGTATATTAAAACAGTATTATCGTAATACCAAAACCAAAGACATAAGAATGGAAAGTAATAAGTCAAATCTCATAAATATAGATTAAAAGAATTCCAACAAAACCTCATGTAGGTCCAGGTACATAGCTCTGCTGTAGAGCATTTTCATTGCCTGTATTTCATTCTGTATTTTCACTGCATTTTCATTGTATGCATTTCATTCTCTACTCTTGGTACCACAAAAATAAAATTAATCCAGCAGCATAAAAGGATTAAAGTGAAATGTATCCCAGAAATGGAAATTTGAAAAAATGGAAGTCAATCGACTGCAGCGTATTAATAGAATAAAGGGGGGATGCAATCATACCAATAAATGCAGAAAAGCATTTGGCAAAATCTAGCATCTACACTTTACAAGAAAATGGAAATTGCAACATAAGAGCATAAAATGGAAAGGTAAGGCTTAAATTTGTGGGTTTTGGTGTCAGTGGCATAAGCTTAAGATATGCATATATTTTATGTAAAGCCAATGGTACCCCAAAGGAAGTACCCTTAGAAGTCACACAACGGAGAAGGAGCAAGGAATCATAGCCTAGCATATAAAAGACAAATGACAGGAGACAATAAGATGGAAAAAGAAGGATAAAGACAAAACAGTTACCAAATAGCAAGTCCTCTGTTAATAATTACTTTCAATGTAAATAGACTACTCAATTGAAAGATGTGAGTGGCTATTAGATACTTTTTAACCTCTGCCTCCAACTATATATATATATCAAATCACAATCACAAATCAACCTGTTATTCGTCGATTGCCTCGAGCAGGCCCCAGTAACGTCTCCTTCATCATAGCTCTGAGATTATATTATATTCAAGGCTCTTTGGGCTGGAGCGATAGCACAGCGGTAGGGTGTTTGCCTTGCACGCAGCCAACATGGCCGACCCGAGTTCAATTCCTCCGCCCCTCTCAGAGAGCCTGGCAAGCTACCAAGAGTATCTCGCCCGCACGGCAGAACCTGGCAAGCTCCCTGTGACATATTCGATATGCCAAACACAGTAACAACGAAGTCTCCAATGGAGACGTTACTGGGCCCGCTCGAGCAAATCGATGATCAATGGGAGGGCCTTTACTTACTTTACTTTTACTTTTACAGGGCTCTTTAGGAGAATGAGACCCATCATTGTTCCTGGTATTTGGCATATTGGGTACGCCACGGGGAGTTTGCCAGACTCTGCCGTGTGGGCAGGCTACATTCGGTAGCCTGCCAGTTTGTCCAAAGTAGGAATGAGATAATAAGATGTCATAATATTCGCAGCCGCGCGCTTCCGGGAGCTGTTTTTTATAGTCTCTGAGTCTTGGCCATTGATGGGATTACACGGCGCCAGGGGGCCAGTTGGTGGGTGTGACCCCCGCCTACTGGAATTTGGAGGATCTGGGTGGAGGATGCTCAGCCCAAATCCTAGTAGGCTTGGAGATCTCGGCCCCGGAACCTGCGTGACTTTGTCCCTCTGCCAGTACCTTCATGTGTGCGGAGAGTGGTCTCAGCATGGTGGTGGCTGGTCCTGGAGGTCTTTGGCTGCCGGAGCCCTGGTCGGGGCAGGGAGAAAAGCTCGACCCGCTCCCCTCCAAGGGGTCCCGGCGAGTGAGGACAATCAGGCGCGGGGGCAGGAGACTGGGGTGATAACACAGCGGTAGGATGTTTGCCTTGCACGCAGCCAACATGGCCGACCCGAGTACGAGTCCTCCGCCCCTCTCAGAGAGCCCGGCAAGCTACCGAGAGTATCTTGCCTGCACAGCAGAGCCTGGCAAGCTCCCCATGACGTATTCGATATGTCAAACACAGTAACAGTAACCAAACTTTGATATTAGCATAAGAAAATACTGGAATTGCTGTGTAAACACAAAAAGGATGGCAGCAATCTATTTCTCCCACTGCCCACGTTCAGTAGTTTCCCCCACTCCAGGGAGGTGGATGGCAATGGGCAGGAGAAGGAAGGAAACCTTATGTCCAGGCAGGTTGATCTTAGTTGCAGTTTATTACATGAAAGAGATGTATGTCATGGAGGCCCCAGGATCTCTCAAGCATGTGCTCCCCTGTTCTCTCAGACCCTCTTGTAGAGAGCCCCGAAATCTCCTCATATAGATCATGGTATCTCTAAAGTGCACAATACAGTGATGTCATCAAAGTAGTTACAGAAAGAACATTGAGGCAGCAAAACATACATTGTTTCTTTACATCTGCAGGCCTGTAATTTTGGCCTCCAGAATGGCTAGAGCTGGGAATCTATATCCCAAAGATCAGGCCTGGCTAGCACCTAAGATCTGCATATCGAAGACCTGCTAGGTTTCTGTGAGAAAAGGGAAACTGCCTCTTACAAATTTTTTCATAAAAGTTAGCTGAGGCTTTTAAGATAAGTTCTTGCTTTCTCTAAACTCTTATTTCACTTTAGTTTTAAGCTCTAATTCCGCAGCTCTTCCTGGACAGTAAAGATTCTTAGGTTCAAAAGAATTACAACTGTTAATAACCATTAAAATGTTCTTCCAATAAGAAATTTAGATTGAGAATTCTGCTTTCTCTGTAGGTAACTTTCTGATAAGAAATCTTCGTTTAAACCTTGTCTAGCAAATTCCAGAAACAACTACACTTCTTAAATCCCTAGGTTGCATATCACTCACTGACTTCTCTAGAATTCCTACTTCTGATTTCAACCTGGTTCCAGCACAACCTGGTCCACACAGACAGACATACAGACAGACAATGAACTGACTAAAAACCACATGTACATGTGCACACGTCTGCAGTTGATCAATAAGCCGGCAAAATAAACTATGACAAAGTTGTTGAAACCTAAGGTGGTTAGATGTTAGATGTTACCATATTTTGGTCAAGGCTAGTTCTAAGGCAGGGAGCTGCTATCATAATCTTGCATTTTCCTGCCTCCTCTGCTTTGATAATCCTATTTCTTTTGTTACCTGCAAAGATCTGACTGCAAAATGATCTGGTAATGCAAACTGCCATTCACTGTATATCCTTCCCAATATTCTAACTTATGCTCAGGCCACGTGGTGTTACAGAGGTCAACAAGACATTTCTTATTTAAGCTTTCTAGCTTCAGGCTCCTCCGGAGTTTTAATAAGCAACCCATAGGAGAATGTTTAGGTACTGATGTAGAATTTCCCATATTTCCTAATTGCAAGCAATAATCTATGAAAAAGATGGTTCCTTGGTAAAACTTTTCTTCAGGTCTACCCAAGGGGACTCGAACCCCTTTACTTTGGTCTCTCCCGACAACACTCTCACCCCCCATAGATTGGCCTTCACTTTGGCTTCTCCCAAGGGGACTCTAACCCCTCGTAGATAGGCCTTTACTCAGAGGCTCATTGGATTTGGACCGTCTCCACCAATGGCCTCTGCTTCCACCGCAGGCGTCCCTGGGCGGACCTGGCATCGAGCAGACCCACAGCTGTGTGCCCGAGCCTAACCTAGTGCTGTGGTCTTAAAACTCTGCTCATTGAAAAAGTTCTGCCTTTTCTTAGCTTGTTACATCTTCCCTGCTTTCTGCTGGTTCGCTGCTTATATATATATATATATATATATATATATATATATATATATGTTAGCAAGTAATTCACTTTGAATTCAAGGGGAGCATACATAGGCTGAAAGGGATGGGCTGAAAAAAATTCAAGAAAATATAACTGAAAGAAATCATGAATAATTATATAAAATGTACTTTGTTCGGCCAGAGGAATAGTATTGGAAGTAAGGCACTTATCTGGAATGTGGCTGGCTATAGCAGTCAAAACCCTGGTTCAAATCTCTGGCACAAGATATGATGCCCCTGATGACCACCAGTGGTCACTTCTGAGCTGAGTCAGGAATAGACCCTGAGCACCACCAAGTGTGGCCCAGACCTAATCCCCACAAATTAAAATGTACATTGTCAAAATTCTCTCTATAGACATAGTCACTATATGCTAAGAAGAGGGTCAGTTGAACAGGAAGATAAGCCAATTCCAAGTACTTGTGCACCCAAGTTCAGAATTCCTTAACATATGGAGATAATGTTGACAGATCTGAAGGGAGAAATCTACAGCAGTACAGTAAAAGCAAGACATTTCAATATCCCACTTTTAATAATGTGTCTCCAGAGAGAAAACCACAGTGGATTCAAACACCACCAGCAAACCTAAACCGTCTTCCCAAGAGAAAAGAATATATGTGATTTTCAAGTGCACAAGTGGAACACTCATACATAATATCAAATCAGAACAAATCTGGAAGACTGGGCTCTCAAATGTCTTTTCCAAGCAGTAGAATAAAACTAGAAATAAATGAATGGTCACAAAGGCATAGAAATTAGACCAAATTTTTTAGGGGAATGGATGGAGCCCACTCTTGGCAGTGCTCAGGGCTTTACTCCTAGCTCTGTGCTCAGGGATCACTCCTGGTGGGGCTTGGCAGGGCCATACATGGTTCCAGGGATGAAACCCAGATCGGCCGTGTACGAGGCAAGCACCTTATCCACCATACTATCGTACTGACCCCAAAACCACATATTTCTTGATCAACCTACAGTCAAACAGGTAATGAAAAGACTTTGGAAAAAAATCTCATTTTCATTTCATTTCATTTCATCATCCTGTTATTCGTCGATTGCCTCGAGCAGGCCCCAGTAACGTCTCTTTCATCCTAGCCCTGAGATTATATTCAAGGCTATTTAGGAGAATGAGACCCATCATTGTTACTGGTATTTGGCATATTTGGTAAGCCACGGGGAGTTTGCCAGACTCTGCCCTGTGGGCAGGCTGCATTCGATAGCCTGCAAGTTTGTCCAAAGTAGGAATGAGACAATAAGATGTCATAAAAAAAAGTTCTGATTCGCGGCCGCGCAGTTCCGGGATCTGGATTTTATAGTCTCTGAGTCTTGGCCGCTGATGGGATTACACGGCGCCAGGGGGCCAGGTTGTGGGTGTGACCCCCGCCTACTGGAATTTGGAGGATCTGGGTGGAAGATGCTCGACTCCAATTCGAGTAGGCTTGGAGGTCTCGGCCCCGGAACCCGCGTGGCTTTGTCCCTCTGCCAGTACCTTCATGTGTGCGGAGAGTGGTCTCAGCGTGGCGGTGGCTGGTCCTGGAGGTCTTCGGCTGCCGGAGCCCTGGTCGGGGCGGGGAGGAAAGCTCAACCCGCTCCCCTCCAAGGGGCTCCGGGAAGGAACACCCAGGCGCGGGGGCAGAAGACTGCCGGAAAAAATCTCTAAACATGAAAATGCAACATAACAAAAATTACGAGATGGAACAAAAGCCTTGGTAAGAGGAAAGCTATCTATCTTCAAGCACCAACATCAAAAAAGATCTGAGGGGCTGGAGCAATAGTACAATGGGTAGGGTGTTTGCCTTGCCCGCAGCTGACCTGGGTTCAATCCCCGGTATCCTATGTGTTTCCCCAAGCCTGACAGGAGTGATTTCTGAGTTCAGAACCAGAAAGACAGAACTGCCAGGTTGGACCCAAAACAAGATCTTGGCAGTGTAAGACCCGGAGTTTGACCACTAGCACCACATGGCTCCCCTGAGGGCTTCCAAGTATGACTTGCATAGCCAAGAACTGTATTACCAGGACCAGGCCAATCACCAAACTATTACGCCCAAGCAATGAACTGTCAGCATGTCCTCCTCTCCCCCTGCTTAATGGAGCATCACTGGGTTTGGTTCCTGGGCCCATCAAAGCATCCTTGGTATAGACTCTATTTTAAACAAGGTTAAAGGCAACAGAACCTGAGAACTGTACTCCAGAACTGAGTTTACCATTGTGGGGAAGGGGTGGGGGACTTTTGGAGGTGTGCTTTTGGAACATCATATGCCTGAAACTCAAGTATTGTAAATTACAATGCATAAAATTAAAAGAAAAATTTTGGAAGGAGCCGGAGGAGGACTTAAAGTACTAGAGGACATGCTTCATTTGTCAGATCTTTAGATTCAGTCCCCAGTAGACCTGGGAGTAGCATCCAATACTACCAGATATGTCCTGGAAAAGAAAACAAATAATAAAATTTACTCTGGGGCAGGGATCTGGTTCGAGTGGTGGCGCTCAAGCCTTCTTAGATGTGGCAGGTCTTGGATTCAATTCCCTGCTTATCTGTCCAAGCAAAGGTGTGATGAAATTTCCCAATGATACCAATATGGCCCAGATTGTTCATGGTGGTTGTTATTTTAATTATGAATCCAACCATGTAGGCAATACAGAGTTAATGCTGTTTTATTACATACACATTTTAATTTGTTTTCTTTTAAAAAAAATTATTCACCTCATTCATGCTGTCGTATGCCCTGGGAACACACAGTCTCCTGAGAACCTCAGGGAGTGATAACTCCCAAGAACAAAAATGGGGTAAAGACTTCAAGTTTTGTTTATAGGGGCTAAGGGATATAGCTCAGTGGGCTGGGAGCATAGTTTGCATGAAAAAGGCCCAGGTTCACTGCATGGTACCCAAAGCACAGAGCCTGGAGTTGTCCCTGAGCTGCCAAGTGTGGCTCACAAACTAAGCCAAAAAACTAAACCAGAAACTTCAGTTTTGGCTGTACCTGACAGTGCTCAGGGGCTATGCCTGGCAGTGCAGTATTCAGAAGACCACATGCCATGCCAGGATTCACTTGATATTAGCCAAAAGGCTGAGAAGAGATTATGCCAGAATTTAAATCAGAATTTTGGTCACAGGTGTGTATTTAGGTAAGTGCCTTTGCCTTTTGCATTCTCTTTTTTAATAATACTGATTATTCTTTTAATGTTTATAGGATGTGTCGTGATGTTGATGTTGTCTGTTTAATTCTTGATAACTTAGATTTGTGTTTTTCTTTCTTGGTCACCTTAACTAGAGTCGTGTTAATTTTTATTAATCTCTTAAAGGAACTTTGGCTCTATTAATTTTTTGGATTTTTTTGTTTGCTATTGTTTTAATTATGATTTATCCTTTTGTGATTATTTTTTCTTTTTATTTTTTAAAATTTTAAATATAGTTTGATCTTTCTCAGTTTAATAAACCTAATTTAAATCATGAATTTTAGAACTTTTTTCACATTATTCAATCAAAAATATTTTCTCATTTTCTTTGTAATTTCTTTGATCTATGGATTATTAGAAGTGTGTTACATTCCCAAGTGTGTGAAAACTATTGAACTATTTTGGGACTCACTCAGTGATGCTCAGAGCTTACTCCTGCTCTCAGGGAGCACTCCTGGCGGGGCTTATGTGTCCATATGGAATGCCCAAGATCAAACCCAACTTGATTTTGCGTAAGGCAAGCACCTGACCCGCTGTACTGTCTCTCTGTCCTCTTATTGGACTATCTTGATTTTTGTCTTTGTTTCATTTGGGAGCCAGACCTCATTGCTCCAGGGTTGGCCACGTGGATAAAACCAAGGGTACCCACATGAAATGCAATTATTTCCGCAGCTCTATCTTGTATTATTGATTTATAATTTCATTCTCTTGCAAAAAAGATGAGCTTTGTGTGACCTTAGTTCAAATCCATTGAAGCATAATGTAAATCTTTTTTTTTCTTTTTGGGTCACACACAGCAATACTCAGGCATTACTCCTGACTCTTCACTCAGGAATTACTCCTGGCAGTGCTGGGGGACCAAATGGGATGCCATGGATTGAACCTGGGTCGGCCGCGTGCAAGACAAGTACCTTACTGTGCTATTGCTTCGGCCCTATATTGTAACTCTTGATGAACATTTTACATGCCCTCAAAAGATAGCATATTCAGTAGTTGTTGGGTATAGTGTAATATAAATGTTAATTATGTCAGGATTGTTGACAGTTTTATTCTGCTTTTTCATATTCTTAATGATTTGAGGGGGTGTCTAGTTGTTCAGGGGACATACAGGTCTTTTATTATAATTCTAATTTTTTTCTTTTGTTGCTTCTGCCAGTTTTACCTAATGTATTTTGAAAATGATGTAGGTATATACACACAAATCAGTATATTGCTGATTTGTTACTATTTATGAAGGATTTTTTTCTTGTAACATTACTTGTCTTAAAATCCGTTTTGGCCTGATACTAATATAGCAGTCCCAGTTTTTATATACTTATTGTTCCCATTGTACATATTTTACATTTTCAAAATTTAAACCTATCAGTGTCTTAATATTTGAACTGTTTCTATCCTAGATCATACTGTATGGGGCTGGAGATACAGTACCAGGCTTAAGGCACTGAGACACCTCAGGGTTTGAAGTGCATACAGTCAATAATTGTTTGATAATGGTTTAAATACATTTCAATGATGGTTTGATCCTTGACACCACATATGGTCCCCTAAAGCACCAACAGAAGTAAGCCATGAGCACAGAGCCAGGAGTAGCCCCTGAGCACTGTTGGGTCTGACCCAAACTCAGCGCCCAAAATACTAAAGAATGTTTTAGTTATCTTGCTATAGGTTTAAAGTCACCATTATTTTTTTTTTCTCGAGAATCATTTTTTCTGGGCTCTGCACTCGGAACTCTTCTGGGGGGAATCAGGGGCCATATTGAGGACGAGGGATAGAAACCCAATCAGCTTCCTAAAAGGCAAGTGCCCTACCCACTATACTGTCATTCAGGCTCCTCTATCAAGAATCTTTGAGTGGACGAGTTTGGGCAGGATTTAGCTGAGCAGCTCTACTCCTTTGTCTTTTTTTTCCTCCTTTTTTGGGTTACTCCTGGCTCTGCACTCAGGAGTTACTCCTGGTGGTGCTCAGGGGAATATATGGGATGCTGGGAATTGAACCCAGGTCGGCTGCCTGTAAGGTAAACGCCCTACCCGCTGTGCTCTCTCTCCAGCCCCTGCTCCTTTGTCTTGAGCCATGCACTTGACTGCATGGCTCAGACTGACGTGGACAGTCTAAAGCAACCCTCATTTGTCTGGTGTATCAGTATTTCTCTTAATGCATTCTTCATAGCACAGATTCCTCAGGGCATCTAAATTTATAACATGATGGCCAGCTCCTAAGAAGGAGTGCCACCAAAACAGTTAACTCTAAGTTCATGTGTTCCCCTTTTATTTTTCATTTTAAAATGAATTTTCCCCTAGTTATTTTTAGGCCTAGCGTGGTCACACCTATAACACGGAGTGCTCTGTATCTTCACAAATTTTTTTATTTGCTCTAAATAATATATTGACAGTGGCTTTAATTTCTATAAAAATGCATGAATAACTTATTTAAATTCATTCTTTTGGCTTTCATGGAAAAATCATTTTTTAGTGTGACCAAGGCTTTGTCACAATAACTTGGTTTTATCCTTTTTAATCTGTCTTATAAGGATATTAAAATTGTGCCTCATCATCTGTCATTATTATTTTTTTTTATGTAGGAGTACTGCTATTTATTCGGCCACTGATTAGCTGATTGATTGGGCACGAACTCCACCATACTTTTTTTTCATTTTTTATAATTTTATTTATTGAATCACCACAATAGCAATTATAAAGCTTTCAGGTTTATGTCTCAGCCATACAATGAAACACCCGTACCTTCACCAGTGACCATTCTCCACACCCAAAACCCCAGTATACCCCTATCCCACACCGTCCCTGTGGGGCAGATGATCTCCATATTACTCTCTCTCTACTTTGATTACATTCAACATTTTGATACCAGACCCACCATTAATATTTGGGATTTAACTCCAACACTCAGATCTGCTGAAAAGGCAACAGTAGACAATTTGTTTTCTATTGCTGGTTATGAATAACATATGATGTCGCGTGGCTGCAGTAGTGGCCACGCAACTTTGAAATTTCAAAATTTTAACAACTAAATCTGGAGGGATTTCTGCCAAAATCTGCTGGGTTCTGAGATTTGTTCCTGAGTTTCTTGGATCATGGCCATTAAGCAGCTTGATCAGGAGCCAGAAAGGCCGTTCATGGGCGGCGACTTGGAGTCTCGTTGGGACAGGGAGGAAAGGACCGGCTCCACCCCCGTCCTGTGAGGTCCCTCGTGTCTCATCACTGAGGGTCCAAACCTGACTGTCCAATGGCCTGTGGAGAATGGCGGTCACCGAGCCGCCTAGGGGGAGCAGGTGGAGGGACAGCACCCTTTCCCCCCCTGGAATGGCCTGGCGACAGTAATCTACTGCATCTTCCAAAAGCCACTGGGTTCCTAGATTTGTTTCTGAGTCTCTGGGATCATGGCTGTTAAATAGCTTGGTCAGGAGCCAGAGAGGCCATTCGTTGGTGGCGACTCGGGGTCTCATTGGGACGGGGAGGAAAGGGCCAGCTCCACCTCCATCCTGTGAGGCCCCATGTGTCTCGTCACTGGGGGCCCAAACCTGACGGTCCAGTGACCTCTGGAGGATGGCAGCCACGGGGCCGCCAGGGGGAACAGGCCAAGGCACGAAACCCATTCCCACCTGGGGTGGCCCAGCACCGGTAACCTACTGCAGAGACTCGACACATTTGTGCCAAAAGCCACTGGGTTCCATGATTTGTTTCTAAGTCTCTGGGATCATGGCCATTAAAAGGCTTGATCAGGAGCCAGAGAGGCCGTTCATTGGCAGCGACTCGGGGTCTCGTTGGAGTGGGAGGGAAAGGGCCGGCTCCACCCCCATCCCATGAGTGCCTGTGTGTCTCGTCACTGCGGGCCCAAACCTGACTCTCCAATGGCCTCTGGTGGATGGCAGCGACTGAGCCGCCTAGGGGGAACAGGTGGAGGGACAGCACCCTTTTCCCCCTGGGGTGGCCTGGCGACAGTAACTTACTGTGTGGTCCGGACGCATTTCTGCCAAAAGCCGCTGGGTTTCAAGATTTGTTTCTGAGTCTCTGGGATTATGGCGTTAAGCAGCTTGATCAGGAGCCAGAGAGGCCCTTTATGGGCGGCAACTCGGGGTCTTGTTGGGACAGGGAGGAAAGGGCCGGCTCTACCCCATCCCGTGAGGCCCTGCGTGTCTTGTCACTGCAGGCCCAAACCTGGTGGATGGCAGCCACCGAGCCACCAGGGGGAACAGGCCAAGGCACGAAACCCATTCCTACCTGGGGTGGCCCAGCACCGGTAACCTACTGCAAGGACTGGACACATTTCTGCCAAAAGCCATTGGGTTTCAAGATTTGTTTCTGAGTCTCTGGGATAATGGCCAATAAGCAGTTCAATCAGGAACCAGAGAGGCCATGCCTCCATTTATATAGCAGAGCTGGAGGTGGTTTGTGGGTGTGTCTCCCACATACCTAACTTTTGTCCGTTTACTTTCTTGGTAAACTTTGCCCCAAGTTTTTGGGGTCTGGCCAAAGGCACAGCAACAATTTTGAGGTATCTGGAAGTCTTATGGCGCCATCAGGCTGCTGATGCACTCGCCTCACAGGTAGACATTGACCTGCTGGCGGCACCATAGCCCCTTGTCTGTCACTATTACCAATAAAAAGGAAGAATATCCCTAGGGAATATATTTAAAACTTCTAAAAGACTGTATTTTGCTCTGCTGAATTTGTAGACTTGCTGTTTAAACCAGTGAATGTTTACTTTCATCTTTCCAAACTTAAAAGGTGACTTTTTTGCTTTTTAATCTAGTGACTACTTACTTTGTGACCTGCTAGGCTTTGTGGCAGCCACTCCAGAGAAATCCAAAACATACCAGACCCAGTCCCTGACCTTTAGCTGCTGATGTCTTGGCTGGGCCATAAAATACACCACTGAATCTTGTGTTCTCTTTACCAAGTATTTTATATTTATTAGAGTCCAAATGCCAGTGATTTCTTTTTTATATTTTAGTTTCTTTCTGGTCTCAACCTTTTGTGTCTTCACTAATAGACAGATGAACAGTTAGCAACATCAATTTTGATAGCACTAGCTAAAAAACCAGAGGAGTGTTGTAATGGGGGAACTCATCAAAGGCCATAAAGGAATCATTACAGTAGAGTGTGAAGATTGCAGTGACACCTGGGGCTGTTCTTTCCAGTTCTCTCTGAGACTTCTCTCTCCAGCCTTCTCTGAGCAGTTGGCTGGGAAGAAGCCCGGTTATCTCTATACTCTCAAATCCATCTAGCTATCAGAACTCTCTTCCCTGAATGTCTGAATTAGATCAGGACCATAAGATGATTATGTTCTCACTACAAGTGGACTGTGAACTAAATGTATCAGGTTGGCAGCCAAGATCAATAACTTTCTCTCTCTCCCCCCACCTTCTCTTTCGCTATCTCACTCTCTTTCGCTATCACCCTCAAGAAAGTTCCCATTATCAGAGGCCATTCTATTCCTAGTTCAGCAGAGTCCTTAAAAATTTCCTGAACTTTTATAGTGGGTAAAATGAACTCCCAACTATTGATAATTTGACTCAGAAAAAAACTGCTTCTGTTTTTGAAGACTATCACCAGGAATATTTGAAAGTTTTAAAATAATCAGATGGGAGGCATGTTCTGAAAACAAGGCTGGTGATTTCTTCAGTCCATACCCAAGAAATGTGCACACAATTTTCAAGCTTTTCTTTCTACTATAAAAGAATTGACACAGATAAGTGAAAACTATCTAAGAGTTATTTCATAATCTTATATAGCGGGACTCTGAAAGCCAATATATATTTATTCTCTCCAAATGTTTTTTTCCACTGGCTGATTGATTTTTTTTTTATAACAAAACCATTTAAAATGGATTCCTACCAAAGCACCTCTCCATCGGTATCTTTACTAAATGAAATATCAGGCTCCATTTTGGCTAGTTGATAGTGCTAACTCCTACTTCATGTACTCTGGGTCTTGAAACCGTGATGAAACTAAACAGGGTTATTTAAAGAAAACAATCCCCAAATGATCTTCTTGTCTATTTGCAGTGAGATTTTTAAAACAACATTGTCGGGAAATACAAGCAGTCCCTGAAACTTTCTTCCCCTGGGTTATCATAGTCTGAGACAATTGATGACATTACATTGGTCGTTCATTTTAGATTCGTGGAGTCCACAAAAATCAATAGTTTTCCATTATCAGGTCCAGCTGGGTCACTAGTCTGTCAATGAGCTGTTACAATTGCTGTACAGGGGTGAGCCTGACCAGTCAATTGCTGCTGACAAGAGGAAAACATGCTGACAGCCACGGGAACAAGTCAGAACACAGATTTGCACTTCAGTTTGCCATCCAAAGAGACTCAGAGCAAGGCCATTTTCCAGACAGAGGCCATGCTCCATGGGAGGGCTGGCAGGCGGGGCTCTCCCTCTGGTTTCACTGCACCAGTACTTAGGGGCCAATCCTGGCTCCAGCCATCCAGCTCCCATAGAGATGTGGCTCATACAAGGGCCGTCAGAATTGTATTTAAGCACCAGTTTCCATCCTACATTGTCTTCAGAACAAGACCAGGAGGAAGGAAGGAACTGCCCTTTGAATTACCTTTACCCAGATGGAACGACTATATATGATCGAAGAGACTGAAAATATAAAGAAGAAATAAGTGGGTCAATGGCACAGTGTCTCAAGAGTGTTGCAATAAACATTATATAAAAGATAGAAGGGTTTATGGTTTTGATATTCAGACTGCTTTCTTGTTGCCTTATCACTTATAACGTGGACCTCAACTTGAGATATTTTACCAAACCCAGGATTCCTCATTGGTGTCACAGTCACAACTACTCTCTTTGATTCAGTGAGTGGTAAGGAGACTTCAGTGCTAGTCTTGCCTGTCCAAAATTTGGAAGGAAAGTATAGAGTGGTGAGCTTGGTTGGACAAGTATCGTAACTGTTTCACATTAATAAAATAAAGACATGCCAGCCTTATCTACTGTGTCATAAGGTTGTCATCAAATTCAAGGAGAGTAACTGAAAGTAGAATCTACCCCAGTAATTAATGTAGGATGTAGGGTGTGTGTGTGTGTGTGTGTGTGTGTGTGTGTGTGTGTGTGTGTTGGTCTCTTGCTCTCTTGGAAGCTAGCTATGCAGCAAAAAGTTCAAAAACAGCAAGTTCCAGAATAATTCATTTTTGGTCGATTGAATAGGCTTCCTTTCATAAATAAAAGCCAGAATGCAGAATGCAGGGGACAGTTCTGAAATATTAATGGGGGTTATGGTTCTCCTTGCTCTACAAAGAAGAGCACTGAATGCTAGCAGAGTAGACATACACTATCAGGATTTTCCCTTGTTGAGGGACTTCCAAAGGAATGTGAATTTGTGTGGAATTATGGTCTTCTCATGATGGTTTTTTCTCAGTCATCAAACCTGAGAGCTCAGAAGATAAATATTTTGAATTTGTTTCAATATTATGATTTTTAATGCTTCACTTTTATTAATATATTTCAAAAATTAAATTCTAGCCTTTCTTAAAAATGCCTCCAGTCTTGCATTGATTCTCTTGGAAGTCAGCAATCACTTGCATTTCATCATCAAACAAAACTGGTAATGAGCTGGAAGCCAACTAACTAGGTTTATTATATTTTCTTTTTTTTATTCTACCACCAAATAAAATCATTTTCTCTAAGTGAGTTTTCTTTTTAAGTAGTTTTAACGACAGCAATTTTACTATTAATTAGATGAACCGGTCTTATGTCTTCTAGCACTTGGAAGCATGAAATTCATCAGAACTCTCATAGCATTAATTAAAAAGAATTTATGTTTTTTTAATAAAATGCTTCATGTTTTAGCTCCTTTATTCCTCGACCAAATGTGATTCTGTGGGGGGCTGAAGGGAATTCAGGTTAATATGTTGACACACTTAACAATGTGGGGTCATGTTGCACAATACGCTTGACTGGTTCAGTTCAGTATACCCCCTGACAGGGCCTAATCATCTCCTGCCCTAAAGGCAGAGGGAAAAAGAGGATTTTAATTACTGCTCTCTATGCAAGTTTGCCAGCATTAAATTGAGACATAATTAGGCCTCTGAATTTTAATAATTGTCCTAGCTAATTGGGCAGACAAGTACCGTTATGTAGCTTGGCGTGATTAGATAATTAGTATTTTCAAATGACAAAATTGGGCTCTTGATTACAAATTCTACATGAAGGGGGAAAAAGGTAGCAAGTAGATCTTTACAAGTCTATTAAGGGAGAGTTTAGCGATGTTAGTAATTTAAAGTCCATTAGGAAGCAACATTTTATTCTCAGAGCTGGGGGTCTGGGACAAGGGCTTCTGGCCAACTCTTATTCCCATTTAAATCTCCTTTCCAGATAGTTCTGCTTTATCTGGGGGCTTCTGAATCCACCTTACACCCCCTATCCCCCAAAGTACAGCAGTCAATACTGACCCAGAGTATGGTGTCTTTGGCTAGACACCAGATGCCAGGTGATAACCCTTTAAAGGAAACCATGGGAACTAAAACAGGTAGAACAGAGGAGGGATTCTTGTCCCCGTGTATTCCTATTATGCCTTTTTGTTGTAAACAGTTTTTATGTCACTCAAATTCACCATTTTTGTTGTACCATCAGCTCCACTAAGGACTGCTAAAGGGATGGGGATGTGGCTTAGTGGTAGAAAGCATGCATTATGTGTGTAAAACTTGGGTTTAAGATAGAGTACTGCCAAGAAAAAAATTATTTGGGGCAGTAAGGGGAAATCAATTCAAAAATCTTACATTTTTGCGATGTTATGTTACTGAGATACATACGTGTTATGATACTCAACATGTGACCTTGAAAAGTTTTTAATCTTGGCAAATAATCCTGGCAAATATTAGTTTTCTTATTGGCAAAATGAAGTTTCTCAGAAGATTGTTAATATGAGTAAGAGATACACAAAGTGTCTGACCTGAAGTTCAAGTAAGTATTATCTATGAAATGCAAATCAAATCAGTAACATTGGGCAGTGTGAGGTGAAGCTGCTGAATCGGTTTTTTTGCCATTCCGGTTGTTACATGAGGAAAGTGTCATCAGCCAGACAAGCCATTCTGCACAGAAATCATGGGGGCAGTTAACCTAGGAAAAACATGCTGTAAACTGTTTCTTGTCCTCACATCTTGTGACTCACTCTCCACAATCCCTTTTTATTGCCCTCAGAAGCATGCTTCTATGACTGCCAAACTTTTCTCAAAATCAATAATCAGTAGACTGGGTTAGCTAACTATGCTTTACCAGAAACAAACCAGAACCCTTCTAAATGTGATAGTTTGTTAGATAAAACATCTCTGACATTCTGTTTGTTTATGACTTGAGGATGACAACAAGAAAAATATAAAGTCTCCATCTCTTGGTCCCTTCAAGACAGCTTACCAGACTACATGTGAATTTCTTATAAGCATCTCAGAATGTTGTGCCATCTCACTCATGAATGATGGATGGTTTCTGGCAGAAATTCTAAGTGAGAAAATGGAGAGTCCTTTCTGTGGGTAAACTCCATAGATTCTGGCTTAATCTCTAGTGTACATTAGACCTAAATAGCAAGGGGTAGGGCAACGCCCTGTGACCCAGGATGGTTAGAAATGAAGCCTAGGATGCAAATATTGTGTTATAAATTTAGACGCTAGGAATAAGATATTATGGGAGTGATGGGACTGAAAAAGCAAGTGTGATCCTCATACCTAATCTATATTTACACAATAAGTAAGTCTTTCCTTTTGGAGTCTCCCAGTTGTTCACAGGAACATTGCTCAAGACGGCATCACAGAAGTGGCCAAGAAAGTCCGCGCAGAGCTCTTACCCTGAGCTGTCAAGAGGAAGCATCACCCTGGGCCAGAAGGTAGGGAGGTAATAACTGTCATAAGAACCGCACCCCACCACCACCAACAACAATTCCTTGCCACACAATGCTGAAGCTTCTCTCAGGCTCCGCGTTTGAAGAAGTGCGTTTATGACTGATCACTCAACACCTTGTTGGTTCTGATTGCAGAAAACACACCTTATAAATATATGATAACCATCCTGTAATAGAGAGTGTGACAATTTACTTCACAGTGCGTTTCGGGCTGCTAATTGATCGTTTCAGTCCAGGGACGATTTGGAATAAATTATAGCCATCACAAGGATATCACAGCTCATTTTAGTGGAAAGATTTCCGCGTCGCTTCGCGTTGGTCTCCCGGAGAGCCGAATGCACCCGGCGGGCAGGAGACGGAGGGGTGGGAGGGGGGCGGGGGGGGGGCAGGCTGAGAAAAAGCTTGGAGGCTGGGCTGGGGCGGGCTGGGGGTGGGGCTGAACTGAAATAGGAGAGGCGGGGATATGAAGGGCGGGGCTGGCCTGGGACAGGAGGGGCGGGGCTGGGGGCGGGGCGGGGCTGTACTGGGATCGGAGGGGCGGGGCGGGCGGCCGGCGGGGCGGCTGCAGGTCCGCTGCCGGTCGGTAGAGGCCTCCCTTCCGAGGCGCTGACTAGGGCCCGCTCCCCGCTGGGTCGCCTCTCCCCGGCGCAGGCCGCGCTCTGCGAGGTCCCTGCGCCGCCGCCGCCGCCCGGTGTGAGTGTTCCCCACTCGCGCTCCTCCTCCCGCAGGCGGCAGCGCCCGTTCCTTAGAGGTGAGCGTCTCCTTCGGGCAAAGGGCCCTGGCTTGGGGGCGGGGGATGCTCGCGCGCGCGGGGTCGCACCACCTCCTGGTCTACGCTTCCCCGTGGGGAACTTTTCCCCCCACCCTGGGTGAAAACGTGGTAATTGGAGTGGTGGTGGTGGTGGTGGTGGTGGGTGAGGTGGGGTGGGGTGAGGTTTGCCTTCAGTTTCCCAGGAGCGGGAGTGGCGAGACGTGGCTGCGCGGCTGCCGGCCCCGTCTGGGGCTTTGTGTGCACGCACTGGGACGCTCTGCGGCTCTCGTCGCTGTCGGGGTGGTGGGTCTCCATAGACCCGGCCTCAGAGTCTTGCCCCGCTGCAAACCCTAGGGGGAGGCTGAGTCGTCCGACCCTGGGTAGTTCGTGGTGGAAGCTGATTGTGCTGCGGGTTACATCAGCCTGGAAACCCGTACGGGAACGTGGACACCTGGGCAAGATGCTTTCCCCAGGCCGGCCCGAGAGACCCGACTCTGTGCCCATCCCAAGCCCCGTTCTGCATAGTCTGCTGCCCAACCCACCCCAGGGACTAAAACGTTCCTTGCACCCCATGGCTTCGAGCTCTTCTTCCAGCACAGTGCATGCACTGGTCTGATAGTCTCGGAGAAGACTCCCCAGTGTCTCTTCTGCATGTAATTTGCCCACTCCGGTGGAGGCGGGTACTTGCCTCTCCAGCCGCCCGAGACCTCTAAGCAACATTTTCTTCCTAAGTTAAAATGCTAGGACTGTGGCCCTGCAGCTGTGCCCACATCTTGCCCTTCTCTCCTGAGCGCTCCCAGCCCAGCCCTGCACATTGTAGTTGAGTTTTCCAGCCCTCTGTCATGCTAATGCATGATGTCAATCCTGGGAGGGGGTGTTTCCATGCAGGAGATTTTGACATCAGTCTTTATACCAAGCTGTTATGAAATGTGATGTCAGTGCGTTCCCAAGGATGGATAATATGTAAGCCAATTCTTGACACCCTGCAGTTCTTTGGAGGAAACATCTGAGACCGTCAGGAAGAGGCATTTTAATTCACACACACCAAAATATTTTGTGTTTGGTTGACATCTTTCAAAATGCCGAAAGAGGTAGTAGCATTTATCATTTTGTAGGTATTTATCAATGTTCTGGCAGAAGTCCCTATTGGAAGGCGGGAGATTTCATCTTATTCCTGTTCAATCATACAAACTGGAGGATAGAGATATTCTCTTAAGCCCATACATAGTAAGTCTGGGAGGGAGCCCTATTTTATAAGCCCAGACATCTAAAACTGAAATAATTGGAAAAGTGAGGAAACGGGTGGTGTTTATACTTCTGTTGTTAATGATAGTCATCTGCTAGCTTCCATGAAGGACCATATGCTTTTAACACAAAAGTGGGATGTGTGAAGTGATCCATTTATCTGGGGTTTGGAAGTCAGGTTAT
Organism: Sorex fumeus; assembly: GCF_029834395.1. NCBI lineage: Eukaryota > Metazoa > Chordata > Mammalia > Eulipotyphla > Soricidae > Sorex > Sorex fumeus. The sequence goes on from NW_026606104.1 coordinate 10,040,351, forward strand.
TTTTTTGTAAAACTTTAGTCCTAAGGATTATTATTTACCCATGGGCATTATAGGCTTTAGTTCTATCAGGAGTCACTTGAAACATGGAATTGGGTTCAAAGTATGGCTAGGACCCCAGTGAATTATTTCTGAAATATAAAGTGATCCAAATCAAAGCAAATGCTTTAGACTTTATCTTGCATAGTAGAAACTGTTTTTAAAATGGATCAAATTTGTGAAAGTGCTACAATGGATTTTATATGTCTTGATATGGTTTTCTTCTCCTTCAGTAATTCAATAAATGTTTATTCATTATTTGTTTTAGACCCTCCACTTTTACCATTAAACATATCACTATATTCATTTAATGTTTAGATGTAATTAATGTTTAACTTCTCCTGGTTTCAAAAAACTCAGGAAATGGAAGGTTTTTTGTTTTAATGGAAGGTTTTTTTTTAATGGTGATGTTTAAAATATGTAAAACTTGTATATTGACTGTTCTCATTAGAAACAATATTTAAAGGATTTTCATGATAGAGGGGTTTTTGACATTTAAAAATATTCTGTTAGAATGTCAAGTTTTCTGTTAAAAACATCTTGCCATATGTCTGGCTGGCTTAATATGAATAAAAACCCTGTTTTTTACAGTCACATACCCTTTCTTCCCTATCCTGAAGTTATTACTGCAATCAAGTCAAGAAAATGAAACACATTCCCAAGTAGTCACAGGTACACCTGTTTAATTAAGATTTGTTGATTTAATGAAAATAGGAAAACATACAAAAATATTTTTGTCCTAATTTTGTATAGTTTTAATTTTTTTCTTAGATGAATCATTCAAATAAGACCTGGAATTTGAATTCTAAAATTCATAAACCTTTTTGTTGTTGAAATCTATAAAATATATCTAGAGAATATAGACAACTTTCATAGGTATTATAGAAATTAAGATATTTAGAACAGGGGTTGGAGTGATGGTACAGTGGGTGGCACACTTGCCTTGCACATGGCTGACCTGAGTTCAATCCCTGCTACCTCATATGGTCCCCTGAGCCCACCAGGAGTGTTCCCTGAGATCAGAGCCAGAATTAATCTGAGTACCACTGGGTGTGATTGAAAAACAGAATATTCAGAACACTTTTATCCTTAACCCCTTATATTGTACTGTTGGCCCAAACAACTATATAACCAAGGCCAAGGACATGACTCAAAGAATGCAAGTGCATGTTTGTGTATGTGACTCTGGATTTGATCCTTAGCACTCCATAGTTCTTGGAGCATACCAGGAGTGGTTTAAGAATAACCACCAGCACTGTTGGCTATAGGCCCTCTACAAAACAAACAAGCAAAAAAAGAAAAAAGCAGAACCATATATGACTATTAAGTAATGTAGTGAGCTATACCAGAAAGTACACTTTTATTTTGTTCCTGGTGGTTCTCCAGGGACCATATAGTCAGAGGACAATAGTACCCCATGTTCTGGACCATTTCTCTGGCCCCATCACATACATTTTAATGTATCTTTATCCATGTTAGTCATAGTGGAAGTTTGTCTCTTACTACAGTGATACTTCTGTTGTCCAAACCTATTTTGGACACTATTTTTAGAATTCACAGCACATCCTATTAAGAAGCCTTGCAAGTCTTTTTTTGTTCATGTTCAGTGCACAAAAGACCAAATGAGAATTATGTCAGGATAAGATAATTGGGGGGGGGGGAGGCAAAGCAGGAGGAGAGTTTTATGAGCTTGAGTAGAACATTTTGGGGGATGAAGGGAGAGACCTGCCAAGAAGTGCTCAGAAGGCTCCAGAAGCACATCTCAGTGATTCTGGCCAACAGGCCCAGCAGTTCAATGCCAGCGCCTGAGGATGTAGTTCCGCTGGCCCTGAAGTGTTGGGGATTACCTTGGTCACCTTTGCCACGTTCAGGGATCTTCAGGACCACACCTGGTGGTGCTCAGGGGCTATATGGTACCAGAGATCAAACCAGGGCAGGTCACATGGAAGGCATGTACCTAGTCCCCTGAGTAGCTTTTTAAACTGGTTTCCAGCTCATTATATAAATGCCTTGAATGATGACAGCACCATTGGAATAAAAGTGGCTGCTAAGGGATAACTTTAAGAAAAGTGCCCATACTTGGAACTATGCATTCTTTTTGTCAATGCATGTTTATCTTCCATTTATCCTGCATGAAAAGCAGGAGTGGAAATATAGTGCAAAGCAGAAATTGACTTCTAGCCCCTTAATTTCTTAACAGAATGATCCTTTTATACTTCAATAAATAATTGCAGTTCTGCAGAATGTTACATGGAAACCCTGATTTAACTCCTGGCATCCTGAGTGTTTCCTAACCTCAATTTCATATTCTAGAACATAAAAGTTTCTATAATCATGCAGCAAAAATCTAAACCTTCAAGAAATCCAGATCAACCAAATTCTTGAAGATACAACCTTCTGAAGTAATGTTTTTATACTTTATATAAATATACTAGATATGTATCTACTAGATTAAAGTAGATAAACTTTTAATAAACATTTAGCTTATTTAGATAATAGATAATTTAAATAAAATTATTTAGTAAAATTAAAATTATTTAGCTAATTTAGATAAATATTTAGGATCTGACTCCCAGAGAGATGGGTTATAGGGAAGGGGTAATCTGGGATGTAATAAGGGGGCTAATGCTCAGTTTTTCTGATATTGAATGTCAGACTCTACCCTTTGTCTGATGTTATGGTTAAATGTTTATCTATTTTGGGGGCTGGAGCAATAGCACAGCGGATAGGGTGTTTGCCTTGCATGCCAACCCGGGTTCGATTCCCAGCATCCCATATGGTCCCCTGGGGTAATTCCTGAATGCAGAGCCAGGAGGAACCCCTGTGCATTGCCAGGTATGACCCAAAAAGAAAAAAAAAGAAGATTTAGAATAAAAATTAAATTAAAAAAATAAAAGTTTATCTATTTTTATCTTTAGATACATGTCTAGTATATTTGTATGTAGTATAAAGACATTACTTCAGAAGGATGTATCTTCAAGAATTTGGTTGATCTGGAGTTCTTGTTCTGCTGAAGTAAAAGCTGAGCTAAAGCCAGTCCAATCTGGATTTCTTGAAAGTTTAGATTTGCTGCTATTATTATAGAAACTGTTATATTCTAGAATATGAAATTGGGGTTAGGAAATACTCAAGATGCCAGGAGTTAAAACAGGATTTTCATCTATCATTCTACAGATCTATTGACTATTTATTGAAATATAAAAAGATCGTTCTGTTAAAAAATCAAGGGGCTAGATATCAACTTCTGCTCTGCACTGTATCTCCACTTACACTCTACATTATATGCAGGAGCTCCACATAAACCCTGGAGCACTGCAGACTAACCCCCAAACTCAGAGCAGTCCCCAATACTACTGGTTATGATCCCCCCCAAAAACTAACCAAAAAATCAAACTTAATCTGTATTCTGTTTTGTGAATGGGGCGTTTTGCTATTTACAAAATACCCCATTGTTTTTAGATTTTATGTGAAGTTTAACTGGTAGATTGAAACACTGAATTTGGTGGTTGGTTTTCAATATAGACCCCCATGGTAGATATGTAGTAGAACTGCTCTGTGTGGCTTTAAGTTTTCAGTATGACATATGCTGTACAAAATACAGAATTATGAATCTTTCAGCAAATTTAAACACTTTCTGAAATTCAAGACTAGAATATGGGAGAGGGAATAGAAAGACAGTCAAGGAAAGGAGAGGGAGGGAGCTAGGAAGCTCATGGGACTTTTGACTTATAGTGAAAACATTCAGCTGAGAGAAGAGTTTATAAATGCTTTCCAAAAACCACCAACAAACTGTTTAAAATCTGAGGAAATAATTCAAGTCAACTCCAGCTGAGACTATATGGAATACCAAGAATAGCAGAAAAGAAAGTAATTAGCTGAGTAGGAATTTCTCTAAGAGTTCAGGTCTAATACCTTTAGTATTATATAGAGGGCCACGGGATCATTAGTGATTAGCAGGGATCCAGGCCATAATGATCAGGAGAGATCAAGGCCAGCTGGCAAAGATGAAAGAACCTTTCTGCTTAAACTGAATGTTGCAAATGCTGCTGCACTTATGTCGGGAAGGTCAGCCAGCAGACAAAGAAAGAGGGCAACGGTCCCAGAGCAGCCACTAGGCTCCTCTCTTTCACCCCAGAGTTTGATTGGATATGGAGATTAACCAATTTTTCAGTTTTGAGCTAAAACAGAAAGATGACCTTATTTCAGTTATTCATGAGCTCTGGAAATGGGACCTGTCTGCTTTGGTGAGTTTTTGATTATTGCCCAGAAGTGGGAAAAGGAATCTTCTAGGTACTGGACATCAGGTATACTTTGAACTAAAAAAATCAGTGCACCAAATGAACAGATTCAATTTCAGATCTTTTGGGGGCCAGTGGGGATGGGGTAAAAAGGCAGAGAAAGTCCCTGGGCTGTTTGTCTCTTAGTTAAAAGAACTCAATTTTGTGTTACCAGTATAAATCATAGAAAGTTAAATCATAGAAAAACAAGTGACTGTGATGTTAGCCCTTCTCTTGAACTGATAGCCTAATCATCATGATGCTTGTCTTCTGTAGATTTATGAGCCATCTAAGGAGTAGAGTGATAATACAGGGGATAAGGTACTTGGCCTTACATGAGGTTGACCTGGTATTGATCCCCAGTACCATATATGGTCCCTGAGCACTACTGGGAGTGATCACTGACACAGAACTAGGAGGGATCCCTGACAAACCATTGAAATTTTTCCTTATTTGAGTCTAAATATTGCATTTCATATGTAGCCTCAGAATGAAGTGCAGAGAAATGCCTTAAAATGAATCAAATCATTGTAACACAAGACTGGTTAGTGTAGCTTGAAGCCTTTATCTTTCAAGAAATTCCTGGATTTAAATTTACACAGTTCATATGTGGATCCACAGTACAGGAAAGGCAGAAAATTTCCCTGAGTAATGGGAAATATGTAGTAGAAAGAATCCTACACCAGGAGTGGGGAAGTCTAGGTTTTTCAGACACTAGTTAAATAATTTGGGCAAATTTTAGTTTCCCTCATTCCCTCATTGAGACAATGTATATATTACCTACTTGGGTGGCCTATTTCAGAGTTTTGAGTCTTGTTTGAGATTAAGTAAATGGAATTGCTGATTAAATGCCATTAGGATACAATACAGTTTGGGAAGTGCAGGATACAACACAGGTTTGGGAAGTGGAGATAAGAGCTGTAGCCTTGAACTATCCAGATATTGAGGTCAAAATTTAAGTGAAGATTGGAGTCCACTCTTGGAAATTGGGAAGAATAGACTAGTTTCAGCATGAATACTGGAAACAAGTAAACATATAGTCATTATTTCTCCTGACTCAGATTCATAAGGAGTATTTTGTTGGTACTGCAATAGTTTTTTCTGGTTAATGCATTATTATGACCTGTTTATAAAGAAACACATTGGTCACGGTCATGGTCCTCCCGTTGTTCATCAATTTGCTTGAGCGGGCCCAGTAATGTCTCCATCATGAGACTTGTTGTTACTGTGTTTGGCATACCGAATATGTCACGGGTAGCTTGCCAGGCTCTGCCGTGTGGGCGAGATACTCTCGGTAGCTTGCTGGGCTCTCTGAGAGGGGCGGAGGAATCAAACTCGGGTCAGCCATGTTGGCCACTTGTAAGGCAAACGCCCTACCACTGTGCTATCGCTCCAGCCCTAAGAAACACATTAACTTGATAATATTATCAAGTCCAGTTCTTCAGCATTTCCCCTATGTGGAAAAGTATCCAGACTTCCAGGTATTGATTCTTAGAGTCTCAGAAGTTATTTTTTTTTGAGTTATTATTGCTTTTTTCATGCCTTAGAGGAGCACAGGATGACAGTTGGAATCCCACATACTTAATTGGTCAGATATAAACATATTTTGTCACTGGTATCCTTCTCATAGCAGCAACCCAGTTTTTGTTTATTTATTTAGGGTCACACCTGGCTGTGCCAGGGCGACCATGTGATGCCAGCAATCAAACCAGGGTAGGCTGCATACAAGGCAAGCACCTTAAACTCTATAATATCTCTCCAGCCCTACAGCCCACTTTTGCTACTAGAAGAGGAAGACCTCCAGTGCCCCAACTTTTGCAGTCCATTGAAAAAAAAAGTCAATATTTTTGTATTCTGTTTTCTCTTGTTTTCCTCTGATATTTTGAAGACACTGCATAGGGAAGTACAGTTTTCCCCTTTGTGTTACAACACCAGCACAGATGGAAACAGTATTAGTGGCTTCCACCAATACAGGGTACAAAGGAGGCTTGTAGGGAAGGGTAGTCTGGGATGTAAAAGGGGGTGAATATTCATCTTTTCTCTTGAGTGTCAGACTCCACTATTTGTCTGATGTCATGGCTGAAGAGGTGTTTTCTGGAGACCTGTGAATCTCCTGCACACTGATGCTTCCTCATTTCACATTATATTGGATTAAGTTCAACACAGTGGCTAAGGAAAGGAGGCATTTGATTGAGGTATTCTTCCCCTGAGTATTAGACATTACTGAGAGGCTCGAGCAAATTTCTTCATCTCTCTGAACACAGTCTTTCAATCTGCAGAATGCCAATAATAATTCCTCTAGTTTTTAGGTTGCCGTGCACAAGGCATGTGTCCGCATTAGTGGGAACTCTCTTATTAGGTCCTTAAGCGGGAAGGGGGAGTAGAAGGAAGCGTAAGGCAATTTCCCATCTTCAAAGAGTGTGGTTGGTGTGATTGGGATGGTCTAAGCCAAAGAAAATTGACATGAAGTTCAGGCAGAGACAGGGAAAGTCATGGAAGTGCTGCAGATGCTGAAGAGTTTTGCATTCCGCCCAGGTCTAAAACTTGTGAAAGATTTCATGAGGGAGACAGGGACTTCCCTTGGGGATCTGCAGGCCAGGTAAGATTCAGCTACATACAGCGGGGTTGAGGAGGCACCCCAGTGACATGGAGGAGTGACCAGAGTACCCAGCACAACAGAGTAGAAGCACTCTGACTTTGGAAGCAGACAGATTATGTGTGAGGATCCCATCTGGATGATAAGATCTTGGTTGGACAAAACCTGAACTTCATTAACCTTAGTTTCTCCAGCCTTAAAATGGGTAGAACCATTGTACATTAAATCAAAGGGATTTCAAAATGTCTAAAGGTATTTTCTCTTTCATTTAAGAGGAGATACTGAGGGTAACACCTCATGCAGTGTCTGATACCTCACAAGTGTCCAGTGAAACGAAGATAATGTGTATGCTTTTCCAGGGACTGCAAGAGCTGTCTGCCTTAAGGGCCATCTCACTTTGTAGGGATAATTCAAAATTTTCCACTTAGTGCCTTTGGGTAGGGTGGAAAGGAGGTTTGAAGGTCAGTTTAAGAGTTGGAGCTGTTAACAAGCAGCCAGAGCTCTCCAGGCTGTGGAATGAGGTGCAGTTTAGTATAGTTCATCTCAAGGCACTCTGTGTTGGAGGAAGAAGAAACTCACACCCTCAAGTCTAGATTATGATAGTGGCAAGTCTCCTAACTTGCTTTAATGACTCTTTAAAATGTTTTCCTTACATCCATCTTAGGTCTCTGCAGTGGGGGGTAAAGGAAACTTTATTTGAAGACTCCTGATACTTAGTGTTGTTTTTCCAGACTAGACTTTGGAAAACAGAACTCACTCAGTATTCAAGGACTATAAAATAAGGAAAGTGATTCGAATGCTAAATAAGCTCTAGACTTGCTTCATTTTACAAAATAGTCCCATTTATTTATTTATTTTTGTTCCTAGGAAGTTTGGTTTGTTTTTGTTTTTGGAAGTTTGCTTTTTTTTTTTCAATAGGAAACATCATTTATCCAAATGTAAAGAGCAGCACATAGTTTGATAAAAATATTATGACATAGTATGCAAAATAATATAAATAAAAAACATTCATTTTAGTATCAATAACATATTTTCTTTTTTTTAAAATTTTTATTAGTGAGATACCATGAGGTACAGTTGTAGACTTACAAATTTTGTGCTTGGGTTTCAATTATACAATGATCAAATACCCATCCCTCCACCAGTGCCCATTTCCCACCACCACGGATCCCAGTATCCCTCCCATCCCCCATACCCCCATCCTACCCTGCCTCTGTGACAGGGCATTCCCCTTTGTTCTCTCTCTCCTTTTGGGTGTTGTGGTTTGCAAAAGAGGCATTGAGTGGCAATCATGTTTGGTCTATAGTCTACTTTCAGCATGCTTCTCCCATCCTGGGAGGATCCTTCCAACACCCTTTATTTGGTGCTCCCTTCTTTATCTGAGCTGCCTTTTCCCCTAGCATGTGTGGCTGGCCTCCAAGCCATGGAGCAAAATTCCTGGTACTAGTCTCGGCCATTCTTGGGTGTTAGTCTCCTATTTTGTTACTTTATGTTCCTCAGATGAATGCAATCTTTCTATGTCCCTCCCTTTCTGACTCATTTCGCTTAACATGATACTTTCCATGTAATACCACTTGTATGTAAATGTAATGACTTCATCTTTTCTAACAGCTACATAGTACTCCATTGTGTAAATGTACCAAAGTTTCTTTATCCAGTCATCTGTTCGGAATTTTGCTTTTTTTTAACTTCCCTTTACACCTTATATAAACACTATGGTTTACATAGTTGTTCATAATGATTTGTTACAGATATTCAATATTTCAACTACCACCATTACACCTTCCCTCCTAAAATAGTCTCTTTTAAATTAAAAAAAAATTTTGTTTGTTTTTGTTTCAGGGATCAAATCCAGATTCTCACAACAATGGCAAGTGCTTGGCCACTAATCTACACCCCCAGCTCCCTAAAACAGTCTTTTTGAAAAGCTCCTTTGTCCTTTCTATTAATGTATGAATTTTAGGGAGGCGCAAATTCAGATCATTTGTGACTGATGGAGTTTGAGGTTAGAATTGTAATACCAAATGGTGACAAGTTTAAACTAGGGAGGATGCGACCAGTAAAGTAGTAATTTTGGTGCTATTTGGTGACAGTGTGACTTGGATAAGAAATGTCTTTCCTCTCCCTGGGGCTTAGAAGGAAGGTAATGAAAAACTCAAACCTTTAGGTACTAGAGAATTCACATATATTATTTCTCATTCTCTCTGCTTTTTTTTTCTTTTTCTTTCTTTCTTTCTCTTTTTTTTTTGTCCATAGTAGTTCTGAAATGGGAGAATACATGGTAGGTCATTGTGTTTCTAAGGAAAATCCCACCAGTTAATGTGGACACCAGTCTAAAATCATGTGGCAGTCGAAATTACCTCTTCATGCCAGATGGTAGGTGTTCAGTACTGCATAGAAAGGGCAGTGGATATGTGCTGAAGGTTTCCTCAAGTTTGCTTTTCTCTCATTTGGCTCTCAGGACAACGTGGTACTAACAGCTCTGGGGTATCTGGGATATCTCAACCACTAACTTGGGCCAGCCATAGTACTCCTGGGAAGGAAGATGCATCTCAAGGGGATTGGACATAGAGATTGACAAACACCGGATAAAGGTAAGTGATAAGGGCAGGCCTGGTGAGAGGAGAGGCAGAACCATCTGACTGGCCTTTCGGCTCCTGAGCAGGGGTGAGAAGTGTGTTTTGGTCTCATGTCCTGAGTGTATTTAAATCATGTGCTGGGAGGCAGAAAAAAGCAAATATGGTGTCATAGGTGTCACAGGGCTGATTAAGAGGCCCACATGCAGATTGTACTCTGCTTCCCACAGGCCTTTCACTCTAGCCTGGAACTAAGTCTTCAGAAGAAGGGAAGGAGGTAAACAAAAGACTCCTCCCTAGTTTTTAGTTGAGTATTTTTTTAGGGGGAGGGGGTGGGGGTACCCATACACGCACACATACACAACACCCATGTGTGTATGTGTGTGTGTGTGTGTATGTGTGTGTTTGCATTTCTACCATCACATGCCACCCTATTAGTTCACTCAGAGTAGCTCTGAGCTGAAATCCTGGTCAGGAGGCCTGGAGCAGGGGCAACTGGTAGCACTGGGCAGGGGCTGCGGGCATTACAATCACTGAAGGAGCCTCAGCAGAGGTGTCAGAGAGGGAGCCTCTCCATCAGCCCCAGAGGGGTGGCCATTGGGCCTTGAGAGGACCTCGGAGGTCCTTCAGCTTCAGCCCTACCCCCAGCCCCTCTTCTGTCTACTCCAGAGTGCAACCTCTCCTTCTCTCTTCCCCCCTTTTTTTTTCAATGAAATGAATTAATTACCAGGCATTTAACTTTTTGCCAGACTCTTTCATTTCGCCTGGAGTTGTTGCTGAGCCGCAAAGGGAAGTAATAACATTCGCAGTGAGGGGCAAATCCTGTTAATGAACAAATTAAAGTTCAAACAGTGATTCAAGTTCACAACCTCTTCGTGGCTCTTCTCTTTAATAAGAGTTATACATGTTACTTTCCTCGCTCTTTTCTCCCTTTTATTACTTTTTAAGCTTCTCATCAACACTGCCAGGGCATATTTGAAACTCCCAACCTTTCAGCCCTGACAAGGACTGGAGCAGTTATAATCCTGTCTTAATTTGGCAACTTTTGTAAAACACATAAAGGACCCAGGGTTACCTCTGGTCATCTGGGCTCCTCGTGACCCTGTGGCGTCCACCTCCCGCCTGGGACTATGACTTCAGGTCCTCAGATTCATTCATTCCCTTTGGGCAGTAAGGATCTCATCTCCACTTTCCGCTGGCCACCACCTTACTGCATAGGGTAGAGTGTGCCCTCACCTTCCTTCCCTTTCCAGTCTCTCTCTAGGTCCAGCTGCTGTCAGTGCTTGGGGTAGAGGGATGGGTGAGGGAAGAGAACCTCTGGGTTGAAAGTTGAGAACTATTGTGGAAAGGAGTTGGAAGTAGAACGGGTGTCTGTCCTCTCATCCTCCCACTCTCAAATGCTAAATGGACCTGCAGGAAGGCCCAGGCCTCCTTGGCCCTGACCAGAGAGGGTATGAAGTCTGACAAGAAAAAATTGGGGTTGGAGGATGGGGGGGTCTGGTGTTTGCCTACTTCCCCATTGCCCCCCGCCCCTCACATGTTTTTTATCTTTGGATTGTGCAGAGGTCTTTTCCACCTTCGTGCCTGACTTCCCACCACCATCCCCAGAGTGTGGCTTGATATAATCACCATGACAACTGCAATCTAGGAGCATACACATAATAGAGATGAAATAGACAAAAGATTAGCATGCCATGAAAAGTACAATAAGTTTCTTATTTAGCATTTAGATAACTGTCTTTCCTTCCGAGCAAGCTTCAAAGTTGAAACCAGTTTAGACCAAGAGGATTAATTCTTTCTCCAGCATGCTTCATTGAATCTCTCATTACCAAACTTTGTCTGTATTGATGTAAGATTTGATTGAAGATTAGAGCATTTAGCAAATCTTGCTTTTCTGCATGTATCAGGTCCTTTCAAGCACGGATCTTGGTGCCCAGTGGTCAATACCCTTACTTTTATCCAGTGTCTGCTTCATTTAAACTTAATCAACTCCATCAATGAACTGGAACAGGGAAACGTCCCTGCGGTAAGAATGTTGTGCTTTTGTGGGATAATTCTTTGCTCTTTCCCGATCCGTTGGCATTAAACCTAAAATTGCAGTATGATGAACTTTTTTTTTCTTTTAATCAATATGATAATGACAATTGGGTCTGAGCACTCCGGTCGGACTGAGTAGAGTGGGATCTGGCCTCCGTTACCAAAACAACTTCTGGTTCTGTGAGCGTCTGCCTCCTTTTGTGTGGCTTTAGTACCTTCTCTTCCCTGACATTGAATATTGCTCAAGCTGGAAAATGATGCATCTTTGTTGGGAAGGCTCATATGTCACAGCCAGAAAGTGAAGCAGACCGATTGGTTGTGTGAATTATCTGACTTGCTGCAGTGAATTATTTGCACTGCTTCCCTACCTAGTCAACAAGTTCCTGAGGTATAGTAGAGATCAATCAAAACTGACAGCCCGTGTGTGAAGGCTTTACTGTGTAAATCTGGTGCACTCATCCTGGCCATACCAGCCCTGGCATCTGTATATCATTTTTATACTGCTACCAGTAGAGCAATTTCAAAAGTATTTGCAAGGAAAATGCGTGTCCCCATCTGTTCCTGGAAGCATAAATGTGCCACCTTTGGAGGGTTTTCACTGGTAATCATATCTTTAATGATCAACAGACTAGTGATATATTCTTTTCCATAAAATGGGGTTTTCTTCACTTTATTGTGATTGGCTAGAATAAATAGCTTTTCCATATGTTAGGGAGATAAAATATAAGATTAGCAGAGGTCGTTTGTTGGATAGTAAACAAAAGAAACAATTCATCCCAAATAATCTTTGCAAAGAAGCCGCAACAAAATTAAGTTGCAATAACAGAGCATCTGAGGCCCCACCTCAGAAAGCAGACCTTGTTCCTCCTTGGAAAAGAAGACAATTAAGAGTAGAGATGCAGAGTCTTCTAATCTAGGAGGCACTGGTGGCTTAGTCTCGGAGGCAGTGGAGCAGGGGACAAGGGAATGGCTAGAAATATACTTGTTGGTTTCACTTGTATGTTAAGGTTTTATTTCCTTTTCTTCATTTTCTTCTCTAGTTGTTTGCCCTCTCTGTAGCACAGGGGACTTGGGTGGGGAGTATGGAGTCAGTGAGCGTGGACTGTTCAGAAAGCAAGACAATGCTGGCCAGCAGGAATTCTTTTCAGGCCTGTAAGAAGACCTGGTAATGAGATTGTTAACATTCTTTAAACTAAAAGTTGACTTCCTCTAATGTGGGACTGAGTATTAGACATTAGGTCAGATCCCAAAGCAATGGTGAAAGCTACCCTAAAATCTAAGGTTCTGCTGGAATTCTCTTAGAGCCCTAGTCCCATTGGTAGAGGGCCCAGGCAGAGGACGTAATCAGGACTGATCAAACCCCACCTGCCCTCATTCTCCACAGTACTCCAGAGCCTGCCCCGCCTACCCTCTTATTCAAATGCAGATACTCAGTTCTGGTTCTGTGGGCACTTTGAATTCTTGGCAGCATTTAGGAGCTTCACCTCCAGAATCTCTGTCCAGGATCTCTGCCCAGGAACTGCCAATTCAATTTTGCTTTTTAGGTTAGGAAAGAGCCTTCTAGTTCCCAAAGGACTGTTGTGACAGGACACTGAATCAGAACACTGTTTGAGCTCTTCAGAAAATATGTGCAGAGCTATCCACACCTGTTCTCTACAAGTCAAAAATTGAAAATGAGAAGGGGTGTATGTTCTCGCTAAACATAACCAGTTAGTAGGCTAACTGGTCAGCGGATTCTTTATTTATTCTGATGTGTTCTTATCTTTTTACCCCCTCTTGGGATATGTGTGTGGGAAGAGTGGGGGGGGGCGGTACCCCAGTGATTTTCTGTATAGCTTCTGTATAACTCCTTCCCCCACATCCCCAGAACTCTTTGCTCTTTCCAAATGCCCCCTGTTCTCACTGCAGCAGAAGTGTGTGCTGTTAGTTTCAAAGTGGGAATTATGCTCTTCAGATGGGTCCGTAGCAGGAAAAAGTCTCTGTTAGCATCTTAAACCTCACTTGTGTTAATTTCCTAACACCATTGAGTCTGCAGAAAAACTGATAAGACATTATACTGGGAAACAGCTCACATCAGGACTATGGCTAGAAGAGATGGGAGGCGCACATCAACTTTGTCTTCTTTTTCATTTCCCCTTAATTTTAGAAACACAACCTAACAGAATAGATTGTGCATAAGCAGGCAAGACTGTGTGTGATTTACCAGTAGATCATGCTTTGCCTGATCCGAAACCAGATTTACTCTCTTATTGCAAGTTGGGATCAAAAGCAAAGGAACTCACACTTGCCATTTCTACATGGTTCCCACTGAAGATTGTCAGGTTTATTCTCCACAAGAAAATTCTGGCATGTGTTGTGTACGGAACATCATTTGCACCCAATTCAAGAATGAAATTTCCTGATTTCTTTTCTTTTCTTTCTTTCTTTCTTTCTTTCTTTCTTTCTATCTATCTTTCTTCCTTTCTTTTTTTCTTTTTTTTCTTTTTTGACTGTAAACAGCAAGCAAGGTTTATTGTAAGACTGGCTAGCCAGGGTTGAGCTGCCTACGCAAACACGCAGGTCCGGCAGGTTGGGCAAGACCCTGACTTCTTTTCTTGAAGAAGCTCATTTTGGACTGAATGTTTGGACTCTTTCATAAACTGAGGACTTAAAAAAAAATGTAAAGCCTTGCAAGTGATGGTGTGTGGAAATAGTAAGTGTATGGTGTCTACTCCTTCCCTTGTTCCAGAGAATGAGGCTGACTCTACAACTGCTGAGGTGTTTCCCAGCTGAGCCCCCAGGTTCCCTGGAGGTGGGTATGATTCCCAAGTGTCTGCTAGGAGCACTGCTGTCCACCTCAGAGCAGAAGGCATTTTCTGAGCTTCACTTTGTGGCATGTGTTGCCCTCGGAGGCCGTGAATGAGAGAGCTGCAGGCATCCGGGGTTTTCCTCAGCTCAGAGTGCAGCCCTTTGCAGAACCAAGTCCATGCTGCTTCAGCACCGCAGACTCTGCACACATGCAGAGCTATAGCAGAAGGTACCCCAGCAACAGTAGGCAAGGATGGAAAAATGTACACACTCTGTGAAATACACTCTGTGTTGTTTGAGAATGAACTGCTCCAGCGTTACTGTCTCTGCCCCACCTACCA